>NC_058409.1:41324928-41624928 GCF_002201575.2 Neomonachus schauinslandi | reverse complement strand
AAAATTATTTACTGCAGCAGTGTTTGTAAAAGCAAACTCTAGGAGACAACCTAAAAGTTCGTTGGTAGAGGGGACAGGCAGAATGTCTGGGGGGAGGGGCTGGGAAGGCAACTTCTTTTTTCACTTTTTATTTGGAAATTCTTCAAAAATGTAAGAGAATATAGCTAGTGACTATCTAAAATATAAAGAACACTAAAATCAACAGTTAAAGAATTAGAACAGTACCAGTATTTTTAATACCTCAGAGCATACTTCCCCGATTTCATCTACCTGCCTCCTCTCACAAATAACAATAATTTTGGTTTTTGTCTTTTTTAATGAGGGGGATGCATTCTACATTCTACCTTTATATTCTGTTTAAATTCTGTACCATGTGGAGATACAGATTATACAAAAGAAATACATTAAATTTAAATTAAAAACTGAAACAAAATCATCTGATTTAATATTTTTATTATAACAGAGTGAAGAAACAATTACACTATATCTTTCATGAACTAATGTTTCCTTTCAAATGAGCATAGAACTTGAATTACCTGCAGCAGTATTTCTATTTACGTAGGTGTCAAGTGCAGTGCGCTTACTATAACTTATTAGAACAAAGTTCTCAGAATTCTGAGGTTAAATTTTGCCTAGAAAAAGGAGCATTTAGAGAGTGCAATAATCTTATTTAAAATGTTTTATTAGTGTATTTGATATTCAATTCTTAAAGCATAAATTAGGCCTGCATGATTTAATGACAGTGGATCATTGATCAGATTTATTTCTGCATCATTCAAGATTTCATGCCTAATGAAAGACAGCATGCTCTGATGTCAACAGTTGGCTATTTGAATACTCCGTCATAGGCAGCGTGACCTTTCAGTGCTGTGAGTTGTTTATATGTGATAATGAGCCAGGTTTTCCAGTGACTGAGTTAATCATGGTTGGCACCTCAGGAAGCACCGTTAACTCCTTCAGGGGATAATGCTGTAGGTTGCCGTCCCAGGGTGTAAACAGCACCCCAGTGACTTACGAGAATTAATGCCAGTTTCAGAAATGTCTGAGACATTTTTGTCTTAGAAAAACATTTAGACTGTAGTCTAAGTCAGTGCCAGATGAAAACATCCTGGATATAGTTCTGGAACACTTGGAGCAATTATAAATTTGCATGCTTCACCCCCGCCTTGTTTACCAAATGATAGTCATTAAGTAAACTCCCCATGCACGTGCCAAATCATTAATCAGCTGGCATGTTGCCATAATGGGCTTATATTCGTTGAGTGCTTTCTGTTTGCCGGGCACTGTCCTTGGCACTTACCCTATCATTTCCTATCATCTTCACAACAACCTCAGAGATAGCTATCACTATCCTGGGTTATAGAAAAGGAAACTGAGGCACACAGAGATTATGTAACTTGTCTAAGTTCACACAGTGAATACATAACCAAGTCAGGCAGTCTGGGTTCTTAGGTAGTACCTACTAGGACACTTGAAATCTGTGTTTTAGTGCAACTTCAACATTCTCATTGTCACCCAGATTAATTATAGTCTCACCTAATATGGGCTCCACCTGGGGGAAACTTGCCCATACTAGTGGAAAGGGAGGCAGGTAAAGTCATTGTAAATGTTCTCTCCTAGGCTTACTTCCAATTCTTTTTGCCACCTTCTGGTTGCACTAGAATTAGAAAAAGAAGGACCTTCAGAGGTAGGGGGACATATTGGTCCTGCCTTATGTGTATGGGTGTGTTGTGTCTATGTATTCATTTATGCAACACATTTTTTTTTTTTTTTTTTAGTATCTTCTATGGGCCCACCTCTGTGCACATCAGGGTGGTCCTGTTTTATGTGAAAATGCATCCCTTAGTGATTCAGATAACCTTAACAAAGAAAATAATTTCTCTTTACTCGATAGATAGCCATGTAGCAAAGGTGAAAAAAACAATTTAAAATTCACCTAGCTTTCTGTCTTTGAAAGTCTGACGTTCTTGGTGAATGTTTGAGGAGAATTCGGGGATATATACATTTACAATTTTAACCCTTAAAGTGAGAGTTTATTATTATTTTATATTATACTATTTCAGATTTGCCTGAAGTGTAACAACACTCTATGTATATTGCCTGGGATATTGTTCTGCTGGCTGAGGAGTCCAGGAATATTGTGGAAGCTGTTGTTACTGTCACCATATTCATAGACAATGAGGAGAAATGTCTGGAAAATCTTTGCAGTCTGGCCTCCCTAGATTTCAAATAGATACATGTAAACTTCACTAAGGGCTAGAAGATTCTTTAATGGTATATGAAACTAGGTTGAGAGCAGTATCAGGTTTTCACTTAACAGACTACTTTTTAAATCACCAAACCATTTTAAATTGCACTAAAGATGGCCGTACTCCAAGTAGCTTAAAGAATCCCTTTTTGTTGTAGGTCTTGGCCAGCCTGCGAACTGTGCGAAACAACTTTGCTGCGTTAACTAATTTGCAAGATCGAGCACCTAGCAAGTAAGTTATTCTTTCCCCACTCCTTCTTGCTGAACTTTTAGATGGTGTTTTCTCAGTTTGATTGAACTCAGGGCAATATATTAGATTTCTCTGAGTCGTTGCCATGTTGTCTAACCATTTACACTAAGTCATAAGATGTCCTGTTAATTTTCTATAAATACTTTGTAGTGATGGTTCTAATATCAGAAATGAAGTAGTATGAGAAATAAATATGGTGATTGCGTCTGTCAGAAATCATCTGGCATAATCAGTCCTCTGCCCAGTTATTTACACTCAGGGTAACTTTATACTTTCGGCTTACTTCATAAATTAACCACGGACAAAGAATCTCATCAAGACTTTAAAGTCAATCCAAAGTCATCCTCTTAATTCTAAGCAACAATTACTTGGAGGAGCATCATATCATACCAAAGATCTTTGATTCTCTTGCTGTTACTGAAACTCAGATCAGGAGTGTCATGGAGCAATTAATAAAGTTGTGATTTTTTTTTAAAGATTGTATTTATTTATTTGACAGAAAGAGACACAGCGAGAGAGAGCAGGGAGAGTGGGAGAGGGAGAAGCAGACTTCCCGTGGAGCAGGGAGCCTGATGCAGGGCTCTATCCTAGGACCCTGGGATCATGACCTGAGCCGAAGGCAGACGCTTAACTGACTGAGCCACCCAGGCGTCCCTAAAATTGTGATTTTGTGATAACAGAGGAAGCAGTTGAAAAAAGGAAAGCTGAGATGGGAATTGATTATTATTTGGAAGTGCTAATAAAAGCAAAAAATCTAAAAAGAAAATTTTCCATGATTAAGTGGAAAACTAATTATTCAAATACTCCTTATTTTGACAATCTAGTGTTAATAATAAACAAAAAGTTATTAAAATATCAACTCCAAAGATTTTTCCAAAAGAAAAAAAACCATATTTTTAAAATCCATAGTAAGAGGGGGTGCTTGGGTGGCTCAGTCAGTTAAGTGACTGCCTTTGGCTCAGGTCATGATCCTGGAGTCCCAGGATTGAGTCCCACATCAGGCTTCCTGCTCAGTGGGGAGTCTGCTTCTCCCTCTGAACCTCCCCCCTCTCATGCTCTCTCTCTCTCATTCTGTCTTTCTCAAATAAATAAAAAGTAAATAGAATCTTAAAAAAAAATCCATAGTAATAAAAAAAATCCATAGTAAGAGGAGAGTGAATAGAAATTTATTTGGAATTATAACTTACCTAAGTGTATAAAAGAATATGAAAAATATGAACTTTCCATCCCATAATAATGTAATTGACCTCCCCAATTCACATTTCTATGATTAAAAAAAGCTTTGGACATTGTGCATGCATTTCCTGTGATAGAAAATGTTTTTTAAAAAGCAATATAAAAGCCACAATGCAAATAATTCGAATGGGACCCAGAAGCTTCAGTCACTTGTTTTTTCCAGGTAATGAATTTTTGCAGTTCTGTATCCTCAGTTTGAACATTTCTCACCTTCTTCCTCCCCACCCCAACCCCATCCGTTGGACTAACTATAATTCATTCTTTAGGTCGCGGCTTAAATATAATTTATTTGGGGCCATCATCCCTGACTAACACCCAACATACATACATGCCCACAGGTCCCAAACTTGAAGGTATGCCCTTCCATCTCTGTCCAATAGCATCCTGCACCTAACTCCTTTGTTAGCACAGACCCCTCTGTGCTCCATGTGCCTACTTACTTGTCCGAGTGCCCCTTAAGAACGTCAGTCTGCAGTGAGCAGGGGTTGTACCTGGCTCATATGTGTACCCTGGGTGCCTAGCATAATACCCGGCACAGAGAAATCACTCTGCGTGTGCTTGTTGGCTGGAAGAATGAACTGATAATGTAGCATGTGGAATCAGAGGGTGTACTTGAGGTATTTGTTCATTACCAAACATGTCTTCTGTGCTCCATGGCCATAAAATACCACACTGAACCTCAACAGCCCAGTGACATCTAACCAAACAATATTAGCTGATAGACTCTAAGTAAAGGCCTTTGTGGTCTCTCTTTTGGTTAGTGCAGTTTTGTACCTTCTTTACTGATTCTGATTCAAATCAAACCAATATCTTCCAATATCAGACTAGTAGGATTCAGTATACACACAGCTAAGCTCTGCTGTGTTCAGTGACAGTGAAATGGTTATAACTCTGGCCCATCACATGATGACCATGAGGGAATCAGAATTTTCCCTGCTGGACACTTACAGTGCCACTAAAACATTTCCAAGCTGACCCATGGATTTTATGGAAGGCATGTGCTACCTTGCACAATCCACCCTTTTTGTTTGCTCCAGGAAAGGAGTCAGTCCAGGAAGAAGACATGTGAAGCCTAGCCCCTGTGGGTACTCAAATGTGCATTGCTGACTTTGCTAGCCTACTGTTGGTTCCTATCACCTTGCTCTTGCATGTTTTGAGATTTTCAATTCCAGAGTGAGTTCTGGCTCATTCTTCATTAAATCATTTATCACTGTAACCATGAATCAAATGATTAATATTTTCTGCTTGTCATTACTTGAAATATCAAGTCCCCAAGTTGTAGGATTGATATTAAGAGAAGATAATGAGTAACAAGTCAATAATTTGGTTTTCCAAAACAGTAGAAAAGTTTAGGACTATTTACGTTACACCGTCTTCAGATAAAATGCTTCCTAAATTTTCACAGAGCAAGAACTAAATTCAGTTATAAATTATTTAAATAAACTCTCAGCAAGATAACTGTTTATAGAGAGATCAGATCTATTTCAGAGTAGCAATTTAGAGCATTAACCTTTCTGTTTTATGAAGCATTAATCAAGTTTCAAATTTCCTCATTTCATTTACTAATAAAAACTAAAATAATTTCGGGTACCTGGGTGTCTCAGTCGTTAAGCGTCTGCCTTCAGCTCAGGTCATGATCCCAGGGTCCTGGGATCGAGTCCCACATCGGGCTCCCTGCTCGGCAGGAAGCCTGCTTCTCCCTCTCCCGCTCCCCCTGCTTGTGTTCCTGCTCTTGCTATCTCTCTCTCTGTCAAATAAATAAATAAAATCTTAAAAAAAAAAAAAAACTAAAATTATTTCACAGTCGATTTTGATGTGTTTCCAGTCAAACACGAAAACTTCAGTCCCATACTGACATCAGTAAACTTAACAGCAATAAGACAGAGCCAGATACTGACTGGAACCAAGCCAGTGAGAATTTACAAAGCACTTGATTGCGTTCCCCAGTTAAGAGAATTGTCATCTCAGGAGAGCAGTTGTGAACGCAGCTTTGCAAGGGCCTGCCATGTGCACAGATGCGTGGCTGTTCGTCCAGGTTCCTCAAAAGCATCCTAAAAGTAAGGCAGTTTAGCAGACCGCTCGCCCTAGAATTCCACTGCTTTAGTTCAAATCTCAGCCCTCTTCCTCTGAACAAGTGATTCAACTTCCCAAAGCTTTGTTTTCCTCGCTGGTAAAATTGAAACAGTGAGATTACCTGCTTTAAGGTTTCTTTTGAGGATCAAAGTAGATTATTCATCTAAAGTACTCATTTAGCACAGTGTCTGACACACAATAAGTGTTTCGTAAGTGTTGGTTAAGTGTTAAAGATCACTATGCAATATTTTTAAAGTTTCCAATTATAAGTGACAACTTTCTAAAGTTGTATTTTATAAATGATATTCTTTTCAATATAATTTATTAAGCATTGATTGAATACTGGATACATTGTTCTGGGCTCTGTAGGGAAAACAAATTAGTTTTATAGCAGGGTTTTTTAGGTCAAGGGGTTTATAATCATCTTGTGAAACTTGGGAAACTTGGAAAACTTAGAGGACACAGATAGAATCAATTCAAGTACCTTTAGTTTATAGTATTTTTAAAGCCTCTGTAGCATCTATTTGGACAAAGCATTAATATGCCTCTCTAACAAATGCATCAGAGATGTTACTCAATATGAGGAAGGAGAAATGAAAGGGTTTAAATAGCTTCTATAATTGTAATACATTTTACAAGGAGTCATTCATCTCTGAGAATTTGTGCCAAAAACAAAAGTTTCTCACCACCGTATTTGGGAAATGACTTGTAGATTGACTGCTTTTCAAATTCACCAAGTCTGTGTTTGCTCTATATGCCCTGGCTTAATGGAATGTAGTCAATCAATAGGAACGTCCTCCTCTATCATGTCCCTATGACATTTACTTCAGCTTTATTTGCCTCGAAGTCTATCACTATGAGATTTAACTATTTTCCTTTTTGACCTGTGTGATCTGAACTATAGTGCAAAGGGTGCTTGGGAACTTAAGTGGCTAGTCTGAAAGAAGTCTTCATTTGCATGTCCTAGCCTAAAAATAATTCTTTAAATTAAAATGACATATCTGAAATGACTCAAAGAGTCCTCAAATTAACATGCACCACGTATTTACTACTTTGTACTTTTTTCTCTTTGTCAGAAGATCACCCATGTGCAACCAACCATCCATCAACAAAGCCACCATAACAGGTAAGGAAGATCTAGTAGCCTTCTCTCCTTATGTCTAGAAAGAAACCCTATCTTCCAAGGTTTGATACAAGACTAGCACCAATTTTATATTGTAATTCTATAATTTTAAAGAAATTGATCCTTTTTCTATTATGACTTATTTCATTGAGCCCACAAGTTGTCCATTTAAGCTGTTACTTGGGAAATCTTTACTGATGTGCCATTTTAAAAAACCATTTAAATCTGTGCTTGTGCTAAGTTTAACATTGCTCTGGGCATTTGTATAAAGAGATAGTGTTACCTTCCAAATGTTGACCGTGTTGTTTCCAGGCTTATGCTACCAGCATGATATTAATATGTGGTAGTTTGGTTTAATGAAAGTGAAAGCATAAATAAAAGGGACCTTCCTGGTTAATTGATATCCCAGTTGTGTGTAGGAAGGAAACCCATTCCAGTGTGCTGATTTGGACTCAGAATTGAGAAGAAATTTACTTTGGGAGGGGAGAGAAGTAATTATACAACACAGCAAAGTTCAGTGAGATCAAAAGAACAGCTGTTTGGGGAAGAGAAGGGGAAGGAAGGATGAGGGACATAAAGGGCAAAAAAAAAAAAATTATCCCAATTCCTATTAGTCTATTTTGGACATGGGACTTGACCTCATCTGAACCAAAAACAGAACAAATGATCTCATTTTGCTGAACCTGAAACCAAATTGAACTCATTTAATCATTTCTTGAAACCCCAATTGATTCATTAAAATAATTGCCTGGAAAAGCAAACCTATGTTTTCTAAAATTATTACCAGAAGAAAATTAACATAGTCTCCAAATTAGACCAATACTTCATTTGATTCAAGTGCCTTCCTTGGACTCCAACTCTGAATATTCTGAGAGCTCCTTATTAAGTTATTAGTGAGAACACCTTGCTTGAAAGTTAACTTCACTATTCAGGTCAGCACTTTTC
The DNA here is from genome assembly GCF_002201575.2 of Neomonachus schauinslandi. Classification (NCBI taxonomy): domain Eukaryota; kingdom Metazoa; phylum Chordata; class Mammalia; order Carnivora; family Phocidae; genus Neomonachus; species Neomonachus schauinslandi. The sequence continues at coordinate 41,617,053 of NC_058409.1, read as the reverse complement.
CTCTGGTCTCCTTTGTGGTCACTACCTCAGAGTTGATTCTGGAACAGTTGGTAATGTAGTTCTTTTCTGAATGTCTCTTGAATGGGATTTGTACTTCAATGAATATTAAATTGTTGATTCTCTTTCCCATGCTTATCTTTCAAGATCTTATTGGTGACGGTTTTCCACTATCATTTCATAGTGTATGCCTGGTCCACCAGTTTTCTTCTTTGTCATTGGTCGAGAGGTGGACAATAGCTGAAATTCCTATGTATCAAAATAAGTTCTTTGAATAACAAATTTCTTTCCAGATAGCCAAATTCAATGTCAATGAGCCTACACTGAAATCAGGGTGTAGAAGTGAATGGCTTTTTCTCTGTGCACTTGCCTTTTATGTTGAGGGACAAGCAGGCCATCCTTTGTGGGCATGCAGCTGGGGACTCTAGTGTGAGAGACCGCATGGAACCTTGTCCCCAGCCCTGCTCTGGGCCCTAGATTTCACCCCTATGAGGAGGGGCCATCCCCCCACCCCTGCTATTTTTGCCAAAGGCAGGACTCTGACGTTGTGGTTTGAGCAGAATGCAGTGCTATTTTGGTTCCTGAAAGCTTTTATAGCTTGAGGTCACATAGGAGCCAGCCCCACAGGAGCATCCTCCCTGAGAGCAGCTGCGGGTCCCAGTGGAGATGGTTGTGTCCATCAAGAAGTGGTGGGTGGTCAGCGGTCCGGGCAGCTGTCCAGCCACCCTGGCAGATGCCTGGAAGTGATTAAAGGGAGAGTAATTGCACTCAAAGGGCACAGACTTTGTCTTAAACACATGTGAGAGACCCTTTAGCAGCTCCCAGAAATGTTCACATAGTATTGAGACCCAGGAGCAATGCCAGAGGGAACTGAAATCTGGGAATTAAGGTTAACATGGCCTCATTTGTACCCACAAGTTTCTGACCTGGGGCCTAGGGACAGTGGGACTGCAGAAATATCTTATCTAGGAAGGGAAACTGATTAACTGTCATTAACTGCTTAGTGCAGCCGTGTTCATCACAAAGCACACCAGGAAACTAACTAGAAAATGAAAGTCTTTTTCCTTGCCTCAGCCTAACAAACCAAGGTGGAAAAGCGGAATGGAGGGTAAGGGAATGAAGGCAATAGCAGGGAAAGATTCCGCTCTCTGAGCCCATTCTGGAAAAACGGGCCCTTAAAAACATAAGCTTCGACAGTGTAAGAGTTGAGACACACAGAAAAGTGGATTCTCTCCCTCAGCAGCTGACTGTTCAGGTTCTACCTCCAAGTTCACTCCCCCTGTTGTTGGAACCCAGCTCCACCTCTGTGGTGGTCCTGGGAAGGACAGGGAAGAGTGTTAGAAAGAGTCAGTGGGACATCCTTTAGGATGAACTTGACCTTCTTTGATACTTTGTTGAGGATCTAGAGGAAAGGTGTAGCATATGGCACAGTCCATGAGGGGTCCAAATGGGTGCTGTGGTGACATGTCCAAGGGCCCCTGGGGGGCAGCCCCATAGAACATCACTGACAGGAGTCCCTGGAATTGTGCAGCGTGGGTGCTCTGCCTATCTAGAATTCAAAGCATGCTCTACCATGAGAGCTGCGTGACCCTGAGCAGACCACATACCTTTCTCTGCCTCAGTTTCCCCATTTATAAATTGGTTATCATATGTCATACAGTTATTGCCAAATTAAATGAGTTCACGTGTGGATGCTCTTAGCACAGTGCTTCACAGAGTAGGCACTCAATGCATCATTTTCTCTTTCGCTTTGCACTTGTTTTTATTCTCCGGATGTAGAACGAGGGGTAATGGAAAGAATAGGGCAGAGTGATGAAAGAAGAATGAGAGAAAGACAGCTTGCAGGGGCATGAAATATGGAGCCCCACAAAATGGACGTACTTCCTTGGTGCCGTCAAAAATGGGCCCTTCCAGTGTTCCCGGTGCTCTGTCCCTTCCTCTCCTCACTGCCACAGACATTGGTGCCTTTGTGATATGGGCAGTAAAGTGTGGTTCAGAATCATTTTCAAAATCGAACAACTTACATTGGAGTCATAGCTCTTTGAAGGAAAATAATGAACTCTTTATAACTTTGTCCGTAAATCACTGATTTTTTTAAAAAAGAAGAGGTAAGAACTTTAACAGTCTACATATGTCACGCTATGTTTTCTAAAGCTTTCTCCTGTAGAACTTAGAAACCCCTTTTCCCCTTTGAGGTTATTCCGGTTGACATGTTTTAAAGCCAGGAGAGTTTGATTTTGTATCATTAGAGTTAAAGCATGTAAATCACTTGGCAGTTTTTGTTTCCATACCTAATAGGTAAATACACAGTTCTAAAATGATCTCACAGTTTTTTAAAAAGTTTCCAAATGTACATTTATAAAAGTCTTACTACTAAATAGCTATTTTGTTCTTTACTGTGATGTAACAAAAACAGGGTGTGTGGCATTTGGAGCTGGAGTCCAAAGCCTGTCTCCGTCATTTGAAGAATGGAGACGTGAGTAGGTAGCTCTCAGTCTCTCAGTTCTGGGGAAAAAACTCAGGGAGATAAGTTAGACAAACACCAGAAGTCAGCAGGTTATGAGTAACGCACCAAGTGCTTCTTCCTACAACCATAATCCATGCCTGGCATTTTTGTTGTTGTTCTTAAAGCTAATTTGAAAACTCAGAAAGTAGAGGAGGAAGATGGTGATCATGTGTCAGCTTCTCTGGAACATTTCATTTATGATTGTTTTTAAATAGTAACAACAGGACATTTTTAGGAAATCTTCGTATTACTTAGAGCAAGACTCACCTGCACAGGTCCTTGAGGAGCCATAAAGAATAGAACGGAAGAGTGTGTTGGAACATGAGGGGGCAGCAAAGCATCAGGGATGCCCAAGCCATCGTGGTATCGTGCTGTTCTGTATTGGTTTGGGAATACAGCCATGTCTCTTTGGATATAATTAGTCCTTTGGAGCATTTCGTTTTCAAACGATGTTAACTCAGGAAAAGTCATCTCATAAAACCTTGTCGTGTCTTCACAATATCACTTTTTACTATGTTTCTAATTTCCATTTTTTCAGTTGCTTTATTTAATCATTTTCAAATTAAGGATTTTCACACAAGAATGTAACTCAGGGAAATTTTATTTAAGCTTCTCTGTCGTAAAGATGAGAAAACTGAGGGGCACCTGGGTGGCTCAGTCGGTTACACGTCCGACTCTTGACTTTGGCTGAGGTCATGATCTCAGGGTCGTGAGATGGAACCCTGCATTGGGCTCCACACTCAGCATGGAGTCTGCTTCGTGTTCTCTCTCTCTCTCTTTCCTTCTGCCCTTCTGGCTCATTCTCTCTCTCTCTCTCTAAAATAGAGTTGAGAAAACTGAAACCTCGTAAGAGCCAATGCTACTTAGACATAGATCCAGGAATAAATATCTCTGAGTCCAGGGGCCTTCTTATGCCCTGTAAAATCATCCATCTTAGTAGGGTAGCCTTCAGACCCACCATAGAAGTGTATATTTGGGGAAAGTAAAAGAAGAATTAAGGGATATTATTGTGATGATGATATTATATGATGATATTATTCTGAGCAATAGATAGAGCATTTTATTTCTTGTATATAAACCTCAAAATTAGAAAATATCATGTCCCACCTTATCACTAGACAGGTCTTTATATTTAGAGCTGTTTTGATTATATTCACTGAATATAACTTATAGGCCCTCAGATAAGTAGAGCTTGGTGGTCTAAAGCAAAAGACTTGAGATTTTAGAAAACACAAGCTTTTTTCTCCAAGCAATACAGTAAATCTAACTGCTTACACTTTACCTGTAGAGGGACACAGGGGATGCAGTGACAAGCATAAAACAAAATTGGTTTTAGTCCAAAAAACATTTTGGTGTAAGTCTCCACTCCACTTCATATTTTTTCATCCTGAATATTCACAACTCCTTAAAAAATGACTGTGTTCTAAATAGAATTTAGTCAGTTGGTAAGTAGAGGACTTAAAAAGTAAATTATCCAAATAGTACTAATCAGTCAAGACACAATGAGAAGAAACTTGGCCTTGTACGATTATTGTTCTTCTAAAGCACAAAGCCATTCCTAAAATCCAACAAGGGGGGAAAAGAAACAAAAATATTTAACTGGAACAATTATTATGTTATTATCTGGACTAATCATTTAACATTTTGAGCTTATTAAAGAAAAGAAACCAAGAAACTATTTTATGGTAACAATAATGATACTAGGTACTTAGGTCCTTTTAAGTCTGTATGCGTGTGTGTGGGGGGGAGAATAAAAACAAGTAGTGTATATAATATAAAAAAATATGTGTAATATAACAGATAATAATTGAAAGCAAGATCTGCATAAAGAAGGCAAAAGGGATGTAGGGGGAGCGAGGCAGGGGGAGACACTGAGGTAAAATGTGTGATAGGACAATGTGCGTAGAGGAGGAGGCCTAAGCCGGTCCACAGAAGTCCTCATCAGCCAGTAGCAGGCACTGCTTCATCATGTAGTTCCTTTTTTTCCCCTTTCTTTTAGTAAGAGCAGATTGTAACAAGACTAATAATTGCAGAAAATGAGAGCTCAGTTAGCTTTTTTAGGAATGTGATTGAAAAATGCTGAATACATGTGGTTTAATAGCTTGAATGAAAAATTGACGAAGATTGTGTATGTGAGTGTTTATATATTGACTTTTTGGGAAGTTTTTTGCTTATTTTACTTTTACACTTGATACATCTAATGACTACTGAGTGTTTAAAAGTTTTTAAGTCAGGGGCGCCTGGTTGGCTCAGTCAGTTAAGCGTTTGACTCTTGATTTCAGCTCAGGTCATGATCTCAGGGTTGTGAGATTGAGCCCCACATTGGGCTCTGCGCTCAGTGCGGAGTCTGCTTATCTCTCTCCCTCTGCTGCTCCCCCTGTTTGCACTCTCTCTCAAATAAATAAATAAAGTCTTTAAAAAATAAATAATTTTTTTTAAGCCAAAGGAGGTTACTTTTACAAAAATTAAAAGACTTTCCTGGAAAAAGTGTTAAACTAAAAGATTTGCTTAAATGCATGGAATATAACTATATGACTGTATATTAGAGGTGTAAAAGTCTGTTTTATTTCTTATAAGCTAACTTATTTTGCCTTTCTTTTTTTTTTTTTTTTTTAAAGATTTTATTTATTTATTTGACAGAGAGAGACACAGCAAGAGAGGGAACACAAGCAGGGGGAGTGGGAGAGGGAGAAGCAGGCCTCCTGCGGAGCAGGGAGCCCGATGTGGGGCTCGATCCCAGGACCCTGAGATCATGACCTGAGCTGAAGGCAGACGCTTAACGACTGAGCCACCCAGGCACCCCTATTTTGCCTTTCTTTAGTCTTATTTAGATCAGTAGAAAATATACATAATATATACACACACACACTAATATGTAAAAAAACCAGGTCTGACACAGTAACTTTTCAACCAGGAATTAATTGACGTCATACTTGGTTTTTTAAACAGTGAAAACAATGCATAATCATGGGAAAAATAATTAATTGAATCTCTATTGCCTGAATATCTGCTCTGGGTATTTTGTTATAACTTTAAATGACATAATTAAATGAGATTACATATTCATTTAGTCAGCACAGTAAAAACGTTATGAGTCAAACCATATAGGTTGAAACCGTAGCTTTACTTTTATTAGCTGTGTAATTGTGGTCAATTTACTTAAATTCTCTAAGCATTTATTTTCTCATCAGTAAATCCTAAGTCAGTGATTGGTACCCGAATGTATTCAACAAGTGGTAGGTAGGGTAAATGCTATAATTTTATTATTATTATCATCCATTTGGTAAATAAATATTTTCTGTGCACCTTCTATATGGCCTGCAATAAGGTAGGTGTTGGACGTCAAGAGATGAGTAAGTGGCTACTGGCATTAAGGAATTCACAGTCGAGGGGAGAAGGAATCATGAATAATTATGTGCAAGTGAAGGGCCATGATTGAAGCAACTTCAAATACATGTACCACCTATGGAAAGCTACCTGCTGAGCTTTGAAGAACATAGAGTTCTGCCTATAGTTAGGGGATGATCACCTGACCCCAAGGGATCAGCAAGAGTGAGAAGTAGAAGCAGAGAATGCCTTTCAGGTCAGGGGACTGGGGACAGTAAAGGACAAAGAGAGTTGAAAGTGTATGGACCAACCAAACAGGAGGCTGCAGGAGCAGATTAAGGCAGTGGTGTGAAGAGTATTGGAAGCCAGTGTTGATCATGGTGGACTTTATTTTATGGGCAAGGGAAAATCATCAATCATTTCTATGCAGAGAAGTAAGTATGTATTTTAGGATGACAGCATTGGAATGGGCTCCTGGGTGGCCCGGTCGGTTAAGCATCTGACTTTTGATTTTGGCGCAGATGTTGATCTCAGGGTTGTGAGATCAAGCCCTGTGTCTGCTCCATGCCGAGCATAGAGCCTGCTTAAAATTTTCCTTCTCTCCCTCTGCCCTTCCCCCCACCCAAAAGAAAGAAAAATAAAAGAAATGAAATGGAAACAGACCAAAAAACAGAGAGCAGAGGCAGCCCCATACTCCTTAGGAGGCTGTTATCTATCAAGTACACGCTAAAGATAATGCAGCTCTGAACTAGGGTGGTGGTGTGGCCAGCGAGGATGAGGGCATGGATTCAGAGCTCTTTCCAGAGACCAAGTTGAGAAGACTTGGCAGTTGATTAGCTTGAGGAGTGATGAGAAAAGACGTGAAAGCTTTAGTCATATACACAGATGTTCATCACAGCATATATATATATGCATCAAAGATTGAAAACAACCCCAAATGCTAAATAATATATGAATTCTATTTAGGTATAAAAAATTCTATAATAAAAAGGTTTTTAAATGATGTATGAGAAAATTTTAGTCATGTAAAAATGCTTCTATTTTAAAGAATACTTGATAAAGTGCTAAGTGTAATGGATTTAATTTAAGACATTTCTTAGCTGTTGACTAGTAAGTAGCAAAGGCAGATGGCTTTACTATTTTACATAGAATCTAGTGACAAACATGTAAGTATTTCTCAGGTCTCAGTCGTCTGTTTGCCTCTCCCCACCTGGAAAAGGTACTAATGAGATGCTGCCTAATGATATTTCAGTATTAGGGAGCCACAGTGAAGAATTAACTGTATTTTCAAAGAATATCCCTTGAATAGGACCGTACCGTGTCTGTTGGTACTGAGCCTGAGACACCTATGGCAGGACTGTTCCATGATCTTCCCAGGGATCAGCAAAGCTACCACCAAAGAGCGGATCTGAATGTCACCCAAGTCCCCTGCGGCCAGTATCCCTTCCTCACTGCCCCAAGTTTGGAAAGGACAGTATTTCCCAAACCCCCGGACCAAAGAGATCACCAGGGGATGGTGGAAAACAAACGGATTCCCAGACAGTCCAGAACAGAATCTTTGAGAGAAGGCCCACCGTCTTTATGTTATTAACGAGTGCTCCCAGGTGAACCATTTGGCCAGCCGAATTTGGGGGAATAATGGAATCCTGAATGCTGTGGGTGAGAGGGCAGAGTACAGCGTTGACACGGGTTGCTCCTAACTTGCTGGAAAATCACTGTCTTTCTGGAAAGTGTATTAGTGACACCCACTAATGTAACAAACAATGCAGTCTAGCGTAAACAAGATACTATGTGTGAAGTGCTGGGTGATGAGGAAGGCAAGACAAGGTGATATCATTATCAGCACAAACCACGTCATCATAGTCGTCATCACCGGGCTGTCATCACTGTTATCTCTCAAAATGTATACAAGATTTTAATTAGCGCAGCTTGCTCTTCTCCTAGCAGAAAATGAAGGATCATGTCCATGTTTGTGTTGCGGGGGTGGGAGCGGGCTTGGGAAATGTTATGTTTAGTAACTGTATCCTTTTTGTCTTCTTAGACACAGTACCAAGTTTCCTTTAAAAAAAAAAGAAAGAACAAAAGCTGCATTTTTAAGTCGCTCCCTCTACCCACAAAGTGCTTCCCACCCATGTATGCCTTAGAGAATATTCTAGGCCTACTCAGAAACACATTACTGTGGTGGGGCAAAGTAGTAAAAATTCCTTTGGGTCTAATTTCCCAAATTTTACTGGTTAAACACTGAATTGTTTGACTCCATGAATCAATGGGGAGTTCACTTCTAGCAGCCTTCTTCCACCATCTGAGAAAATGGTTTTTAAAAATCCATTGGGTGTGTCATGACTACTAATATTAATAAAAGGTAACATTTTCTGACATTTAGTATGTACTAAAGACTCTACATGCATAATCTCCTTTAAGTCTATGAGAATCCGATATACAGCTGCAAATGACAAAGTATAGGTTACAGCTGACTCAAAGGCATATCTTTAAGGTTTCTCTTAAATAATAATAAATCTCTAAGATTTATTGACATGTGCACACAAAAACACACCATCTATTGTCATCTGCCTCTCGCCTTGGAGAGTTCTTCCCCAGGAATTTCTTTTCCTGTTCTTCTTTTCTATTTTTTAAAGGAGAGCAGAAAATGAGTTTATATGGTCCTTTTCCTGAATGGCTATGAATGGAGAGTAGGACAAGAGGATGGCTAAGGTCTATGGATACAGAGAAACCTTTGGGAAATCCTAAGAACTCAGTTATGTAAGCTAAGAAAAGGATTCCTGCCTGGGATACAGAATTCCTTGAGCATTCTTTAATTCCCAGGGTCCTCTTCCTGACTCCTCCCTCTGAAGATTAAATAAATCTTAAAAAATTTTTTAAAAGGTTGGGGGCAAGGCAGTGCTTGAGACTCAACACTCCCCTTGCTTCTAGGACCACTCACTATTAACCCCTGAAATAGCAGTTTCTATGGAGTGATGAGATTCATCATCTTTTTGTTGTAGATTCGCCATAGGCTCTTCATATCCATTGTCATTTTCTTGGGTTCTATTTCTAGCCATGAAATTCCTTGGCTCTCTATCCGCCCCCCCCAGACTTCCTCTAGATATTTCTGATGTTTAAATATCCAGTGTTCTTAGTGTGTTACCCTCTCTCTTTTTTTGTGTTTCTCTCCCGGCATGTGGGCACTCTGGAAGTACTTCTAGTTCACTGTATTTTACATGCCTGGTAACACAAATGAGTGCTTTTGCTGTGTATCTTCTTTCTGCTATGTTTCCGATATTTGCATACTGCACACTGAATTGTCCATGTGGAGAACCTCATTTCTGTGTTCCCTCCTGGCTTTGCTCTTTTTCTCTCTGTTTCTGAGATGTGAGAGACTGTGTTTAGGCTCTGAGGACCCAGTGAGGCATAAAATACCTCCACTGAGCTTTAGAACCATCCTCCCAGAGGTTCTCAGAACTGGAAAAAATAAAAATGTGTCCTGTTGATTGACAAAGAGCATTAAGTTAAAAGAAAACAAAAGGACTTGTAAATGAATTAAGTAGCTGAATAAGAGAGGAAGAAATGAGTCAGGATGAGAGGTCTTTTCTCTAGAGAACCGGGAAGCTGTCTACACTGTTATTTAGCTCACAGACTGGAAAGGGTCTGGAGACCCAGTTCATGAACTTAGAGAAAACTTAGCAGCAAGAGAAAGTAGAAGACAGAATAGTAAAAGAGGAAATGTTTTCCTCATCACTAGGGAGGGGAACAGAAAAGGACAGGTCCTGGAACTGAGACTCGAAGGTGAGGAGCAGATGAGGGCTTCTGAGATGCCTCAAGTCACTGATTGTGTGACTGGGTTCTTTAACTAAAATTGTTCACCTAGAAATAGGCCTAGGTTTTCTTTTCCTGCAGGTTTTTGTTTTGAAAAAAATTCCAAACTGTTATAAGTTTTGTTTGCTCATTTGACATTTAGGTCAGAACCTAAAGGAGGAAGAGCAGGGGATTGGGGTTTCTCGGCTGGTTCTCCTGCTCACCCACTTTGTGATCTTAGACAACTTACTCTATGCCCTGAGTCTTTTCTGTTAAAATGCAGTGAATAACTAGAATAATACCCTCCTGATTGTGAGGATTACACAAGGTAATGTGTGTAGAAAATTTGGCACAGTGTCCGGTAGGTGAAAAGCACCTTATATATTGAAAAGCATTACCAGACTATCCATAGACACTATTGCACTATTCATGTTGATCCTCAAAGTAGTTATCTTTGTAAACTGTACCTTTTTTTAGCCCAGCTACCCCTGCTGAGAACATTTTAGAAATGGTTTTAGAGATATTTCATAGGCCATATTAGGAAAAAGCCACCTGATTGGTTTGCTGTCATGCTTCACTTTTGACCAGAAACATTATTTCCAATACGATTACCAACCCTAGTCAACAGACAGGATGTCAGAATAGCCTGGATCAGGCTAATTCTAGAAATGAATCCATTCCAAGGGATAAGACAATTTTGAGGCATTTGAAAGAAGTATAGCATGGACTCCAAAGGGAAGCATTCCCAAGACAGTGTCCTAGAATCGTAGAGTGACAGCAACATATGGAATAAGCATATAGATAGGTTTTCCCAGGGGACACTTTGAAAGTGTCAGCTTCATCTGAAATCTTGTCAGTTTGTGAGGGGGAAGCAATGATCTCTAGGAGTCTTTTTGCCTCTTCAGTCATACCTAGTACAGTCTGTATTTCTTTTTTTCCTTTTTTTTTTTTTTTTTTAAAGATTTTATTTATTTATTTGAGAGAGAGAATGAGATAGAGAGAGCATGAGAGGGGGGAGGGTCAGAGGGAGAAGCAGACTCCCTGCTGAACAGGGAGCCTGATGCGGGACTCGATCCCGGGACTCCAGGATCATGACCTGAGCCGAAGGCAGTCGCTTAACCAACTGAGCCACCCAGGCGCCCACAGTCTGTATTTCTAAAGATCTTCCAAGCCCGTCCCATTCACTGGAAACAGCTCAAAGTCCCAGAGATAAAGGAGAAGGCCAGCGTGTCCCAGCCCACTGGCTTAGAGGGGGACCCAAGCCCTCATCATTTCAACAAAAAGGGCAGCAGAGGAAGTCAACCTGGCATTCTGGCACACGGTATTTCTCACTGAGTCTATCACATTATCACTGGGCACTTACTGTGCTTCAACATCCTGTTCTTTGAGGATTCATACAATTCTCTCCTAGGCTGGCTTCTGCCCCTCCTTAGATAATGGTGTATCAGCAGTGATCCTCTGATTGCAGGTAAAAACCAACTCTGCTAACTTATGTAAAATGGAATCTAGTAAAATGAAATCTAATCTCCCTAAGTAAAATAGAATATTGGGATAATTTCCAACTCCTAGAGTATTAGTGGGGATGCTGGAGGATCAGGGTTGAAGGAATCAGTTCATCTTCAGAGTGCTAGAAAGGCACAAATAAAGGGAAATTTTCATGGCAGGAGCAACCTGATGAGCCTCCTGCAACTGTTTTTAGTTTCTTTGTTCATCTATGTCATGTAACATTCCAGGAAGGGGTCTAATTGATCTAGTTTGGGTCTTGGGTCTTGGCTACAGGAGAACAAGGTATCTGGCTCTTCTGTCAGATTATGTAATATAATGTAGTACTAAGAGCCTACATTATGAGGCCAGATTATGTGGATTCATATCTCAGCTGTGCCGCTTATAGATGTTTCTCCTCAAACAGTTCATTTAGCCTTCCAGAGCCTCAAGTCCCTCGTTTTTGAAGTGGGCATAGCAGTAGTAATTACCTCATAAGGAGTTCATGAAAATCAAGTATTATTTATAAAAAAACTAAGCACAATGCATGGCACATAGGAAGCACTTGATCATTGTGGGCTCTGCTGTTATTAAAATTATCCATGGAGACACCAAATAATTTCCTGAAGCAAAGTAGGGTACCATTAGAAAAGGGAAATAAATGTTGGTGGATCAAAAATTATTATTGATTATAGTGAGATAAGAAGGTTGGCCACAACACACTTTACTTTGCTAATATATTTCTCAGCAAGCTGCTCTTTATGATATTAAGGTTCTTAGAAATGTGGATGGCACATGTTCATTAATGTATCCCTGGGAATCTAGTCCATCAGAGGCATGAAATGGACTTAGATCTCTGAAGACAAATGGAAACTCACTATAGAACACCACACAAACTACTCATTTGGAATGTCAGCATTATCGTGAGGAGGAGGGCACAGCCCCGGGCTGTGGGGAGCTAGACTGAGTGCCACACACTATGGCAGAACCAGTCAGATAGAACCTCCCTGCCCTCACAGTTCCCTACAAAGCCACTAAGGCACTGAATCTCTTGACTACATGCTTCCGCCTGACCCCCACACTCAGACAGGGCTTCTGAAGCCAACCCACTTTGGCCTGTGTGTCTAAACCTACCATCTTTGTCCCAACCTTTGACCCCAGACCTGACTAACTCTGGCCCGTCCACCCAACCTCACCATGCCATGTCACCCAACACAAGGAAGGCATTTTGACTGGAAACTGAAAGTAGAAGACCCTTAGTTTACTTTTTTTGAAAGGTGTGTATCTTTTTCTAGGGGAAGAGCTAGGCACGGTGGAGGCTGGCGGGGAGGGGGTAGGGAGGGCAGCTTTGGATTTATTCAGTCAATACAGAGAATCCTGGCCATGCCACTTGTTAGCCATTTCACTTTAAGCAACTTATTCTCTGAGCCTCAATTTGTCATCTCTAAAATGTAGATCAATAACCAACCTATCTCAGAGAGTTATCGTTAGGATTAAATGAAATGAATAAGCACCAAGCCTAGTATCTAGCACATAGTGGGGACTAAAAAAGAAATTCTAATTCTTGAATAAACTTTTTTTTCTTGAGCGTACAGTGAGTTTCAGAGGTAAATGAATCATCTTTACAGTTGGAAGCTTGACATAAAAAAGAATAAGAAAATAACTAAATTTCTCTTAAAATTATTTTCCTTTACTAACTTGTCTTCTATTGTCTGTGTTCATACGAACTAGCTATGCCTGCAAAAATGTTTCCATGGCCAGTTCTTTTCTACATGTTTAAATTCCTAATTGTGCACACAATCTTAGTCACTATATTTTCATGTGCAAGCAATTAAGACTCATTTAACAGCCCTCCCTCTGGAAGGTTTTGTTCTCCATCTGCCATAAATCAGATTCCTTAGGAACATGTTTGATTTTGAAACAATGTGAAAGTACTGTTCATTTTGTTCAAATTTCATTTATGTACCATTTTTTAAAGTGATGTAAATGGACAGCCACAAAAAGCTCAGCAGCTGGTCAAAACAAGACATCAAAGAAATCATTGAAATGGGGCAAAAAATTAAAAAAAAAACCTAATATGCTAGGACAAAGCCAAATAAAAATCATAGTCTGATAAACATTCCTCAGACACATTTTGCTCATATTTACTTTACAACAGATTTAAAATATGGGAAAATGGGAAAGCACTGCTCTTCCCAGTCTAGAGCTCACAGAATTGTATGTGAGGAAAAACAGCGAAAGAAGCCAGGAGGAAAACAGAAAAGGATTAGATTTGTAAGTGTTTTTGGAGAGATGTGGTACGCAGCTACACATTTAAATAATACTAACAAGACTCAAACAGATTTGTACCACACTTTTGTTCATTTAAAAACCATTGGTAAATATTGTTCTCCCTCACCACAGGTGAAGTCCATTTTAGTGTGTTCAATGAGCTTCTTTGGATTATCAAAAAGAAGCTAATTCTTGGTCAAATTAAGAGGGAAAAATAATTATTAGGTTCTGTGCTCGTTTCAGCAGCACATATACTAAAATCGGAATGATGCAGAGAAGATTAGCATGGCCCCTGCTTGAGGATGACATGCAAATTGGTGAAGCATTCCATAATTTTTTTTTTTAAGAAAAAAGGATTATTAAGTTTCAACACAAGTACCTGTGAACTGGTAACCAAAATTCAGCAAAAATTTAAAAAGAAAAGGATTGTTTTTTCTTAAAGGTTTTTGAAATTAAATGTCATAATTTGGATGGAGACATAGCCCACAGAAAATCGTTTCCTCTACCTAAACGTCCCATTGTTTGGGGACTTGAAACAAATCACCCACATAGCTAATGCAGTAAATCCCCATTTATATATCAATAGAAAATTTTGTCTACCAGCTTCCTAAGACTTTATAAGCTGAATTGTTTTGATATCATTTGATGAAAGGTTCTGTAAAAGTTCAAAGTATTGTTGTTGATTTGGGCAGTCACACCTGCACATTTAAAATGCCTTTGTGCAAAGTGTAGCCCAATCTGCTTTCAAATCAGACCTTCAAACAAGGGTAGATTCATGAGTGTGACAGATCTCCCCTTAGGTGTTTCCTTACAAAGAAAAAGTAAAACTGAGAGAGCCACTCCCACCCCCACCATCTTTGTCTCTTTGAGCCTAAGCATCAAATGGCACCCCTAAAAAGAGAAGCAGAGAAAACATTAGTACATCTCTGCTGGAGATCTAAAGCAAGATATGGAAGGTCTTCTGGAAGGAGCGGCACCTAAGAATTATTAAATAGTTGTTAAGTAAACCGAAGGGAAAAATGGAAATGGAGGGAAACATACTTTAAGAGCAGCTGAGCTCAGAAATCACAGACATATGTTGTCTGCCACTAAAGGAGTTCCATTGTAGGGTGTAATTAAGAGTCAAATGAATATTGCACTAAGCATTTAGGGTAGTGGTTCACAAACTTGTTTGTTCATTAGAATCACCTGGGAATCTTTTTAAAATTCCAACGAGTGAAAGAAGAAAATAGAAAAGTTTCAGAGACCAGTTAGAGCACAATAGTGATGTTTAAGGATAAGGTCTAATAATGGTCCTATACTAGCAAAATAGCTAGATCACAGAAATATAGAGCAAGAGATTGTTGCAAATGATAAAAGAACAGGTGTGTGGGATTTAGTAACTGGTAATTGTATGATTTTGAGTGGATGTAAAATGGCTCTGCCAATATATGAACCCTTATGATCCTTGCTATTATATATAGCATATATAGGATTATATATCAGATAAAAATAGTTTGATGCTTGAATTCCAATTTGGAATTTAAGGCTGGTTTATCTCAGTGCATAGATTACCTACATTTCATTTAGGAGAAAATGATCCATATGTCAAATATTCTAGGAAACCAAAGTTCATAATCTTAATCATTTGGAATGAAAATCTTTGAAAGGTATTATGCTCATTCTTAACCTCTTAAAAGACATGCACTGAATGTAAGGAAATTATTTTTAGTGGCTCTGGTCATGATTATATACATCTGCTTTTATACTTCTTTGACATTCACAGATGCCTTTTGGAGCTAATGACCTATGGACTTTTCCCCCAACATTTAAGATCCCCAAATGTTGCTGCATTTTAACCTCTCATCTGCTGCTCCCAGTGATTACCTTTTAACGTTGTTAGTGAACCTGGCCTTAGTGGCCTCTTCTGATCACCTTGGCAAATCAGAGTCCTAGCCATTGCACTGAGTCTAAACTAAGAACAAATGAACTCAAAATAAAAGTGGGGTTGGGGCCAACCCGTCTCTGAGGTAGAGCTTTAGGATATTTAATGCATATAATAAATAAGGGTTTGGGCGCCTAGGTGGCTCAGATGGTTAAGCGTCTGCCTTCGACTCAGGTCATAATCCCAGGGTCCTGGGATCGAGCCCCGCATCGGGCTCCCTGCTCAGCGGGGAGCCTGCTTCTCCCTCTCCCTCTCCCTCTGCTCATGCTCTCTCTCTATCTCTGTATCTCTGTGTCTCAAATGAATAAATTAAAAATCTTAAAAAAACAAAATGGAATTAAAAAAACAAATAAGGTTTTTTTTAAATTTTTTCAATTTGAGTGTAGTTTACACGCAATGTTAGTTTCAGGTGTACAGCAGAGTGATTCAACTTCTCTATATGTTATGCTGTGCTCACCACAAGTGTAGCTCCCATCTGCTGCTGTAAAATGCCATTACAGTATCATTGACTACATTCCCTATGCTGTGCCTTTCGTCCCTGTGACTTGTTCATTCCATAACTGGAAGCCTGGGCCTCCCACTCCCCTTCACCCATTTTGCCCATCCCCCACCCCTGTTCCTTCTGGCAGCCATCAGTTTGTTCTCTGTATTTATAGGCCTGATTCTGCTTTTTAACAACTAAGCTTTTAAATGCATTGTTGACTGTTCTGGGGTTCTTTGCACCTATTTACTGGTATTGAATTGTAAAAGTTCCTGGACAGTTTCTGGGTAAATAGGTTATGACTAAACTACTAGAGCTAATAAAATTAATACTGACTTCTCATCAAGCAGTCAACAAAAACATATTTAATTCTGTACTCTGGGTTTCAGGGAAATGGAAATGAATAAGTTGCAGTCGTACTTGCAAGGACTTAGCAAGATATAATTGTTCATACGAAAAAGATAACCAAGAATCTTAGATACTCTCCAGGATTGTGTCACAGAGAATACGTGTCTTAAAAATTCAGAGGAAGCAAAGATCAAATTCAGATAAGCAATGATACATCTTGAATGCTTTTCAAATACTTTAGGTAAATGTCCCTCCTAGCCAGACTCTCATAATGGGCGTGTTAATGGATGATCACTACCTAGCCACAGAGGTTTAGGATTGCTTCCAGCATCCCAGCAAAGTAGCCCTTTGTAGGAACATTTGCTATTTGCTATTACAAAAGAGAGATGATCACTTGTGATTTTTTTTTTTTTAAGATTTGTTTATTTGAGAGAGAGAGCATGCAGGTGGCGGGAGGCGCAGAGGGAGAAAGAGAGAGAGAATCTCAAGCAAATTTCCCACTGAGCACGGAGCCCAATGCAGGGCTTCATCCCATGACCCCAAGATCATGACCTGAGACGAAATCAAGAGTTGGATGCCTAACCAACCAAGCTACCCGGGCGCCCCTCACTTGTGATTTATTAACATTCCTTCATCCTACATGTGGCCCTAAATTTGTGAAACCTGTAGAAAGAGCAATAACCCTGGGGTTTGGGGACCCGAGTTATAATCCCAGCTCTGTCACTACCTCCCTGTTTAACCTTGGGTCAGTAATTTAAGCTGGTTTTCCATCTATAAAATGAGGATATTGGATTAGTTGATATCTAAAAATCCAACCAGCTCTTTCGTGTTTTCTTTTTTATTTTTAAAAAATGCATGCTTCTGATTGCCTTTCTATATTTTCTGTATAATTATATTTCCCTAAGAAGTGAATAAAAGATACACTAAGTCAATGTATGAATTCCACTTTCCCCAATATAGATCCTGTAGAGAATATCCGTGACACCCACCATTTGCTATTTTGAATTTTCAACAAAGAGTTAAAAGAAAATTCTGGCTCGCCTGGCTAGTCATGCTCTCCAGTTGGCAGAAGTCTTCATGTGGACTTGATGGTTGCCTAGAGCAACAAAATATTAGGGACAGAAACACGTTCAGGGACTTGATTGTATAAGTGACTCAGAGCTGAGAGACCTTTTCCAGCTTGACTGGAGCCCATACTTAGCTAGAGTGGGTATTTGTCTATGCCTGTATGCGCCACTCCGCTGACTAGGAAGTGCCTGTTATTTTGCTTCCAGAATACAGAAGCCAACCTTGAAACCTGCAGAGGGGTTAATGGTCAGAAGGCAATCTTCATGTAGCACATCTCGCACATGAGAGGTCATTAACACTAGTAAATACAAACAAGATGAAGAGGCTGATTGTGGGCTTTGAAGAGCACGGACCAAGAACATTTTGAGAACTCAATAAAAATTCAATGTAAGAGCTACTCTTCAAAGCCAATTATCCCTTTCGAGTTAGGACAACCCACTGGAGGAGCTGCACTTTTTGTAAAGAACTGTACTAAAATTAATGACAGCATTAACACCCAGCATGACACATTTCCACTGTCTTACACATTTTTTTTTCCTTCCCTGAGGGGTCAGAATTCCCATCGGTCAGCATAAAATGGTCTAAGTCCAAGCCTAGTAAATCACTTGTATCAATACCCTTTTCCTTCTCTTTGTTGAAGCCAGACATCTCTAACTATGCTCTAAGTTAAAATGTGAAGTTAAAAAAAAAAGTTTTTCTATTCCTAAACTCCTAAATCCTCAGATCATCCCCTCCCTGTGCCATGAGTCTGGCTCCATAATACCAATTACTCCAGCTTGTTAAGGAAATTATTAGCATCATGTCTGTAACTTCTAGTCAGTGTTGCCTGCAGCATGAAATGGAGGGAGAAGGTATTAGCCAAGTCTCGTTACCTAAAGTCCTCCGTCTTTAGCTACTTAACTAGGTCCCATCTTACTTACATGTATGCTTGGTGTTATTTTTATACCCAGTACACATTCTTCCCACTTGCACATGAACAAGTTCATTGTGATAATAACAGCAATCATATACTTTTACTTTTTATCCTGATTGAATATTTATTGTGTGTCTTCATGAAACTGGCCTTCTCGGTTTGGACATTATGGATTGTAATGAATATTCTTTTTGAGTGATTGGAAACATAGTCTTCAACTTAACACAGTTTACATAGTAACTCTTATCCGCATAACCATAGCAGCTGTTTGGAAACATGGCTTCTGATCACTTGTTTGCAAATGTCTTTTTCCATACAATCCTGGATGGAGAGGGACCCATATACGTTACTTGACATGTGAAACACATGTGACCCTGGCAAATGATTTGGCTGACCTTGAAAACTCCAGCTGCTTAGTCACTTTAAAAACAAGGCAATACAAGTGATTTACTAGGCTTGGACTTAGACCATTTTATGCCGACCGATGGGAATTCTGACCCTTCAGGGAAGGAAAAAAAAAATGTGTAAGACAGTGGAAATGTGTCATGCTGGGTGTTAATGTTGTCATTAATTTTAGTACAGTTCTTTACAAAAAGTGCAGAGACGACTATCACAGGAAAAAAGCAATAACGTCCCAGTGGCTTTCTTTTATTTTAAAAAAATTTAATGAAGAAATCCAAGATTTAGCTTTTGTGTCGTCTTCTTTCAAATCAAGAGCAGTCTGTAATCTCCTAGAAAGACCAAAGCTTCTTTGCTTATTGTAAAATGTGTGCACTGCTTGGCATTAGGTGGTGGAAGGTTAACATTCTCTGCCAAGGCAACCTTCTAAGTGTTCCGGTCACTATGTGTGCGTGCTATTGTAGCTGGACTTTGGTTCAGCAGGAATGAAAGAGACCTGAAAAGTTACGCTTTAATTGAAATAGAAGTTTATTTCTCTTTCCTGTAAAAAAGACCTGGAGTGGGCAGTCCTGGGCTGGTACGGCTGCTCTAACATCATTAGGGACCTATGATTTTTTCAGCTAATTCCTCCACCATATAGGCTTTGCCTCCATGGTCCAAGATAACATCTAGAAAGCTCTAGTCATCACATCTAAATTGCCAGCACATCCCCTCCTTTGGAAGAGAATTCCCAGAAACCCCACATAATGCTTCTGTTTATAGCTCCTTTGGCTCACTTAGATACCTGCCACATCTAGCTGCAAAGGACCCTGGGAAATAGAATATGTTCTCTGGCAATCCCCTAATTTGGGGATTTCAGGCTCCTTTCCTCTCCTTCTTGCCTACCCAGGCTCTCTCTCAATTCTGTGCCATCCTGATCTCCTTACACCTCGCAGGAAAAACCCAGGACTGTCAGTTTCAGGATCTGCCTGCTCCACTTCCTTATCTGAACTCTTGGCGGGAAAAATCCACATGACTTCAAGCTGGAATTGGAGTAAAGTCAAGGCTGTCCCCTCGGCTGGACCCTCAGTGCCACTTGACACTTTATCCTTGCTCTGTGCCCTCTCTGACTTCCCTTGGTGCTTATTCTAACCTTCCTTCCCCTTGTCAAGCCTCCTGACCCCGCAGCTGCTCACCACTTTGCAGCAAATGCCTTTACTTGCTGCCTAATGAAGAAAGTCACTGTGAGGATATGAACTTCCTCAGGTCTGCGTCCTCTTATTGACACCCATACCCATCCTTTTCTCCCTTCTGGTCTCAGCAGGTGATGTGTCCCTTCCCCTTCCTGGCTCTAAGGCAACCTCTGCCTCTGTGCCCTGGGCCCTTTCTTCTCAGTACCTCCAGGACCTTGCTCCCACTTTTTCCTTTCTTTTTCTCACATCTACAATCTCTCTTTTTCTTCTGCCTCTTTCCCTAGTCATTTCTCTCAGTCTTTTTTTTTTTTTTTTTTTTTTTTTAAGATTTTATTTACTTATTTGACAGAGAGAGAGATAGCGAGAGAGGAAACACAAACTGGGGCGGGGGCGGATAGGAGAGGGAGAAGCAAGCTTCCCGTGGAGCAGGGAGCCGGATGCGGGGCTCCATCCCAGGACTCTGGAATCATGACCTGAGCCGAAGGCAGACGCTTAACGAATGAGCCACCCAGGTGCCCCCATGTCTCTCAGTCTTAAAAACAAGACAAAACAATAGCAAAGCCCAGTGACAGACCCCTTGTTGATCCCTTAGCTCATTCCTTTTTCCCTTCTTGGCCAAGCTGCTCCCCTTCTCACCTCCATCTAGGTGGACTCTCTCATACACCTGTGCTCCCACTACCCTCACCACAGTGTCCAGGGAGCTCCTTTTCGCCTTCTCTGCTCTGATCTGAGAGACCTTCCTCTGAAACCCTCCCCTTATTCAATTACCCGGTAAGCCTTTATTCAACACAGATCTATTAGGAACCATTCTCTCCCAAATGATTCTACTCTCTTCTTTTCTTGCTGCTCCGAATATTCTTTCTCACCATCCTTCATGATCTGTCTTCCTCCCCTCTTTAAACAGGAGTATTCGGGTTCCAGCTGATTGCTTCTCTCATTCTGTGCACTCTCTAGATGCTTTCATGTACCTCTGTAGCTTTACTGCCCACCTTGGAAGGTGATTCCCAAAACTCTGTCTCTACTCAGACCTCCTCCCTGATTTCAGACTCAGGCAAAAGCCCAGTGCCTGAAGATATTCCACCACTTACATACAGCATGTTTGGGGTGCCTGGGTGGCTCAGTCAGCGAAGCATCTTGATTTTGGCTCAGGTCATGGTCTCAGGGTCCTGGGATCGAGACCCGTGTCGAGCTCCATGATCAGTGAGTCGTCTGCTTGAGATTCTCTCCCTCTCCCTCTGCCCCTTTCCTTGCTCGTGCTCTCTCTCTCTCTCAAATAAATAAATCTTTAAGATAAATAAATACACTATATTCAAAACTGGATTCATATTTCTTTGCAAATCTGTTTTTCCTGTCTCAATTAGAAGCACTTTTTTTTTTTTTAATCCAGGGTATTACCCTAATATTGTCAACCTCTTTATTTACTAGTGACTGGTTAGTTTTTGCACAGCAAGTAGACAGGACTTTTTTCCCCACAGATTTAAATTGAATTTGGAAATTTTTTCTCTTACAACTTTAAGATTGCTAGATGGCAATGATTTTTTTTTCTTTTTTTAATTTATTTTTTTAAATTTTATTATGTTATGTTAATCACCATACATTACATCATTAGTTTTTGATGTAGTGTTCCATGATTCATTGTTTGCATATAATACCCAGTGCTCCATTCAGTACGTGCCCTCTTTAATACCCATCACCAGGTTAACCCATCCCCCCACTCACCTCTCCCCTAGAACCCTCAGTTTGTTTCTCAGAGTCCATAGTCTCTCATGGTTCATCTCCCCCTCTGATTATCCGAGGCTGAAACTTGGACATCATACACCTCTCCATCAAATAAATAACTATCTTTTTATTTTACTTTCTAAATATTTGTCAAATCTGTGCTCTCCTCTCTACCCCACTGATCCTTCTCCAGTTCAGGTACTCATCAGCTCTCCCCAGATTACTGCAGGAGTCCCTGAAATAGTATTTTTAAACTGTCAGTTGCATTTGGCATTTTATAAAAAAAAATTTATAGTATCTAGGGTAAATATTGTTTTATGATATTGTTGACATACACACAAATACTCATAGCCATTTTACCATGAAAATGTATATCTTACTATATATCAAAAAATTTGAGAACCACTTTCTTAAATAGTCTATCTTTGGTGTATTCCCCTTAGCTCTGCCTTGTGCAGTGCAACCAAATTGATATAGTTGAAAAATTAGTCTGAAAATGGCATTGCCCTGCTTAAAACCCTTCTGTGCCTCCCATCAGCCACCAGATAAAATCGTATCTCCTTGGCAGTGGGTACACAAGACCCACCTGACTCTTCCAGCAGCAAATTTCTTCCACCCATAGATAACATGTTTCACAGCTCTCTGTGTTTGCTCGTTCTCTTTTCTTCATCTAGAACTCACTTTACTCTCTTAATTGCCTGGCTCACTTCACCTCCTTCTTTGGGTAAGGTGACACCTGAGTCCAAGCCCTGTCCTTTTCCCCAGGCTGAGTCAGGACCTTCTCTGTGTTTCCATAACCCGCATACCTACCTCCAGCTTAACTCTAATGAAATTTTTTTAAAACTTTATTTATTTGAGAGAGAGAGAGCGAGGGGAGGGGCGAAGGGAGAGGGAGAGAATCTCAAGCCGACTCCCCACCAAGCTTGGGGAGGGCTCGATCTTACGACCCTGGGATCATGATCTGAGCCGAAATCAAGAGCTGGATGTTTAACCGACTGAGCCACCCAGGCGCCCCTCCAGTACAATTGTTCTAAAAATTGTAGTTTATGCCTCTTTATTCCCATATAGCCTGTCCATTAACATGTCAGTTCTCTTGTTGTGTGTTCACGTAGCCTCTAGTGCTAGAATGCCATCTTGCTTGACTTGTGTGTCCAACAGTCCTGGGGGCAAGAGGTCCTTATACATCTCTTCTCAGAACGTCATAAATTGTCTATTAAGTAGAATCTAGAAGCCAAACAGAGGGCAGTAGACGCCAACGTTGAAAACTGTTTCTCCTGCACAAGAAGGGAAGTGGAATAAAGCTGCCTCTTAACCCCTTTGACAGAAGGGAATAACTCGAAAGAAGGAAAGGATGGATGACTTCCATATTGTCATACCTCTGAATCAGAATGAGGAAAATGTGAGAAGCAGTGTCAGTCCCGGCCTGTTGTTCACTGGCCAATATTTTAAATAAGCCCCATGGTCCTCCAAAAGGGCATGTTTATATGAAAAAGATAAAACTCCTTTTGGCTTATTCTGAATGGCATTTAAGAGTAGCCTTACTCACTGTCAGTGAAGGTAAACCTCTCACCTCACTGCCGCCGGCAGGTCTGGGAGCACACCGTTTACCCAGCTTTGTGGAAATACTAGGGAGGCATGTCTGTGATTGACAAGTACTCAGCTCTGTGCCAAGTGCACTTGGGAGCATTTGTGTGATGAGTGTAAAGAGTTTTTTTCCTTCTGATTTGGGCTGTGGCTTCATTTCTCCTCCCTAATATAAGAATAGATCTCTTTAATATCTTCTTCATACTTTACCTGCGGCTCCACTTTTCTTCTTCCTTTCCTTGAGAGGGTAAGAACAACTCCATAGTGCCTTCCTTTTATGCTTTGGGCCAATTCCATTGTGTTGTTTTATGGTCTTGGGCTTAGAGCTGCCTCAGTACTCAACACTAGTCCTGGACCATGAGACTAATGAGAAAAGCAAAATGACTTCAAGTAAAAGGAAGTGGTTTGTGTTGTGGAGAGAAACTTGGAAATACACCACCAAGAACACTAGGTGCTCTATTCTCCCTACAGGCTACAGCTGGGTTTGCACATTTCAAAATAACCATTCAATTCATTTAGTTCTGTCAAACGGCTAGTCAATACAGTAAGGAGGAAGGGAAAATAAATGGGTTTTTTGGATGACTGGTTTAGCATCACGTAACCTTGATCTTACTCATTTCCGAGGAATAATTTCAACTCTTAAAGAAATACAACCTATTGCAGGTTAGTTTAATACAAAAAATACATTTAAAAAGGTATTCATATTCAACATGTACCTGGGGCGCCTGGGTGGCTCAGTCGTTAAGCGTCTGCCTTCGGCTCAGGTCATGATCCCAGGGTCCTGGGATCGAGCCCTACATCGGGCTCCCTGCTTGGCAGGGAGCCTGCGTCTCCCTCTCCTACTCCCCCTGCTTGTGTTCCCTCTCTCGCTGTCTCTCTGTCAAATAAATAAATAAAATCTTAAAAAAAAAAATATTCAACATGTACCTGTTTTCCCCAAATGTCATGAAAACAGGTAGAAATAATAGTGTGGGCATAGAAACTTGGATTATAATATGGGAAAAGAAAGGTTAAAATCATTATGAGAAATTCACTTCTTTCTTTTTCATTCTTCTGTCTGAATCTCTCTCCTTCCGACTTCCTCCATCTTGTTCTTTCCATTGCCCTTCTGTTCCCGTCTCTTTTAACCTCACTCACGGTAACACCAACTCTGTGCCGAGCCCTGTGCTAAGACAACACACTTGATCACACTGGATTCTCACAACCTTGTGAGGTAGAATTACTAAACCTTTTACAGAAGAGCAAGTTGAGGCTCACAGTCATTATTTCCCATAGTCATTATTCCAAAAAGTTGTACAGCTGGGATTCCAACCCTGGCAGTTACAGTTCAGATTCTACACCCAGAACACAACCCTCTATCGCTTCGCTCTCATTTCCTTGCTGTTCATTTTTGTTTCTTCCATATTCTCTCTATTCTCGTGTTCTCCACTGCAGTCTCCCACACTTCTTTCATTATATCCTCTGCCTCGTTTTCTCCTACTCTCTTCTCTGCCTCCTTCCCTTATTTCTCTATGATCTCCTGTATCTTATCTAATGGTGCTTTCCTTACCCTCTATACCCTGTTAGTTCCAAGCTCCCAGAACCCGTCCCCTTCTCCCCTCATGACACCTTCTCCTTTCTCATGGCAGCGTCTCCCAGCCCGAGACCCTGCCCCTCTGTCATTCTTGACGGCTGCTTTCCCAACATCTGTGTGTGAGTTAGGAGTGGGGTGTGGTTTGAAGCGCAAGACAAAGCAAGGTTATGTTCAAGAAGAGCCTGTGCTCTGTTCCTGTACACAAGGAGTGCCGTTCGTGCTTCTAAAGGGATTATAAAAGGGAATTTCATTGCTGCCAAAGATCTCCCAAGTTAGGTTTCTGTTGAACTCCAGATGGTCTCTAGTGACTCAGAAAAGAAGATGCATCTTGCTATGATCACTACCAGGAAGTGAGCACCAGGCAGCAAATAGAAACCAACTCTAGGACTCTGAGATCCAAGACAAGTAGAATTCCTATGTACAATTGCAGTAAATGTTGAGGGGTACACCATGATGTAGTACTTTGAAAAAAATTATATCTTGCTTGAGTGACCATATTTTCAAACAGCCAGTACAAGACAGAAGAGTTTCATTTCCTTGAATCAAGGCTATTAGGTAACTTTTCCTGGAACCACTCTTAAGGGTTCCAGGAGAGAGGCGCCTGGGTGGCTCAGTCGTTAAGCGTCTGCCTTCAGCTCAGGTCACGATCCCAGGGTCCTGGGATTGAGCCCCGCATCGGGCTCCCTGCTCTGCAGGAAGCCTGCTTCTCCCTCTCCCACTCCCCCTGCTTGTGTTCTCTCTCTCGCTGTGTATCTCTCTCTGTCAAATAAATAAACAAAATCTTTAAAAATAAATAAATAAATAAAATAAAATAAAAATAAAAAATAAAAAAATAAAAATAGCTGAACTTACAGAAACAGAGTAGAATGGTGATGATCAGGGGCTGGGGTGAGGGAAATGGGGTGATAATAGTCAAAAGGGATAAAATTCCAGTTATAGGATGAGTAATTCTGTGGATCTAATATACAGCATGGTGACTATAGTTAACAATATTGTATTACATACTTGAAAGTTGCTAAGAAAGTACATCTTAAATGTTCCAATACAAAAAGAAAAAATAGTAGTTGTGTGAGGTGATGGATGTGTTAAGTAGCTAGCCTGTGGGCGGCAAAGTCATCTCTAGAATGTGGACAAAGCCCCTAGGCAGAGAAATGCATTTGGAATTTGGTCAGAGTGCAACGAACAGGTAAAGGTGAGAGGAGATGGGCAGGATACCAACGATGTCTAATACGGTTCCTCTTTTATCACACCTCTCTGTGATATTTCTGGCTACTTCTTTCTAGAGATAATAACTCCAGTTTCTTGGGATTATGATATTTGGTATCGACCTTTGCCTCATTGAAAGGCTATTTGCCTTCAAGTCTGCTATAAAGTAAGAGATATTCTACAAAGACACTTTCTATATTGAGAGTTGAGTGGAGGGGCACCTGGGTGGCTGTAGGTTAAGCATATGTCTTCAGCTCAGGTCATGATCCCAGGGTCCTGGGATCGAGTCCCGCATCGGGCTCCCTGCTCAGCGGGGAGCCTGCTTCTCCCTCTCCCACTCTGCCTGCTTGTGTTCCCTCTCTCACTGTGTCTCTCTGTCAAATAAATAAATAAAATCTTAAAAAAAAAAAAAAAAAGAGTTCCAGGAAAGAACTCCAGATTCCCAGGCTATTGGCAAAGAGTGGGTGCCTTCACACCGTACTTCACAAAGGTCCCGCATCAGCATATAGTAGCATTCCCATCAGATTGGCTTAGTTACCAGAAATAACTAGATCGAAATAAATGTCATTCTTACAAGGATTAGGGTGTAACAGTTTTGAGGAATCATCATCTCTAGAGAGCTACAACTTCATCTTTTGCTGGTAGGACATTGGGTATCTTTCTTGAGACTCTGCCATCTGTTTGTTTGTTTGCCTTTCTGGTATTTTCTTGTTCTGGGCCCACTTCTTCTGCTCTTCATGCTCTGCGTGTTCATCGTCCCCGCCCGCACAAGGCTTGCCATAGCTTTTCTAACTCCAACTTGACTTCACAGCACCTATAGATGGATTTGTTTTTTACTTCTCCTGACACCAGTTACCATGTTTGCAATGTCTCATTGACAATTACAGTCAAATAGAACCTACAGATTTACAAGTAAAATAGACAATTTTTTATTCTAGGCACATATGAAATAAGCCATTGTTAACTATTGAGCCCATGAATTGCTTGCTTTGCGGTTAGATCTTCAGATCTGGTCTATTTAACATTTTAGACAATATTCTTTTAACAAGTAATTTTTTGAGAGTCTCCGTGTGCCAGACCTAAGCAGGGCTCTTGGGATACAAAGATGACCGAGAAGCAGCATTATCCCTGTCCTGAGTTCCTCTAATCTGGGAGCCAGGAGAAGGGAGATATACATTATTCAGATAATCATAGTACAGAGTGTAAAATTCTAAACTGAAGTAGTGATATGAAGGAAAAACTCCGTGAGAGGGGCAGACCAGAAGAAGCCCAGTCTGCCCATGCTGCTGGAATCTCCTGCAAAAATAAATAATCATGTCTAGCTGACTGGATCTTCTGAGAAGAATTCAGAAGCATGAAAGCCAATCAACCAGAATAGGCAAGTTCACGCCAAAAGCCTTTTCTTCCGTTGTCATACCCAGTCAGTGATGACTCTGTGGCAGAACTTGAAAGGCAGCTCTGGCTTCTTGCTGTTCTCCCACCCAGAGAAGGTGTCTTTCTTTGAAAGATGAGTGCTGGCTCCCCTTCCTCCTCTTCCTTCACCAACACAACTGTAACATCTTCCTCCCAGATCTAAGGCCCTGAATTTGGACCTCCCAAGTGGCAGGACTCTAGACTAATCCATTAAGTCTGCTAGATTTTCAAAACACTCATTCACATTTGGATGCCTGGGGCCTCTCATGTAGCCCGGGCTGTGTTAATTTCCGCACTTGCATTTTAAACCCTCAGAGTCAGGATTTCACCAGAAGACTTCCAAGTAATTGCTTAGATGGCACAATAAAGATATCCACGTTAAAAGAGAAAAGATGTAGGGCGCCTGGGTGGCTCAGACGGTTGAGCATCTGCCTTCGGCTCAGGTCATGATCCCAGGGTCCTGGGATTGAGTCCCGCATCAGGCTCCCTGCTCCTTGGGAGCCTGCTTCTCCCTCTGCTTCTCTCTCTCTCTCTCTCTGTCTCTCATGAATAAATAAATAAAATCTTTAAAAAAAAGAGAGAGAGAAAAGATGTACTAATGAGTCTGCTGTTCTTTGCAAGGCCCAGGAATGGGGAACCTCCCTTTTGGACAACTTTGCCAAGCCACTGTGAGTTGTATTTACACTTGGTCACAGATCTATTGACAAGAAAAATTTAAGGGAAGTAGGGAGAGAGGAAGTTTATTCTTGTCTTTTTTTTTTTTTTAATGTTATGTTAGTCACCATATAATATATCATTAGTTTAATTCTTATCTTTTAACAAACCTGCACGCAACCACAGAGAACCATCCCTAGGAACCTAACACAAAAGTTTTTTTTTTTTTTTTTTTTTAAAGATTTTATTTATTTATTTGAGACAGAGAGAATGAGAGACAGAGAGCATGAGAGGAGGAGGGTCAGAGGGAGAAGCAGACTCCCTGCCGAGCAGGGAGCCCGATGCGGGACTCGATCCCGGGACTCCAGGATCATGACCTGAGCCGAAGGCAGTCGCTTAACCAACTGAGCCACCCAGGCGCCCCCTAACACAAAAGTTTTACGGACAGTTTTTTTTCAGACTCTGAAATTCTGCTAAATCTCCATCCCAGTATCACTCAAAGTCTTTACAGCCTCTCTTTGTCCCTAGGCTGTCGCTTTTGCCTGGAATTCCTACTCCAAGGTTCCCCTGTGGTATTTTTAATAGTGTTGTTTGATGCTGCAGCCAGTTTCCCCGTGGTTTGGGAGCTAAATGGAATACAGTGATGTGGTGTGCTGTAATCGTTCTTGGAGGGATGTCAGGACAAACGAAAATCCAAATAAGAGAGCACCTGAAAGAACCTGGTCCCTTAGTGAAAGAACTTAACACTATGGAAGGGTGTTGACTCCTAATTCATGTTGTTTCTGTTGACCCCTATATGCTTAAGAGGAAATGTTTACTATTGACCAAACTGAGTTTGGCAATAGTTTTGGAATCAAATGCAGAGTATACACTCAGATTCACTGTTGTTTGCCCATCTACTTGGCCCACATTTGCTTTTCTGTCTAGTTAAGCCTGAGGATGTGTGTTAGTTTAAGAGACAAGGGTACTCTTAAAGAAAGGGGGGAGGGGACTAAAAACACCTTTGCTCAAAGCACCAAATTCTATGAGCTGATGATTGCCAAGTTTGGGCAATGATTAGTACCACTACCACCAGAATAGGTCTGGCATCTCTTACACATAATCCCGATGCCCAGGCCTACACTGAGCAGAAGCATTATAGGATTCTACAGCCTAATATTGGTCAGCTTTTCCTTGGAACAATAAACATCATCGGTGTATTTGAATCACATGTGGCTTAGAGTAATGGAAATATTTTTCCTGCTATTTAGAACAAAACCAATTCTTTAAAAAATTGTACATATATTATACTTTACGTATATATACATATATATATAAATTGTACATATATATACTTTACATATACGTATATATGTGTATATCAGATCAGATAGATGGATAGATAGATAATCTGATCTGTATTTGCTTTTACTAAACAGTTTTATTTCCAGTGAATCTTTATTTAGAGGTCCACTGAATAATCTATCATCTGCGGAGTTCCTTTTAAAAAGTCTTCGTTGGTGATGGATTTATTCTGGGGAGAATAGGTTATATATAACATACAATTAATACCCAATTAAAGTAATAACACACAACTTGTATTGAGTGTTTGTTATGCCAGGGGCTGGGCTAAGCTTCCTGCCTGCCTTGTTATTTCTTCCTCCCCATGCTGGGTGAGGTGCAGGTCTGTCATTGTCATTTCCATGGGACAGAGGAGAACACAGAAGCTTAGAGAAGAGGAATGACTTGAGGGGTTAGATAATATTTGAGGAGTTACAGTGAGAAGAAAAAAGCCTCCTTCAGTTCAGCTGAAAAGTCTTAGTGTTTCTTTCCCACTTTTAAAATATATTTTTTCTCTTCTACTGTCAACTGAAATAAGGTCACCCAGCCTATACATTATAGAAACAGGACTCTAAAGTCACTGCCACCAAAATCCCAACAAAGTAAGCCAGCAATTCAGGAAAATGTGTATTTTTTTCTAATTGAGGGTACTTCCAATAATGACATGACTAAATCACCAAGATTACTGGCTTGAGTACCAAATCATTCCTGTACTAAGAAAAACAGGAAATAACTCAGATATAAATGATGAAAGTGGCTGCTGAGTTAGGAAGACATTTGAAAATCCCCTCATACCAATAAATCACACCCTGGGGCCTAATACAGTTTAGTGTGGGTGATATTCATAACTGTTCTCTTCCTTGAAGGATTGTGGAGACAATCGAATGGGAAGGTCAAGAAAATACTATTCAAATGATAGAATTGGGGGGGGGGAATAATTACTGTATCTCATTGGACATAGTTGGAGAGAAACAAATTTTGGCAAAAGAACCAGTGATAGGACATATACTTACTAAGTTAAAACTCTTTTGAGTTTACCGTAGAAATGTCTTAAAATCTGAGTTAGGATTTTGGAGACAAAAACAAGACCTTAAGAAATTCTAAATGCCATTTATTTAGAGAAGTGTTAAAGGAGTAGAGATTTAAACAGTTTCACAACTTGTGGTTTTCAGGGGTCAAAGTCAAGATGAGACTGTAGATGACTCACACTGCCCAATTCACTGAAAAATGTAGGCAGCTTTGACAAGCAGTGAAATGTTATCAATTTTATTCCAAATGATCCATCTTAAGAATGACTTGAGGGTTTAGACAATATTTGGGTTTAAAAAAAGTCTCTTCCGGCTCAACTGAAAACTCTTAATAATTTCTTTTCTACTTTTCAAAGTACCTCTCTCTCCTCTCAACTGTACCATAAGAGTGTATTTTTTGTTGTTGTATGGTAAGGAATATTTGAAACACAAGTTGCAAAGACACTCGATTTTTCAAATTGGCTTAGTGTACTGCCTTATATCCTTTACTATTGACGTTAAGGCCAGAGGTGTAGAAGAGTTGTTCAAGGAGAGTACAAGTCTAACTTAAATATACTCTTTTCAACATTTTTATTTATTTTATCAAGGTATATTTTTTACCGAGGAAATAAAGTCCTAGGCAATTGTGTTCTGCAGTGTTTCTGTAGAGAGCCTTATCCAGTTACACTATCAGGCTCGGTCCTGCGGCTCTGCTCCTGCCCACGACAGAGTCTGAATAAGAAGAAACTCTCCAAATCCAATTTGGAAATCAAAGAATCAAAACTCTTTCAACAGTTTGCACTGGACCGCATTATTTGATTTGGAAGAAAGTGAGTCAGACCGGTTCCATTTCTTGATGAAATAACTATCTCATTTACCGACTTTAAGGAAATGGCCCTCTTCAGTGGCTTGGAAAGTGAACATTTCTATCCTATGCTACTTGTAGTGATGACCACTCATACCTTACAATTGAAAATATTTTTAATAAATAATAGATTCTCATGCTTCAAAATACAAAATTCAAAAGGGTTCCAAAAATCAAAATGTGAACAGTTTCTTTTGTGTTAGGTAAGCACATCTTATGCATATACAAGCAAGATATGAATTTTCTAGCAACCTTTTAAAAATATAATAGGAGGGATGCCTGGGTCGCTCAGTCGTTAAGCATCTGCCTTCGGCTCAGGTCATGATCCCGGGGTCCTGGGATCGAGCCCCACATTGGGCTCCCTGCTCAGCGGGAAGCCTGCTTCTCCCTCTCCCACTCCCCCTGCTTATGCTCCCTCTCTCACTGTGTCTCTCTCTGTCAAATAAATAAATAAAATCTTAAAAAATATATATAATAGGAAATGTTTAATCTTATTAGGTTAATATTTTGAAAGGTATCAATAGGGAAAGAAAGCTTCCTATGGTTTCTTTAGTATTTTTTTAAATAAGAACAGGATTTTATTTTTCAAAACCTATTAAACTTGTCTTCAAAGACATATTTAAAAATTTTTCTCATGTGTTTGTAAATATATTTACTTCCATTGGAAACATTGCATAATTTGCCTGAACATGGAATTATGTAAATGAAATCAGCAGTTTTCAATTAAGACTTGATAATATTAGATACAGGATATCTTTTATGGCAGTCAGGCATGCTTTGACCCTTTGAATCTCTGGCATAGTGTTTTTCTTGATTTCAGTAGATTTCTTATATCTCTAGGAAGGACCTATACATTCTTGGTAGGAGAATGGAAAATTGCATCTAAAATTCATTCATTGCAAATCTGATTTTTTATAAAATCCTACAGGGACGATAGACGTACATTTTTCATAACCCAGGCTGGTCAATAAATCTCATAGGATTATTTGTCATCCTCTCTGTCGAGCAGAGGTGAAAGCAGCTGCCTCCTGACTTCTGTCTGTATGCGAACAATTCCAGAGAAGCGCTAAGAATGAGAAGAAGCATGAGAAAGTAGGAAGAACATGAGATTTGGAGCCTATTACACCTCCCTAATTTATTTGCCTGGTGATTTCAGGAAAATCGCTAGGCCTCCATGAGTCTCATTTCTATCATCTGTCACAGAGAATGGTGATAATACCATGTGTTATTAAAGATTAAATGAGACCGTATGGAGAGTACGCAACACACAAAAAGCATTGAACAAATACAGCTTTGCACTTGAAAATGGTCTTTGCATTCTGTATACCCTTTATTTTCTTTAGAATAAAAAAAACTCTTCTGTATTTTCTAATGTAGTATCTTTAATGGGTATATATTCTGTAATAAAAAAGTAACACATGACTTTAACATCTCTTTAAAAGAGGAAGAGCATCTATAAAATAATGAAGTTGCTTCTAGGTAAGAATTTTTAAATTGTTAAGTGGGGGGAGTCTCTAAAAGGGAAATCCAAAGACATGTATTGAACATGTAAACCATTTAAGTCATAACCCCAAGTTAGTCAACTTAACCTGGATGAGATTTGGTTTGGACATGACTTCTCTGTCACCTGTGAAGCAATTTATTTTAAATCTTCATTGTTCTTGCCTGTCCACTGGATTGCAAGCTGCTGCAGGACAGACTTCGTTATACCCAAACTTTATCAAACTCCCTGGCAGCGAAATATAAACCCTGTACACTGTCAGTGCTCAACAAATGCTTGCTTAAGACTTACAAAGCCCTGTTGTATGCAGTCCATTCACAATAAAGCTAATTTTAACAGCTGACATATCACAAAAATCAATATTCAAAACACCACTCATCTTTCTGCTCATTAACCATCTAATGAATAGCATCCATTGATTTTTTTCTTTGCTTTCTGAGGACACACACCCTGTTTTTCACTCTGTCCCCTCTTGTCTTCTCTGAATATACCATTTACAGCCTTCTAGTTCTTCTGGGAAAGTGACTTGGTGTGAAATAATAGGCTGTTAGAACTGGAAAGGATCTCACTGATCATCAGTGCAGGGTCCATTTTAGAGACAAGACTCGTCTCAGTACTCAGTGGTCACAGCTGGTCAGTGGCCGGGACTCACATCTCCTGACTCACAGCACACTTGGTTTTCTTAAGAAGGCAAAGAACAAAGGAATTTTTTTTCTCTTTACCAATAATAGAAAATTAGACTAATAAAGTCATAAAAGATGTTTCCCTTTATAAACCATAGAGAAATTCCTGATGGTTCCTTTTTTTTTTTTGATCTGTGATCTTTAAAACATGTGGCTAATAGCTATAATTGGATTAAAGTGAAAACATGTGATTATGAAAGAATTGAAGTACCTTTGCCCTATTCTGCATTGCTAGCCAGCTTCAGAGTAGAGGTACACATTTGACGAGCAGTGAACCAACGTCAACCCCGTGGAATTCCCAAGACTCGATTGAGCTTTCCCAAGTTCAAAGCCTGTCAATTCACTATTGGTTCTAAAATCCAAGTCAACTGGAGGATCAAATAGTTTTTACAAGATGTCATTTGAATGAAATAATAGTAAACAACATTGGAATACATGAATTATTGCTTAAATACTCATTTGCTTAATTAGCTGGAGTATTGGAATGTCTTTTGCTTTATCATTTCACAATGCTATGGCTTAGTATATTACAAGATTTTGTAATGCTATCTTAATTATCATATTTATTGAATACTCACTGTATTCCAGACACATCTAAACTTTTCATGTGCACATTATCATCTAATCTTTATAATTACACGTGGAGATTGTGTTATCACCCCTTTTCATAGGAAGATGTGTGATTTACCCTAGTTAACTCACTCAAGGACGTGCACAATAATGGTAGAGCTTGAGTCTAGACTGGGTTCTGGCTGAGTCAATAACCTCTTAATCCCTATGCTAAATTGATTTCTGCGCTCATGCTATAAATCTTCTTGATCCTTTATTTGATTTATTGATGGTGACATTTCATTTTAGTTTTCTTCAAAATGGAACTGTCACTGTAAAACCCAGTCAAATTGTAGTTTGTATTTGAATAAAAGTGAACATTTGAGGATTCTAAGAAGGATGGAAGGGAAGGAAGGATAAAGGGAAAGAAAGGAAGGGGTGATGGGGAAAAAAAGGAAAGGGAAAGGCACTTAGTGCCTCCCTAGAACCTCTATTACTATGTTGCTTTTATAATATAAATTTTAGAACACACTTCCCAATGCTACTTTATATTCCCTCTTAACCCCAAATCATATATTACTTAGAGATCATTGTCTATCACTATGACAAACTCCCATTTTAGGGGAGAAAAGATTCTTCAGGATTCACCAAGAAAATACCTTCAGGGAAGAATTACGAAGACATTATGGGTAGGAAAGGATGAGATGCCTCTCAAGAATAAAATAGTAAACAAAAGAGGAGAGAACATGAAGCAGGAGAGCGAGATTCTTGTCTCATGGAGTCGAAGAATAAATCTCGCAAAGGGGAGAGAGTAAAGAGATAGAGTTTTATTAAGGGAGATTACAGAAAAACTCTCAGGAGTGAGAGCGATCCCTGCTGGGGTGCCACTGAGGGCTTTTAGGGTTGGTCTTTTATTGACAGCTAACCAGGGAACTTGTGGCCTTATCATTCTTGTGATGTCTTGGTTTGAGTAAGGACTGGTGGTAACATCTTTAATGGCTTACTTCCTTTTTAGGGTCTGGTAATAATCTGTTGGTCACAAGTGACTGTTATAACAAGACCCCACCTCTGACACCTAAGGCAGGGTGGTCTGGTTTGTTCCTTTATCTCTGGTTTCCTTACACCTTCGTATTTTGGGGATTTTTGTGAGGCTAATCCCGTAGCCCCCTACCTATCTCTCCCTACCTAGCCCCACCTGTCCCTTACTCAAAAGCAGTCATAAGAATTTCTAAGAAGAACAGTGGAAAGCTAGATTGAACTCATTTTCCTTTCTTAAGTATCAGGGACTCTACTGCCATGTGAATTTCATCAGTGTTATTTTTGTTACCTCTTATCTCTTCCCCTGCAGTTATACTCAACCTAATATTCATTCACTCATTCATTCATTCATTCATTCATTCGCATATGTTTCAAGGCTTGTGCAGAGACAAAAGGGTGGGTCCCGACTGGGAGACTATATCACCAACTCTAAAGTATGTATGTCAAGAAAAAGTCAGGGTTGGCCTTTAGAGACGCAAGCTAACTGCATCCCATGGGTCAGTGGAAGAAAACAAGGAGATAATTAGAGAACTATATGAGGTCAGAAGGAAACCCCTGGAGGTATAACTACAAGAAGTATAACCTTCAGACCCTAAAGGCCCTAAGACACCAATTTCCATTCTGGGAGAAATTCCAAGTTGAGTAGGACATAGCTCTGGCCTTCTGGAATATGCAGAGTGCCCACCGATGTCTGAACATCTTCTCTTCCACATGCCCAGTATATCAGTGTGGTTCAGCGTGTACTCATTTAAAAATTTCATTTAGCAGAAGAGGTCTTTCTTTAAATAAATGTTATTCAGAAAGAAGCCTAACATATAACTCTGCCTAACACAGCGGACCTGCTTTAGATGAAGTCAGGTGTGGGGTCATGAACACCACCTGGTTGCCTCCTTATTTTATTTACTTTCCAGGATAGGCCTCTCAGGAAACTCCTCAGAACCAACAAAACACCAAAAAAAACCCCCCAAGATCCTGCAATTGTCATTGTCTTAATTTTGTTAATAACAGACCACGAGTACATACATGACCTCAAAAAAATTATTTTACCTTTCTGGACCTTATCAGTGAACTATGAGTGTAGCCTAAACTACTTTTTTTTTTTTTTAAGATTTTTTATTTATTTATCTGAGAGAGAGAGAATGAGAGACAGAGAGCATGAGAGGGAGGAGGGTCAGAGGGAGAAGCAGACTCTCCGCTGAGCAGGGAGCCTGATGCGGGACTCGATCCCGGGACTCCAGATAATGACCCGAGCTGAAGGCAGTCGCTCAACCAACTGAGCCACCCAGGTGCCCCTAAACGACTTTTTAAAGATGGTTTTAGCTGTGAACCAAACTGTTTTTAACAGCTATCACAACATATGGGGGCAAGCACAAAAAGGAACTGAAAGATTATTAAACTGTGGTACAATATACACTTTGGGATGTCTTTGTTTTGTAAGTGTAAAGAAATTATTACATAAGTGTAAATCTTCAAGTAACAGCATCTGTAGGAAATTTTAGTTTTGGAATAAAAATTATTCCAAATTTTTTTTAGTTTTATTATTAGTTTTAAAATCACCAAATGAGTTGCCATTTGTCAGCCAGTTACATTGCATTTTCTTTCCTCCTATGGATCCTCAAACCTCTAGAACTTTCCCTCTTCCATAAAAGTAAAGTGTCCATTTATAGTAAGTATAAGCCATTTACAGTTTATAGATGGAAGATTCTTTCCAGTTTTACAAATGGGACATGTATGCATAGATATAAATTTTACCTTCAAAGGTACAGAGTTTGCCTTCAGTGGAGCACTCTAGTACTAGATTCTTGAATCTAGCCAGGCCTTTGCAACCTTCAAAGAAGAATATCTTCTTGATCCTAAGATGTAAACCTAGTAGAGGTTTTAACCTTTCATGACAAGATCTCGTCAAGGAATATTACTGCTCTCAAAGTTAATTCCTGCAACCAGGCTAAGAATGTTTGCTTACCATCTCAAAATCTTGACCCTCTGTAGCAAACATCTGTTACCTACTATAGAATATAGATGTCTTGTTACAGTTTCTGAAAAAGATCAGGCAAAAATTTTCCCAATTCTACCCAAAATAGTCTCTAGCCTTGTTTACTAGAGCTTATTAAGGTAGTCCTTAATCTAAGAATTTTAACACTCCCTGATTTTTGTTTTACTTCTTTCATTTGTGCCAAATGAATGTAATTTAAGGACCTACTTTCTCAAACCAAAGAGGATGAAAATGGTTATCAGATTTTCAATCCAAAAAGCCAATTAACTTCCCAGCCCTGAGTCTATATCCCTATCCACACCCCTCTCCCCATTCCCGAGGTCTTTAACTAGACCCAATTTGCAGGACATAACTTGACTGAAATTTATAGCTACAGTGAGATAATGCAGCTAAACTCTTAGGCCAGGCATCATCTCGGACTTCTAAAGCAATGGGATCGCTTAACCAAAGTGTAAGCCTCTGCAGTTATTACACAAGTGCAAGTTACAACTGCTTTACCTGCTCCCAGCATCTCCGACTCTTTGCCCTTAAGAAGAATGGCAGCCTGGCCATCCGTACGGGACTGCATCTGCATATATTTTCATTATGCTTCTCAATTTTAGAAATCCATTATTATTTTGCCCTTATACTCCTTCTCCAATCCCACTCCCCTCTAAGATGGGTCAGAGTTCCTGGGATCCACCATCTTCAGATACATAACTTGTATTTCACACTTGCCTGTTTCGAAGCATAATGCAAATACGACAAAGTCAAGGCCTAAGGAAACCTTGGCTTTTCTGGGTGTGCCACTAGATTCTGATCTTTGTTGCACAAAAATGAGAAAACTGTTTCTCTGTCTTCCTAGGAAAAGCCCCTTCCCTGTTTTCGCTTCCTCCACTTACCCCTCCTACACATGACTTCAGAGTGATTTTTTTTCTCACATGCAGTTGTGATCATGTCTCTCTCATACTGATCCCCACTAGAGAGTACTCAGAGCCTTCAGGGTAAAGTTTAAACTCTACCTTTCACCTAGAAACTGTGCCCTGTGGTAAATTGACCAGGGGCTTTGGCATTAGATACGCTTGGCCTCAAACCGTGGGTCAGCTCAGGTGTAACCTTTCTCATCTTCTGTTTCCTCATTGGCATCATGGAATAATGAACCATGTCAGGAGGTCATTAAAGTCCTCATGTGAGATACCGGATGGAAAAAGCCTGGGACAAAATAAATGCTCAGTAAGTAGGAGCTCCCTTGCTCCCCCCCTTCCTCTGTCTGGCTCCTTCCTCCCACATATGCACGCTTCCATCCTGTGCTACCCTGGATTCCCACCCACAGTTGGCCGTTTCCTGGGGGAAGCCATGCTCTCCCACACCTCTGTAGCTTTTGCATACGTTGTTCCGCCACCCCTCGAGATCTTTTCCACCCTCATCTCTTACAGAAACTGGAGGGTGTCTCCTTGCCCCTGAAGACACTTCCTGAATTCCTCTTGAGTTTAATCTTTCCATAAAATCTTTCTCACACGTCCTCCATCTTACATTGTCATATTAGTTGGTCTTACGTTCACTAATGTGCCATTACCTCCTGAGAGAGGCATCTGTGTCTTACTCATCTATGAAGCCCCAGGCCCCCACACATTTCCTCATAAATGTTAAATGAATGAATGGTCCAGAGTGCAGAATAAATATGGTTTTGAAAAAGTGGCATAGCTACCAATCTGTCAACACAAAAAGCAACACACCCGTCCTTAGATGGCAAAAATTAGGAAGGCAACAGACTTAGTGACTTGTAAGAGCGAGGAGTTCTTTCTGTAGGAAGTCTTAGAAAATGCAGCCAGGCTAAAATGGCTTCAGCTTTCCTTCAGTAAATGGTTACTGTGGGGGCACATGTGAGAGGAATACCAACGTCATGATGAGAAACACACACACTGAATAGCTATGCTTCTGATGCCATTCTCAAATCTGAAACATCACCCGCTTTCTGGACCAAACTGTAGTAACATGTGTCCCCAGGATTTGGCTTCCCTCTTGCCATAGACACTGAAAACAATGAGATTCTCCAGGGGTTTCTCCTCTAACCTTGTTAGGGTGATCGTGTGCACACAGCCCAGCACCTGCCACCAGGGATAATTGCAGTTTTCTGCATTAGCCAGCTATTCCTTCATGGAAAGGGCCAGAAGCATATAAATTGTTGATTACATCCAGTAGGTCCTAAGGGTTGGTGTGTTTTGTTTTGAAAGTTTTCCTCTAAAATGCCCCCATTTTTTTTAAGATTTATTTATTTATTTGAGAGAGAGAGAGCACGCAAGTGGGCAGAGGGGCAGAAGGAGAGAGAGAGAGAGAATCTCAAGCAGACTCCCCGCTGAGCAGGGAGCCCCACGTGGAGCTCAATTGCAGGACCCTGGGATCATGACCTGAGCCAAAGGCAGACGCTTAACCAACTGAGCCATCCAGGTGCCCCCCCAAAAGGCCCCCATTTTTACCTAACTTAATTTTATAGACACCATCTCAATTTTTCTAATGAATATTGCTTTACCCTTGCCCATCCATACCATCAAGATTTTCCTTGCCTTGAAAACCTCTGGGTTTCTTATTCTTAGTCCCACAAGTAACGTATCTGAATTCCTTCCCTTTTAAGGCTTTTACAATAGCTTCTTTTCTCCTATAAACTCTATACAAGCTCCAGAAAACCCCAGTTTTAGAAATCCTAATCCAAAAAGTCACATCAGCAAAACACAAGTGTCGAAATCTTTGCACCAAAGAACAGTGATGAAACTTCCAGCTAGGGAAAATTGCAGGGACCCTTTGGCATCTAGGAAGAGGTATAAAGAAACACAACATAGGCAGGAGAGAAAGTACCTCACCTCCGCTTCTCCTGTGCATATGGTTAATGCACAAGTCTCTGTAGTAACTCCAAGGCAGGCCAGGGTGACCAGCTGTTCCAGTCCAGCCCCAGTTGTTTGCCTGGTATTGAAGAGTTTCCCAGCACATGGGACACTCAGTAGTCAAACTAGGAAAGTCCTGGACAAATTGGGATAAGTTAATGCTCTTGCCTACCCCTTGCTGTTTATGCCTTTCTTTCTCTCTCTCTCTCTCTGACCTAAGTCCTAATTCCTTTGAAGACATGCATCGATCTTCATTTCTTCCTGATTCTAGCTGGATGCAGATACCTGAAGTTTTTTTTTTTTTTTATTTGACAGAGAGGGACACAGTGAGAGAGGGAACACAGGCAGGGGCAGAGGGAGAAGGAGAAGCAGGCTTCCCGCGGAGCAGGGAGCCCGATGCGGGGCTGGATCCCAGGACTCTGGGATCATGACCTGAGCCAAAGGCAGACGTTTAACGACTGAGCCACCCAGGCGCCCCATGAAGATCTTAGACCAACATACCTCAGAGAGAACCCTGCTTAGAGTAAACAGTATCATGTGGGAGAGCAGAAGAGCAAACAGTTATCACTTGTGCCAACTCGAATTCCTTGCTTAGGGCTGTGTGCAGTAAGGCGTTCGGAGTTTGGCACATATCTTTCCAGAGAGTATTATAAATATCAGTCTGCACCATGCTCTTTTTAATTTAACAGCACATCTTGAGGCTCTTTTGTGTGTGTTTATATAGATAATGATCTACCTCTCATTCTTGTTACCTGGCACGTAGTATGCCATTATGTTCAATAATCTATTTAACTCTATTGAGAGACTTTTAGATCACTTCCGTTTTTGTTTTGTTTTTTACTACTGCAAATAACATTTTGAGCTTCCTTGTACCTGAACATTTTTCTACCCTTTTTTGAGTATATTTGTTGGGTAAATTCCTAGCAGTGAAATTACACTTTAAATTTTCATAGGCATTGCCAGGCTGTCTTCCAAAGACTACATCAAGTCGCAGTCCCACCGTCAGCATAAGAAATGCATATATACCCCATACCCTCTGACCCTGGCATTCACAAACAAAATATTTTGTCAATTAATTTAATTATAAATACAGTGGATCATCTTTTCATATGTTTACTGTTTCTCCCTGTAAAAGATTCATTAAATCAGTTATCCTTTGGGGGGTTTGTTTGATGTGTTAATGTTCTGGGTATATTAATAAAATGAGCCTTTTTATTCAAATTTTTCATTTTCTTTGTTTAGGGTGTTTTAACATTTAGGCTTTTAAAATATTTCTGTCTCAGATTCATCTTTCTCTTATGGTTTGTAGGCACTCCCAATCTTTTATCCTTGCTTTGCTGGCATTTGGTACAGCGCCTATCACATAGGAGATATTCAGTATTTTTTGTAAATGAATGGATAATGAATGTGTGGATAAATGAATGATATTATTTGCTTCTTCTTATTCCTCCTTATAATCTCAGAGATTTGGAAAAAGAATGCCAAAACCTGTATTTCAGCAGAACCTTCTGGCGCGTCATCTTAGCCGGGCAGGGATCTTGCTCAACATGTTACCCCTGTCACCTCGCACAGTGCTGGAACACAGAAGGTACTGTGTGTGGAATGAATGAATGAACTATGAGAAAAATGAGATGAAGAGAACTGGGATGGACTTTATCCTCCTGTACCAGTGACAAGCATTTCTTAGAGCTTAGACCAGAAACAGTTGTGTGTACAGGCCCAGAATTCAATTTATTGTAATATCGCTGGAGCATCACACTTATTTCTAAGTAACCAAGAGTGGCAAGGGAAATAAAAAGGTTTATGACCACCAACCTGGACCAGGGACCACATTTAATTGAATTCATAATGTCTATCACATCGCTACTGTGTTGAAAGGTTAAAACTTTCCTAGAGAAAACAGCTATTACTCCTTCTTTGCCAAGTCCTCATAAAAACGGCCTGATTGCTAAGAACAGAAAACAAACCAAACCAAAGTAAAATGAACCAAACAGCAACAGAAATAAATGTGCCTTAGTCTAGTTGGATGATGACCAGATCTGCTCTCCACAGATCACCATCCCTCAGAGTAAGAGTGTGGCCTTCAGGATAAGTGCATCCGTGTCAGAGGACATTCAGCGAGATGTGGTCCCTTCCATGTGTCAGTTTCCTGGGTCATTTGGGGTCTTAGGAAAATCCTCTTGTTAGTGCCCTGAATTGCACATGCATTATGTAATTCATTGCAACCCAGTAGCTGAACCCATGGCTTCATAGCTATTAAAATATGCCACAAACCAAACCACCTGTGAGGCTCCAACTCAGCAAATGTGCCTATGCAAAAAGCAGGCATAAAAAAATACAGAAAATGAGGATGCAGGAAGCCTGAATAACAACCTAGAGCTCATATTTGACGTCATGAGGCACGAGAGGAAAAGTATTCCGTGTAGGTTGAAGAGAGTTGGCGGGCCAGGGCCCCTGGAATTGAAGATCATTATCACTGTGTGAGAGGGTCATATAATGCGGAATGAATCAGAGTGACTACTGTGGGTCCCCTGTTGGAAAACTGCAATTATGGATAATTATGTGCAAGCCCTAGGAGAAATGCCAGACGTTAGAATCTATGTTTAATGTGAAAATTGCATTTCTTTTTTTATGGAACCTCAATATATAGCTTTCTCTATAAAATGTGGGCATATTGCTGAAGGAAAGAAAAATGCCAGGGTTGCATTTTGGCATCCTGTTGCATTTTCGTTAAATACAAAAGAACATGAC
The DNA here is from genome assembly GCF_002201575.2 of Neomonachus schauinslandi. NCBI lineage: Eukaryota > Metazoa > Chordata > Mammalia > Carnivora > Phocidae > Neomonachus > Neomonachus schauinslandi. The sequence continues at coordinate 41,574,659 of NC_058409.1, read as the reverse complement.
CTTTCAAAGAGAAAAATCTTTTTCTCTCTCATTCTCTCTCCTTCTGTATGGGTGTCTCTGTCCCTCTGTCTTGCAAGACAGGATTAAGTGGTTCCAAATATGTTATCTTCCGTTACAATTGAAATTCAACTCTATGGAAGGAAAGGAATAGTATGTTGTCTTCAAAGGCCCTTTGTTCTACTGCTTTGATCAGTTATGCTTTGTTAATAAGGTGGTAATCTTGTGTGGAATAATAGACAAAATTATCCATATTTAAAAATAAAGATGCAAATTTAAAAAATAATAAAAATAAGGTGGTAATGTGGCCTTAAGAGCTTCCACTCTTGAGAGAATCCAAGGAATTACATAGATAAGTAGATTCATGTCTAATACAATGAGTTTTCTCTCTTATTCTTATACTCTCATTGCCTCATTCTTTTCCTAACTGTCACAGTCTTAGCCCAAACCTCCTAAGAGGTAGCCGATGACCTGCTAGCATTTTATGGGGGGCCGGGAGTCATGCAATCCAGAGAAAGCAGGAGAGGAGTGGGGGCGGGGTTGAAAGGACGAGCAGTAGAGGAGAAGAAAAGTAAATACAAGATCATGCAATTCCAAGCGTGCCACGTCTTTACCAGAAACACAGCTAGTGACTAAGTTCCTAAAGATATCACCTGTGGGATTGTGTAGAACCACTGTGTCTTGGACCATTCCCCCTAGGGGAGATAGGATGAGCAGTTTTTCTGCTCACAAGTCTTTTGTCTCTCCTTGGTCACTTTGCTCTACAGAACCTTGACTCCTTTGACTTTCCCAGAAATCCCTGGGGAAGCCGGAGCCTCCCCATCTTACCTGTAGCTGGATGGTTCCTGTCAAGTCAGAGGCTGTTGCCCACGCCAGGCCCTCCAGGGTGGTGAGGCAGAAGAAAAGGCCAGGCAATTGCAGTGATGGCCGAGACTTGGCTGGGGGCTGTTCTGGCTAGGAAGCTGGGAAAGTAGCCTCTGCCCCAGGGGTAGGTTGGGCAGAGTGGACCTGGGAAGGCCATAAACGGAGCCTAGTGTTCTCACTGACAGCTTACTAACAGAATCAGAAGGGATGAGACCAGAGATTTATTAAATTAAGCTTCTCTGATGTCCTGATACAGCATACTGTAGTTTAGTGCTGTATCTCCTGTCATTTGAGTGCCTGATGTGTGCAAGGTGTTGTGCTAAATGCCTCATGTAAATGATCTTGTATAATCCTCAAAACATTATGGACCCCATTTTATAGATGAGAAAACAGATTCACAGAGCCAGGAAGTGGCAGAGCTAGAATCTGAACCCGGGGCTTTCTCCTTCTAAGTCCATTAACCCACGCTGTAGAATCAGGATCTATTTTACTGTTCCCACTAGAAAAGTACGAACTCTAGGTCTGAGAAGCACTGAGGAGGAGAGTTGTCTTCTGCTTCATGCTTACAACAAAATCTCTACCTTTCTTCTTTTTTTTTTTTAAAGATTTTATTTATTTGACAGAGAGAGACAGAGTGAGAGAGGGAACACAAGCAGGGGGAGTGGGAGAGGGAGAAGCAGACTCCCCACTGAGCAGGGAGCCCGATGCGGGGCTCCATCCCAGGACCCTGGAATCACGACCTGAGCAGAAGGCAGACGCTTAACGACTGAGCCACCCAGGCGCCCCTCTACCTTTTTTCTTTATGTGTTTTATTCCCATGGCAAGATTTTCATAGGTCGTGGGGTGTGGGGGGAGGACAGAGAGACAGAGACAGACAAGAGAGACAGTGGATTTTTGTGGTGAATTTTCCAATTCTCCAAATTATAAGAGAATGGAAAAACAGTGGATAAGATGATGCCAGTGTCTTCTTCAACAGACATGGATCCCAGTACTAATTTTCATGAAAGGAATAAAGACATCCTTGCTGCAATAGGAAGCTCCCTCTTTGCTGGAACAGGCTTGACTGCTAACCTTGTCAAATTAGGCTGAACTTGTTGAACAACATGATCATTTCTACAGCTCAGGGGGTTTGACTGACAAGGACATTTCTAATATATTATCTTGAAATCAGGTTAATAGCATTCGAAAGCAGAGCTAAAAATGAAAGCGACTTCCCACAATCAAGTGAAAATGTTAATAATGTCAACATGCCATAAATACCACAAAGTACCAAGCCTGTATATGTAACAGGAATACCAATAGGAACTTTTCTTAAAGGGAGGATGAGGATCGTGTGATTTTCATGTGTTCATTAATTGTGTGCTTCTCTATATTGACTATTGTAAAAAATTATACTTGAGAACGTACTGTGATGGAATTTAAAATTTGAAATGTTACTATCCCATCGAATATGGTCCTCTGACTAGTTTTGCTATTTACCATTGTCCATTTCAACTTACATGTGTATTGAATCATGTAAATCATTTGGGTCAGTGCTTCCCAAATGGCACGTGTAGATAATTATATTTCTAGTGGATTGGATGCTAGAGTAAATAAAAAATGTGGCTTGTGTTCATTCTCCCACTCATTTGCTTCAAGGACTGAGGGAAATCATTGTCTGGCTCGACTGTGATACCTACCCCTAGCAAACCATTAGGAAGTTTAGTGTATGTAAAGAAAATTTGGTTTACTTTTACCTATAAAGTTTATACCTTTAATTATTCCAGTCACCTGTGGGTGAATGTATCGGACCCATTATTCTAATGAATGTAATTAGAATTTTAAAACCTTAACCTATTTCTCTTAAAGTGAAATACACTATGTAAAAGATATGGAGGCCTTAAGTGGCCCTAAGTGGGGACAAGAACTGTACAGAATTGCTCGTTGAAAACAATAAAGTCAGGAAATGGTGTAGTCCAAGTGAGTATCAGAAAAGGCAAAATATAAGGATGGAGAAGTAAATGAAGAAAGGATTGTAATTTGGAGCCACACACAATTAGAAACTCAGACATGCCAAAAATCCTCAAGTCTGTGTTCCGATGGGAAAATCCTGCTCAGTCAATGATTCCCAGACTTTGGAATTTCAAAATTAAAAAAAAAAAAATGAGAGGCCCAACATAGGATTACCAACCCATCAACTCTTACTAACTTTTGCCAAAAAAAAGCTATTTTCAAAAGAACAACTGCCATTTACTAGAATCATGATTTCATATTAGGATCTTTATGTCCTGCATCCCACATACATCTAATATTGCAAGATAGGAAAAGACTTAAAGACTAGTCATCCCCAAAAGGAAACCGTTTGCCATTTAATGCAAGCTGTTGAAACCTTGCATTAATGTGTGTGTGTGTGTGTGTGTGTGTGTGTGTGTGTGTGTAACTGTGTTTGGTCTTATCATTATTATTATTGTTATTTCACCAAGGGCCAATAAGACTCTATTTTGGAAAGTATATTCCCTTGGTGTTTGGGAATGACTATGATAAAGTCATTCATAGGATACAGAATTATTTCATATCCTTTCAAGAATAACTTCTAGTGAGAATCATATCAACTATTGAACATAACATAGCAATCCAACTTTATATAACAATGTTTTTTGACCAAATACTTGTGTAGCAAGCACTATATTAGGAGCTGGGGATATATAGATGAATTATGTGGTCATAATTCCTACTTTGCAGTCTGGTAGGGCAAAGAAAAATTAAGAATACATGATTGAAATGTCTTAAATACCATGAAGGCAAAATACAAGTTGCTGTGGGAGCATATGATCAAATCAGCACAAAGCTAATTCTGAAAGGACAGCCTCTGTGCCTTATGTATATTTAAGACACCTTTTGTATTTTTTTTTAAAGATTTTATTTATTTATTTGACAGAGAAAGACGCAGCGAGAGAGGGAACACAAACGGGGAGTGGGAGAGGGAGAAGCAGACTCCCTGCCGAGCAGGGAGCCCGATGCGGGACTCGATCCTGGGACACCAGGATCATGACCTGAGCCGAAGGCAGTCGCTTAACCAACTGAGCCACCCAGGCACCCTGCCTTTTGTATGTTTTTAAAAGGTGCCATCTGATAGGCAGATAGTTACAAAAGAGCAGTCCCCTTGGCTAGATAATTAGAAAGTGATTCTTAGCCTGCCCACCAAGGCCAGGGATAAGGGAATGGAGCATTGTAGAAGAAGAAGGGTTTTAAGGAAGGGGAAGGACATGATCAAATTTGCATTTTAACTTTACTTATTGGTTTGAAATAGTTAGATATGACTAAACCCTTTCTTACCATTTGCTTGAGTTGAGGCAGAAGAGGACATCAAATATTACAAGCTGACTAAGCTGTTGATGGTGTGCAAAACTTTTATTGGATGGTGTGCAAAACTTTTATTGGAAATCTGAAGACTCGGTAGAAAGGAGAGCTTTTTTTCCTGCAGTGTCCCAGGGAGAAATGATTGGTTTCAGGGCTAAATTGCCAAGATGAACCCCCTTTTCTGAATCGCACACACTTCTTTTCATGGGTTCGTGTTATGAAATTTGGGTGAGCCACCTTAAACAGACATGGCTGTAATTTGTTTCTGAGTTAAATGCTGTTATTAGTTTATATTAAATTATTGACTTCTGCAAAGGGGAAGGCATATTTTGATAAATTTTGTTATTAATGAAATGAACTCAATTTTGTAGTAATGTGGTATTTAGTGAAAATGTGCGCTGTGGGACGCTGTGGTTTATCTCACTAATGGACAGCTAGGCTTCCCAAAACCCTTGTGACCTTAATGTGGGTCTGCCTTTAAGTTTAAGGAATTAATTTGGCTTCTTATCTCAGTGCACACAAAGCTACTTATCGCCTAGTGGGTATTGGCAGTTTGTCTCAGGGAAAGAAGAACCAGAAACTGACCAGTCCAGGATCGCTTACCTTTAAAGTAGCTCTCACAGACCAGTTTCAAGATAATCCTTGAAGATTTTTTAAGAGCACAATTAGGTTTTATAGCTACTTGACATCTAATTGCAATCAAACCCCTAATGCAAAACACATTCCACTAACATCTTATAGAAATTTATCATGCAGGCTTATGCTCATGTGTTTGGTTCAGATCATTCATTTTTCACTAGAAAAATTCTTTAAAGAAATATTGCTCTTTCAGTTGTAGTAACAGTCCTTAGATCTAACTGGGGTTACCAGGGGAAAAATACTATCTGTCCTTCCTTTGTTTGTTCCGCTTTATTAGTCCTTACTAATTTTATGATTCTCCCCACTTACTATTTTTTATTATCATTGTCATCATTATCCTTTCTTGAGTTTCTACTATGTGCCAGGTATTGTGATAGGAGCTTAGTAAACATCATCACTAACCTTTCCAATAATCCTCCAGGTTAGTAGGGATCATTATTCCTATTATACAGATAAGGAAGCTGAGACTCAGAAAAGTTAAGAAATGCCCTAAAATTATATAGTAGCAAACCCAGTTTCCAACACTAAAGCCAGCATCTCTCAACTCCATCCCATCCCTTCTCCATTCTGGACCAGAACATGATACTTATTTGTCAAAAAGAGTCATAAGGTGACTTATGAAAGCAGTTATAGTGCTCTCAGGAGAGGGCAAAACTATATGGGTGGGAGGAGGAGGGTACGAGGTAGGTATAAATATCATATGGACAAATGAGCGAACATTAAGCCAATGGCTTCCATTAGAGAGGGAATAAATTACATGAGTATTACCATGCTACAATCAGGCAGCTAGAAGCTAGGTATTAAATGAGGCAGAATGATGGCCGGAATGCAGGGGGCTCGGGTATGTGGAATGTCCCGGTACATCTTTCATGTCTCTTCTCAGGCTTCATCATTAATTTTTAAAAAGCCACCTGAACTTCATGCATTCCAACATATTTTATTTTGTTCCATTTAATTTAATAACCTTTTCACTAGTTGTGGAACTCCCTGAAAACAAGAAGAAATTTATAAGGACTCTGTTCATCTAAAAACTCCTGAAAATTTATTCCAATCAAGAAATTCAGAATTATTATGCATATTTGTATGAAAAATGAACACTTCTAGGCAAAAGAGTTTGGGCTGTAAATAATCAGGAGCAGAAGTGAAAAGAACATACGAATAGAGTGAGACAGCTTGAGTTTGTCAGTCTTGCCACTTCATTGTTGCATGACCTTGAGTAAATCGTGAAACTACCCCTGGGCCTCAGTTTCTCCACATGAAGGTGGAAGGGTTAAACTAGATGTAAGCTCATGTTTCCTTAATGTTATAACTCCAACTAGTTCTAGAGGGAATTAATAATTGTACATTTCATATTGTTAAATTTAACATTGCTCAATGGCCCCTTTCTAGAACAGTTGCTCCCAAAAAGTTTATTAACGGTGGCTCAGTCATCTTCAAGAGGAACCATCATTATTTGTTTGGTAGATTTGTCTATAGCATTTTGATTTGTTTCTAGCAAAGATTGGGCAGAGGAAACCTACCTAGATGTGTACTGTTCTGTCATCATGTTAAATGGCCATGACTCTGGATTTGAACAGTAGACATATCTGGAATGTTTTGGGGTGGATTTGGACCATAATAAACTCCACTGCAAAAGAGAGTTTCGTCATCAGCGTAATAACTGCTCTCAAACAGCTGGGTGGAGAGCGAATGGTGGATTTTAGCATCAAGTGGCTACCTTATAATTCTACCCTTTGAGATCAGACCTCTTAAAAGACTCATATGACTATTTAGAGGAAAATGTTAAATTCTCAATGATGCTGTTTTTGTATTCAGCTATTATTATTACTCATTATTCAGCTGTAATTATTTCCCCTCTTCTCCCAACCTCCTATTCATTTTATTCAATTAAAAAAAAAAGAGAGAGAGGAGAGGGGTGTTTGTTGCAATCTGGAAGTGAATATGGGCTTGATTTTTGGACCTGAGCTCCAGTTCTGCCCCAGAGATTAAGCCAGGAGTACTTAAATGGGTGGGTCTGGTCCACTGTATAGGGGGAACCACTTTATCAAAGGCTTTGGCAAAACCGAAAGAATAATCAGGTCAAGCAGTCTTGCTTTGGTGGAGGGAACACACACACACACACACACACACACACACACACACACACACACACTCGGGTCTCCAAAAGCTCGGACACAGAGGTAACACTGTGCTACATGTGGTCTTCTCTGCTCCTTCAGGGGGTCTTAGCAGGAGAGAATGCTAAGGAGCAAAGCCTTAACTGACAAGCTGCCCTACAGAGGAAGGGTATCTGGCTGAGAGCGGGGCTTGCTAGAATGGGAGAGCGAGTCCCTTTCATTTGAGAAATCCAGTCCACGTTTTACCGAGAGCCCAGGCAGCCGTGAATAAGAGGAGCCTCTGAGGGCTGGTTTCTGATGTCGCACTAGGCATGATAAGAATGCCATTGACGTCAGCAGAGTCATCATCAGGGAGAATGGCACCCCAGCTCTTGAAACCACACCAAGCAATTGCAGTGCTTTTGAAAATTAAAAGCCGGTGCTGGGTGGGGGGAGGGGGAAGAAAGGAGGAGGGGGAAGGAGCCAAGCTGAGCAGCAGTGGCTCCAGCTGAACTCTTCTTTCTTTTATGCATTTCCTGTATTTTACAAAGACAGGCGCAGAGTGCTCCTGTACACACACACACACACACACACACACACACGCACACACTCACACTCCGCCTCAGTGGCCCCTTAGCCTGAATTGGCTGGAGGAAAGGATGAGAGAGAGAGAAAGGATTTAATTTTGTTAACATGTCTGAATTCAGATCAAACCAAACTGTGCCACAGATGCTGGACAGAGGCCCTGAGCCACAGGAGAAAATAAGGCCCAGAGAATGCGATTGTTGAGCTAAAACTGATATGCTTGAAATGAGTGTTGATGAACAGATACAAAGGAGGACTTAAACACTTCAAAAGAGCTGCTACAAAGCAACAAACCCTCTCTCCCCTGCTGAAACATGACTGTGGACTCTTGAGTGTTTGTGTGTCTGCTTGAGAAAATGACAAAGTTGTGGGTTTGGGAAGGGAACACTGCAGGCGTGTTGTGATTGCAGCTTTCAGAGGTGGCTCCAAGAACATCACCTCCAGCTGTGTTTCAAAGGTTACCTAGACTGGAAAATGTCTGGGGGCTTAGGAAGTCTTTGAAAACAATTCTTTAATGTAAATTGCCCCCCACTTTCAAATTCCACAGTTAATCCTTTCATTCTCTTACCCACTCCCCATTGTTCTGCCAGGTCCACCCTCCCTCCAGCCCCTCCTCCCGCAATATTAAAACTACACAGAAGAGACTTGATGATATCAGCTACACAACGTGCTTTATTTTATAGCATTGATTGGCAGCCTCCCAAGTCCATACAATCGTTTGCTGATCTGATTCTAATATCCATATCCTTCAGCTATACCAGAAAGAATGGCTTCTGAGCCATGGAAATGTGAGGAGGGAAACAAAAGAACATAGGCACATTAAGCAGAATCTGGCAGAAAACGTGGATTTAATAAACTGAATTATTTGAAACTCCTATTTTAAATGGCCGGTCCTGGAGGAGCAGCTGCAGGAGAGAGAAACACAGGGAAGGTTCTTCCGTGCCTCATTTTCCAAGACCTGTTTCTTTTTGAAAAGGAAGAAACACCAGGCAGCACGTCTTCCAAATACACAATTAGTACTTGGGTAGAGCCCACCCCTCTCTCAAATTTGTTCAGCAAAATCAAGATTACATTAAAAAGGGCTTCTTCCATTTAATGTGACAGAGTAAATAACGGGGAAGGACTTTAGCAAAGCATGTTTACTATGGACACTTACCCTGTCTCGTTCAGTGTCATCACGGAAAGATGGCTAATTACCCATGCAGGGCTTTGGGTTGTGCCCTCTGGAAGGACACAAATAAATCTGTTTGGCTCATATTGGCTGTTTTTGTTTTGTTTTCGTTTTAGTTTTGTCTGAGGCCTATAAATGAAATCTTTCCTTCCTCTTTCCCTTCCTCCCTCTCTTCCTTCGTTTCTTCTTTCTCTTCCTCTTCTTTTTTTTTTAATACTACATTCTTGTTTTTATAATCAAAAAGAAAGGATTCTGCAGCTGTAGTCCCAGGACCTTCTAGGGTCCTGGATCAGGTCTGAGAGGATCAGAGCCCTCCCTCCAACTACAGGAACCTGAGTGTGGGGTGGTACCGTGGGTGAGGAGGTAAGCGTGGGGTGGAGATGAGTCTTCTCACAAGGCTCTTGTCCCCAAAAAGGTTAAAAAGCTTTGATATTAATTCCGTCAACACAATAGAAACCAACTGTTACATTCTCTGCACCTTTCTGCTGTGTTGCCTTGGTTACAAGTGTTCTGACCTGTCACTCCAAATTGCTCCTGTTCCTGTCCTTGTGTCTGTCATCTCTCCATGTACCCCACCTCTCTCCTTTGGTTCTCCATTTTTCTCAGTCCAGATCATTTCCTCCACTGGAAAATAATGAAAACCCTCTCCTTTCTTCCCACCTACGGATTCCTTTTGTCTTTCACCGTTCCTTCCTCACACCAGGAACACTCCCAGGCCACAGTTGATTGATCAGCCCCTGGCAATGTTTGGGTGCCCTTTGCACCAGACACCCCAGCAGGAAGCCCAGAAGCCCCCCCCCCCCGCCCCCGGAGTCTGGGTGTGTTTGGGATATGTCAGGCTCAGGTTCACAGAACACTAATTGGCAACAGGAAGTGCTAGTGAGACCGATGAGGGATGGGAATTAGCAAATAGGGTTGGCAGTCAACTGACAGAGGAAGCTTAAGGAAGGGGATCATTTAGAAAAGGAAAAAGAATTTAATCCGTTTCAGGTGTGTTAATTTCCTTTATGGGCAGAATTACCGTGGACTGGGGATAAATTTTACTTTCTTTTCCCTAAGGTCTGGCCTCATTTCATAGGGAGGAGACAGGGATAAATGCAGTGAATTTGATTATGGACACCAGTCTAACCCTAGCTTAATGAGCCATGGAAACAAAATAGCCCAATCTCCTCTAACTGCTGAAATCCAAAACTAGAAGTCTTGAGAGCACTGTGGCTTTGGTTACACAAAGTTGTAGTAGACGCCTCGCCTCAGCATTTGAACTGTTCGGTGAGAGATCTAAGATGTCTTAATTCTTCAAGTAGCACGTATAACTCTTTTAGAATTAATTTGGAAAAAAAATTACCATGGATTACGAGACCTAAAAAAATGTATCCACAAATTAGGATAAACAAGTATTAGTATTTGCTATAGCTACCTCAAGATTTTTTTTAAATGAAATAAAACTATAGAGATGAATTTTGAAAACCCCATGGCCCCCCCACCACCACCAAACCCATTTCCCTGTCTCCTTCTCCAGAATAGTCTCTGCTGTAAATTTGGGAAATAGTCATCCTGTCCACGTTTTCATCTTTTTTGCTGTATATATTTTATTCATAAATAATATATTGTGTTTTTGAAAACTCATCAGTATCTTTGAGCTTAAAATTTTTAATCCAACATTGTGTGTGTTCAATTTTTTTTCCTCTTGTTCTGTTTTACCTTACAGCTCCCATTGATTTTGATTGGTTGCCACAGATCAGTCGTAGTAAAGTAACAGATACGGGGAGGTTAATAGAACAATCACTTTAAGTGAGAAGATCTCTCGTTAGACTGCAGTGTTATTAGGGCAAAATTCAGGGAGGTAGAAGTGCAAGCAGCTTAGAGTCAGACTGAGCTGTGATAAATGAGAAGAGAGAAATAAGAGAGTATGGTTGACAAAAGTGGAAACCAAACTTGCTGGGGACCAGTTTAGGCTGAGACCCTTTGCAGCAAATCTCTCTGGGAGGTCTGGAGCAAGCCTCCGCCTACGGCAGCCTCTCTCTAGTACTCAGTGGTCCTCACGTGTAAAATCAAATGCCAGAGCTGCAGAGGGAGAATACAAGAAATACAGCTCCTCGCTCAACCTCCCTTAGTTCATAGCTAGGGACGTGAGGATGAGAAAGGTGTTATGATTTACAGACACCTCTCAGGGCAGAATCTGAAGCTGGGCTTGCAGTAGGAAATGTTCCTCTCTGAGGACATTTTCCACAACGGTTTCTGAGGTAAAACGCTGAACTACAGTTGTATGCATATCATAAGTGGTGTCAAGACAAGATCTGCCCATTAAACAGTATTGCCTTTTTACATTGCAAAGGTGAAAAAGCCGATGCTCAGGGAATTTAAACAACATGGGCAGAGTTCTAGTTTGTCAGTAGTAGAGTCAAGATGTGGACCCAAGTCCTGTTTGGCTTTCACGACATGTATTTATCCAGAGCGCTGCACTCCACTGCCTCCGGACAGGTTCCTTCTAGAACGCACTTATTTCTGACCTGTCTGCCACTCAGGCCTCCACACCCACAAGTTGTCAGATTTCCAGGGGCTTACGTATTTTCAATCTGTAAGTATTAGGGGACATGGTGTCTGAAATGGAGTAGAATTGAGGGTAAAACATTTGGTTTGATGCTTCTGTTAAGAACTCCAATATCGGGCGCCTGGGTGGCTCAGTTGGTTAAGCGACTGCCTTCGGCTCAGGTCATGATCCTGGAGTCCCGGGATGGAGTCCCGCATCGGGCTCCCTGCTTGGCAGGGAGTCTGCTTCTCCCTCTGACCCTCCTCCCTCTCATACTCTCTGTCTCTCATTCTCTCTCTCTCAAAATAAATAAATAAAATCTTAAAAAAAAAAAAAAAAAGAACTCCAATGTCAAGAGCAAGAAACTTGGCAGCTAATGTTTTAAATGAACTAGAGAGGGTGCCTGGAGGGCTCAGTCCGTTAAGCATCTGCCTTCAGCTCAGGTCATAATCCCAGGGTCCTGGAATCGAGTCCCTCATCGGGTTCCCTGCTCCTCGAGAGCCTGCTTCTCCCTCTGCCTCTGCCTCTCTCTCTCTCTCATGAATAAATAAATAAAATCTTTTTAAAAAATAAACAAACTAGAGAGGTCACAGGGTTTGGAATCGAATATTCTGATGGCAAAGCAACAGTTGTAGGAACAAACAATTGAAGGTAAATTTAGCAAAATTAAGAAGTAAGAAGATTTGTAAACAGCAGATTATGAAAGGGAAACAAAGATTACCTGGAGAGAGTTTGGTTTTTTAATCAACTAAGTTACCTGAATTGGCCAAGAAAGTAAATCTCAAAGAAGGGTTTACTGATAGAAAATTAAACAAAGAAGATGCCGTGGAGACATTTTTTGAATCAGCTGCGCTGTTGCTTATGGTGCAGAGAGAAAAGGAGGCTCTATGATTTAGATGTAGTCCTAAGGCATAGAGAATAAACAAACACACAGACCTGAAAATTCTTCGCATCAGTTGATCTTTAGAAATTAGGTGTGTCCTAATATTATTAGTACAACAATGCCTTAGCCACTGGACCAAAGGAAACATCTGCAGGCATTGGGAAATGAGAATCTGGAAAACTCTCCATGACTAAAAAACAAAACGCAGAGCCCCCAAACCAAATGCAGAATGCCATTTTTAAAATCCTAAGATTGGAGCTCTGATTTTGAAAGGCTCTTTGACCTCAATATCTTTTCTCAGTTCCATTATTTAAATTAGAGTGATTATGGGTATAGATGAGTTTTTTCAAAGCCTGCTTTTAGATGAAAACTTCCTGCTTCCTACATGTTGAAATTTACGGTGGTCTTGGAGGGAGAAGCTGTTTAATGGGTCAGGGATGTTATTGGAATGATGGAAATGTTTGGAGTAAGAGTGAGGTGGTAGTTGCACAACATGGTGAATGTGCTAAATGCCACTGAATTATTCACTTTAAAATTTTAATTTTATATGATGTGAATGTCACCTCAATAAATAAGAATTTAGCACTAAGACTATCAGAGTATAGCTTTATGAATTTTAAAAAATGTGGCCCTGGCTAACCAGAAGCCTGTGATGTTCTTTAGAGTTTATACTAGGTCTTATTGATGTTGGAATTTGATGTACTCAAAGTGCCTGGCACGTAAATGGGATTCATATGTACTTGATCAATGAATGAACAGACGATTCTCTCCAGGTCATACCATCAGCTTCTCTGGAACTGCAGATTACAAGTAGGAGTTTCTTTTGTCCTGCATTTCTGTCTCAGGACCTTCATATCTCTTTCTCTGCATATGAACAGTTGGGAAGGTAGTGGAATTGAAATGAATCACAGGATGTTTCCACCTTATCCCTTTCAGAGCATGACTGAATGGCAAATGCTAAGACATACAGTAGAGCTTGTTGACTGAAAAATAGTGTTACTGAGATGAAAGTCACTATATGCTAAAGTCCCTTTATTACAGCCTTCTGTTATTTTCTTTGTCATATAAGCACCTTTGAAAACATAGTAACAATCTGGTGTTCTATAAACAGGAAAGGAAATCAGTCTTCATAAAATTAATCCTCTGCTCTGGTGTTAAAAACTTTTGCGTGGACTGTCTAAAGAATTACTTCAATTGCCCAAATAATATACTTCTGTAGACAGAGCCCATATGTTGGTAACCTGCATATTCTACACAGAAAGCATAACTTTCCTCTCTTCTCTTGATATTTAATACTAATTAGGGTTTTTCTAAAAGCATTTATTTTTATTTTGCTTGCCCATTGTTAGAAGGATTCTTGGATCTTTAAATTAAAAAATAAGAATTTGGCAATTTAGAAAGAAACTCACTTTTATGAATATGATACCAGCTATGTTCCTTAAAGGAGGAGGCAGGCAGTAAGTTTGGATTAAGAGTTTTAGAATATTGGTACATTCTGGCTCTCAAAAATATTTTCTTTATTTCATCCTCCCCGCCCCAGTTTATACAATTCTCTCATGCTTGCCTTCACTCTCATATCTTTTCTCCTTTCTTTCTTAATTCCTTTAGTCCCCCAAGTCCTATGGCCTAATTTTCATTTGGAAGGTATTAAGCATAAGACACCAGAACCACTGTGAAGATTTCCCAAGGTAAACAAGATTTCACTTGAATTGTGGTGCGTCTGCTGTTGGTGCAGATAAAGGGGAGAAAGAAGACAGATGCATGCAAGAAAAGCGTCTAAACTGGAAGAACAGACCATTGTCCTGAAGAGTCAGGAGAATGAGGTGTCAAGCACATGGGATGGTGCCTAGGAAGAAAGCAATACTCAGTTGTGAATAGACTCTTTCCTTTTGAAATTTATTCCCTCGTGGCTGCTTTGTAGAAAAAAGTTGTAGCGAAGTCACTGAGACCTATTCCTTAATCAATGCTGTGGACAAAAGCCAGAGTGGACCCACCTTATAGAAATAGCTTTATTTATTTATCTGAGTTGCTGTACTCACTATCAACAAATATTTCTACATGCCAGGCATCTCAGACCAGGGATACAGAGGTGGAAAACACAGGATTTAACATTTAAGCAGCTTACTGTATAGTGGAGAGACAGATAAATCAATAGACAATTAAAGTACCATGTGTTTAAGGTGGAGTGTTGTTAAAGTCACAGAGGCCACTCAGTGGAGTAGAGGGCGGGCTTCAACTGGGTAGGACAGCCAAAGTGCGGAAGTAGCTTCTGGAAAACTACGAAGGTAAGAAATACCGGACATGTTTAGGGAAAAGCTCTAAGGTTTGATAAAGCATATGTTATAAAGGGCAAGGAAGAGACCTGGCAAGTGAAGCTAGAAAGGTAGAAGGATCCTGCTTTTCACTGTATATTGTGCTGGGCACTATGAAGAATATAAAGTGTTAAGGAGATTTAGCCAGCTATTATGGAGCTTACAGGTCAGTTTATATACACAGATATGTGTCCATGATGGAATTTAATTCCTTGGGAGGTCATGGTTTACTGAGTCCTGGAAGTATTTAAATTTATACTGACCAACTATAATAGGCGGTTGGTAAAATATTTTAACTGTATTAAGAATAGGGTATGTGCTATGGTGAGTTCTGTGAATTGTGTAAGACTGATGAATCACAGACCTGTACCTCTGAAACAAATAATACATTATATGTTAAAAAAAAAAAAAGAAGAAGAAGATAGCAGGAAGGGAGAAATGAAGGGAAAGAAATCGGAGGGGGAGACGAACCATGAGAGACGATGGACTCTGAGAAACAAACTGAGGGTCCTAGAGGGGAGGGGGGTGGGGGGGTGGGTTAGCCTGGTGATGGGTATTAAGGAGGGCACGTACTGCATGGAGCACTGAGTGTTAGACGCAAGCAATGAATCATGGAACACTACATCAAAAACTAATGATGTGATGTATGGTGATTAACATAACATAATAAAAAAAAAAAAAAAACTGGGCGCCTGGGTGGCTCAGTTGGTTAAGCGACTGCCTTCGGCTCAGGTCATGATCCTGGAGTCCCTGGATCGAGTCCCGCATCGGGCTCCCTGCTCGGCAGAGAGCCTGCTTCTCCCTCTGACCCTCCCCCCTCTCATATGCTCTCTCTCTCTCTCTCTCATTCTCTCTGTCTCAAATAAATAAATAAAATCTTTAAAAAAAAAAATAAAATAAAAATAAAAATAAAAAAATAAAAAAAAAAAACCTCCTTAAAAAAAAAAAACAATAGTCATATTAGAGGGTCTGTTGCAGTGGTGTGCTGATAAACCATTTCTCTTCCTTTCCCACCTTTCCCACCAAAAAAACAAGCAAACAAACATGATCTGCAGCATTTGCCTATTGCCAGAGTGTAAATGCTCCCATTATGGCTCATTTTAAGTGACACTGGTTTAACAGTCCTTTTGCAAAATTCTCAAATATTTCCCATTTGACGGCAGCCAGCTCCAGCATACTACTGCAATGGTAATTCTGTAATTCTTAACATCGGTTAAGTAATAGAACCAATAAATCACATGGATATGAAGACAGAGAAACAGAAGAGGAGGAGGAGATGTTTGAGAGCTAGATTAGTCAGGGAGAAGTAAGACTCCATGGAGGAAGTAAGTTGGGTCTTACAGATAAAGTATTTAAATAGAGAGGAGGAGGCACCCCACATGAGAGGCACAGTTGTTGAATCAAAGATGTGTGTGACAAGTGTGATAGTCCTGTAGTAAGAGAGTCCGGATGAGTGAGATTAGAAGGGAAAGCCTTGGCCAGTCAAACTCAGATGTTTCAGATGTTAACCTAAAGTTAGCAGACAGTCGTTAATGGTTTTTGAACACCATTAACGTAACGAGGGGGCGTAACAATATTTTGACAAAAACAGTATTTTAGGATGGTTTATGAGACAATTAGATGAATTGGTAGCAGTGAGACCCCAGAATAGAATAATAGGCCAGTGAGATCTACTTCATGTAGGTGAGAGCAATTCGACTCAGCAGCAGTCTTGACATTTTGTAAGGACTCCTATGTGGAGAAATGGTACCCTGGTGTGTTGGGTAAAGCCACTATGAAGCCAGAAAAATAATAGTGGCTAAGTGTAGAGAAACTGAGTTCAGATAAAGGAGTTGGCGTCTGGATCCACCGTGTACTGTGAAGTATTTTTACTGGTATTTAGTCTTGCCTTTGTTGTTGCTAATGATTTCATTGAATATTTGCCAACCATTAATTATTTAAAACCAGGTCCCTAAAGCAACTTGCAGAAAGTTATCTTCCTTTGAACTTTTTAAAAACTTGCTTGAAATGTGGAAACTTGGAATAGGAAGTCTACTCTAGCAGCATATCTGCACCTCTTCTCAGTCCTCTCTGCCCTTGGCCTTCCACTCCCCCCCTGCCCGCCCCTCCTGCCTGCCAATCAGCTTCCCAAGCTTTCCGGTCATTCCCCACCTCTGGCCGGGCTGCACAACCATCGTTCAAGCAGCTCTGGATTGGTATCTCCTTTCACCAGAATTCCTGCAGCCGTGGAGTACGTGCAGAGCATCTTCCTTTTGACTCTCTTAAAACTCCAGAGGGGTGTTTCCCACACACATTGCTTTGCAACTCAGTAATGGGGCCCTTGTGGTTTCTTTTTATTGCGGTTATGTTGATTTTTAAAAGCACTCAGAGTGAAAAAGAAAGGAAAGGGAGTAAAATACATGTGCACAGATGCTCTTGGAGCATGCTTGCACGTGTTCTTGGCAAATATGATTTTCGAAACCTGTCTTAGCAGGTCTGAGCTGTGTAAAATTGGTAGATCAGGGTCAGAGGGCAAAAGTTTGGTTAGTATCCTCATCATAGAATATAAATTACCTATAGTGTATACATTAAAAAGAAGCCCAAGGGATGAGCTTTCTGAAAATCATTCTTCTTGTTTATTCTGATTATACAATGGGGAATTGTATGCTTTATGCCATTTTAATTTCTTGAATATATTTGCTCAAGAAAAGTACATTATAATGCAGTTTAGCACAATACATGCTGAAAAGAGGTTGGTAATGAATTTGGACAAAGATTTCCATTTCATTTCCTGAACTTTTACACATTTTTTGGCTGTATATTTATTAGTTAGGTCTACAGGAAGCATTAATTCACCAACTGTCTGAGATAAGAAATGTATTTTCCAATAGTAGTTATAAACCTGCCAAAATATTGTGGGAGTTACATTGTTGCGGATCTAGACAGAACCAAAATTATTGCAAAGGTATTTTAAAACTATCATTAATTATTTATGTAATCATAGATTATGGCTTGCAGATGACTCTGATGAAGTCATTCAACAAACTGTGTAGGTTTTGTGGAAGAGCAATAACTCTTGATAAGTTAAGCTGAGTGTTCCATCAGCCTTTTCTCTATATATACATGATGTTTTAGCAAACATAATATATATGTAGATCTCAATTATTAACAGCAATATGTATCCCAGCTATTAAGAATCCAGCCCCCAGCCCCCATAGTGTTCCTTTCTTCCTGTAATAAAGATGAACACCAGGAAGGAAGCAAAAGAGGTCTCTAAGCACCCAAAATAGATGTTCAAAACTTTGCCTACCAAAGATAATGCACTTTGCTAGCAAGAGAAATGTATAACGATATATGAGCGGTGACTTATATGAGCTCAGTCATGTGGTTCCAAGTCTTTCAAAATCAGATGAGCAAATTAGAAAAGGGTGAATAGGAGATTCCAGGGAAAATCACAACTGAGAGTAGCCAAGTGACCGCTGATGACCTGCAAACAAAAGAAGAAACAGAATCTGTCAACATCATCCAAAAAAAGCATAGCTATTTGGGGGCCTTTTTGAAGGTACAATAAGCTCAACCTGTCTTAGGAAACCCTAACAGCATCTCTGTCTGGACAGCGATGTATAATAATTGACATTCAAACTGATGACATGGAGTTATCCAAGGAAGGCTAAATTAAAATTTGTTCAACCTCTATTGATTTCTTAGGTCATATTATAGAAAGATACCTATTTTGTGCACTTAAAAATAAGGGGACAAAATAACCTCCAACTTAACCTCTGGTTCCTTCACTTCTTCTTGGATATTTTTCCATTCATCTTCCCTTCTTCCTCTTCTGTCTTCGACCTACTCTCTGGTGGCTTCTTCTCCCTCAGAATGGTTGGGTTCCTGCCTTCTTTAATCCTGTGTCCTGCTCCATTTATCAGCCTTTATCACTACTGATTTTCTCACCCAAACTTCTGGAAAGGAGAGTATACCCTTACTCCTTGCTCTTTCTTTTCTCAGCCCTCTTGCTCCTGCTGTGGTTCCTCCCATCTCCTAATTGTCAAATCAAATCGATACTTTTCAGCTAATTTCTTACTAGACTTCAGTAAGGCAATTGTCAGTTTGTCCTCCTTGAAAGGCTCTTCCTCCTGCCTTGAGGCCATATACTCTTTCTGGTTCCCTCCTAGTCTGCAATTCCTCCACCCTTCCTTTGATGTTGGTCACTCTGTGTGTTTTCCAGAATTCACTCACATAGTCTTGTTATTTTAACCGCCATCTCTATGCTGATAACCCTAAAGTCATATCCAAGTCCATCTTAGACACTTTCATGAAGTTTGTTTTTTTTTTAAAGATTTTATTTATTTATTTGAGAGAGAGAGAATGAGAGACAGAGAGCATGAGAGGGGGGAGGGTCAGAGGGAGAAGCAGACTCCCCGCCGAGCAGGGAGCCCGATGCGGGACTCGATCCAGGGACTCCAGGATCATGACCTGAGCCGAAGGCAGTCGCTTAACCAACTGAACCACCCAGGCGCCCCATTTTCATGAAGTTTTGAAAGCTGGTCTGTTTATTGAAAATTCTCATCTGCATATCTCACAAGTTTATCAAATTTTTCATATCCAAAATCAAATTTAGCTTTTCCCCTAAATTTGTTCCTCTTGTTGTATCTCGGTTGGGTGACACTACTGAGTCATCTGAGCACTTCATACACATTCAGAAAATAAAACAAAAATGAGTCACAAAAGACAATAAAACTCCATAAATCTAGTCATGCAGAGATAACCGCCATTCATATTTGCTTTATATCCTTCCAAATGTTTGTATATTTAAAATATATTTTAATGAGATCATATCATTTGACCATTTACCACTGCAACACTTTTTTTTTATTTTAGCAAAAAATCTTAGACATTCTTCTGCCTCAAAATATACTTTTCCAAAATTAGTTTTGGAGTTGTTGATGTTCTAGCCAATAGTGTTCCTGAATCTACAATGTTGAGCATTTATATCATCGTTGTCCATTTTCTTTCCCTTCTTGCTTTTTCCTTAGGAAAGAAATGGCTATTGAAAAAAAAAAGAGTTATCAAATATAAAAATAAGCTCCTGGCATAAGAGGTGAGAACTTCCAGGTGTATGGTAGTAGCAATAATATTTGCCTGAGAAGGGGCGCCTGGGTGGCTGTCGTTAAACGTCTGCCTTCGGCTCAGGTCATGATCCCGGGGTCCTGGGATCGAGCCCCACATCAGGCTCCCTGCTCCGCGGGAAGCCTGCTTCTCCCTCTCCCACTCCTCCTGCTTGTGTTCCCTCTCTTGCTGTGTCTCTCTCTGTCAAATAAATAAATAAATAAAATCTTTAAAAAAAAAAAATATTTGCCTGAGTATATTCAATAGCTCAATAAGGAATGCCATTCACCGAGTGCTTTCTGTGTGCCCCATGCTTCTAAAGACTTTGTTTAATCCTCACCACAAATCTTTGTGGTGATTTTATAGTTGTGGAAACTATTCTTATTTTATAGTTGTGGAAACTAAGGTGCAGAGGGATTAAATAACTAGCCCAGGGTCATGGAGGTAATAAGAAACAGAGCCAGGAGCCAGATTTGGGCAGTCTGTTCTGAAGATCAGCCTCCTAAGAGTGGTGCTGATCTGCCTTTTGTTGTACCCTAGGGCATCCTTTCTACTAGAGTGTGCCACTTAGCATTCAATTTCTTAGAATAAAACCAATAAATAATATAGTTAGCTGAATTATCAAAACCTTTAATGGACAGAGAAACAAAATAAAAGACACCATTTCTATGAGATAGGGATGAATGTTTCATCCTTATCAGTGGTTATTCTGGTTTGTTTGTTTTTGATAGTATGGTGGGCAAGAAAACATACCAGCAGCTTGACAGTGGAACCCTAATTTCAAGTTTAAAAATTTTTTAAAGAGAATCAATGTGAATGTATTGGTACATTTTCCAAATTATGGTTTTAAAATCATGAATTATTTAAATCTGCTAACATCAAGAGCTAAATTTTTAAGCAGTAATAGAATGTAGGCAGTCCTCTACCATTAATTCCACCTCTCTACCTCCTTCTGTCTTTCATACTCTGTTTGCTGGGAAGGAGGATGCTTTGTGACTGTGGTATCTTTAGGTGCAATGTCTGGCATTTGTAGATGTGCACAGAAGGAAGGAAGGAAATAAGGAAGTGAGAGAGGGTGGGAAGAAGAAAAGGAGGGAGCGAAGGAAGGAAGGGAGGGTGGAAGAAAGGAAGGAAGGAAGGAAAGAAGGCTCGATACTTTTCAGCTAATAATCCAGGAAGGAAGGAGGAAAGAACTAAACTCCAGAATTTCCCCCGCCTCCTCCCACACAATTTGCTTTAATCATAGACTTGCTCAGGCCAAAGTTTGAAGATATCCTCATGTCACTTCTTTCTATCACATCTCATATTCAATCAGGAACCCCTGAAGCCCCTACTGCCAAAATATACCCAGAGCCCAACTCCTTCCCATCACCTCCATGATTACTTCCCTCTTGCAAGCCACCATCTTCTTTGGCCTGGATGATCGCAGTAGCCTCTTAATAGGTCACTCTGCTTCTATCTTCGGGGCACTACAGTCTGTTCTAAAGACAGGAGCCAGTGCAGATCATGTCATTCCTCTTATCACAATCTTGCAGTGGCTGCCATTTCCCTTGGAGTTAAAATGGTTATTGCAGCCTACAGTGGCCAGCCCGATCTGGAATGTGGTTCATCTCTGGCCTTCTTTTGTACTCTTCTCCCCCTCATTCCCTCAGCTCCAGCCACACTAGACTCCTTGCTGATCTTCAAGCACATCATGTATGCTTCCATCTTGAGACCATGGCACTGCATCGATTGCTCTTCTCCCCAATAACCTCACTCCAGTTCCCTAATTTTCCTCAAGATTTTGCTCATGTTTAATTTTCCACATGAGACCAGCCATGACCATCATACTTCTTTTTAAAGATTTTATTTATTTATTTGAGAGAGAGAGAATGAGAGAGAGAGAACACATGAGAGGGGATAGGGTCAGAGGACGAAGCAGACTCCCTGCCGAGCAGGGAGCCCGATGCGGGACTCGATCCAGGGACTCCAGGATCATGACCTGAGCCGAAGGCAGTCGCTTAACCAACTGAGCCACCCAGGCGCCCCTGACCATCATATTTTTTAACTGCATCCTGAATCACTCTCATTTCCAGTCCCTGCTCTACTATGTGTGTGTGTGTGTGTGTGTGTTTGTTTATATATCATGTCTTTCTTTCTAACACATAATTTACTACATCTTTGCCTATTTTGTTCACTGATACAGATATATATAGAATATTGCTTTAGTCATGGTAGGTGTTCAGTACATTCTTTTTTTTTCTTTTTCTTTTTTTATTTTATTGTTATGTTAATCACCATACATTACATCATTAGTTTTTGATGTAGTGTTCCATGATTCATTGTTTGCGTATAACACCCAGTGCTCCATTCAGTACGTGCCCTCTTTAATAACCATCACCAGGCTAACCCATCCCCCCACCCCCCTCCCCTCTAGAACCCTCAGTTTGTTTCTCAGAGTCCATAGTCTCTCATGGTTCATCTCCCCCTCCGATTCCCCCCCTTCATTTTTCCCTTCCTACTATCTTCTTCTTTATTTTTTAACATGTAATGTATTATTTGTTTCAGAGGTACAGGTCTGTGATTCAACAGTCTTACACAATTTCTTGAAAAAATGAATAATCATCCTACTCAACGTCTCTTACAGAGGAGATTTGGCTTCATTGGTTTCCCATTAAGAGCATTGTTCTCATTGCTAAGCCCACCTCCCCAGTCAAGAATTTCAGCTAGGAAAACAGGCACATCAAGGACATCAGTCCTTGGGTCCCTGAAAGCTGTAGTCTTGGTTTCTGGCTGCCTAATTCTCTCTGGATTTAGGATAGAAAAATGTGGGTTCAAACACCCCATATGTAAGAAATATTTTAAAAGAAAGATGACATCTTTTGAAAAACAACGTCTTACTTCGTGATCGAGGTTTATGTAAATGGCCATTCCTACATTAGGCCAGTTGCACAGTAGGAGATATCTAGGGGGATAGTTATAACTCCAAGAACCTATCCAAAAGTGAGATCCTAAGTAGCTTTCTATTATCACCTTAAGAAACTACAGAGAGTTCCCTGGAGAATAAGTCCATACTTTCTAGTTCTGGGATCATGCTTGCACAGTCCTAGATTGGAAAGAGGCAAATTGAAACAAATTGGAAATATGTAGGAACTATACCCTGTGAGACCACAGAAAAGCCAGGAGAAAAGATGAGGTTGCAGGTAGGAACCCGAGCTACTTCTCTCGGATTTAAATAGAGTACCGGACAACCCAGAGGAGGAAACATTGAAGTCCTGTGTGACACCAAGAAACGTGTGTAGATCATCACAGCATACAGGTAGAGGTCCTTTGTTCTCCTTCCTTTAAAGACTACCAACTTTGCAAGCTACATTTTGGAAACACATGGACTTTTTGATAGAGCTGAAATCCTTGAGGCGTCGGCATTATATATGGGTTCAAGGTGCCAGCTCTGGAACCATACTCCTCTGAATCCCAGCTCTGACATTACTGCTTGTGAGACCTTGTGCCTAACCTCAGTGTTCATAGCAGTAAAGAAGGGATAAGAGTACGGCCTCCCTTAGTGTGAAGATTGAGATAATCCACATTGTGCTTGGCACAATGCCTAGTATGTGGGCAGCATTGGACAAAAGTCAGCTGCTGTTGTGCTGCATAGCTGCTGTAGTTAGTTACTACCCTTCTAGAAATTTTAAATGAAAAATGGTGTTCAGGGAAGGAAAAGGGAATTATCTAGGAATATTGCCTGGGGAAGGACTGTTCGCCATCCAGACAGGTGCTTACAGAGTAGTATTTTCCTTGGTGAATTAACCGTACTCCAGGCTCTGCCCCTCTGCCATGCAGTCTTAGAAGGATGATCTTGTCCCGGTACTTGACTACGCTGACTCCCATTCTCAAAGTTCACAAGAGCCTTAAAGCCACAATATCAGTTCATTGCTTAAAAGCTACAAAAATGTTTTGACTTTGGGGCGCCTGGGTGGCTCAGATGGTTAAGCGTCTGCCTTCGGCTCAGGTCATGATCCCAGTGTCCTGGGATCGAGTCCTGCATCGGGCTCCCTGCTCCTTGGGAGCCTGCTTCTCCCTCTGCCTCTCTCTCTCTCTCTCTGTCTCTCATGAATAAATAAATAAAATCTTTAAAAAAAAAAAATGTTTTGACTTTGCCAGTGTACACATTCTCCCTCTGTAGGTAAGTTCAGAAAGCCAAATTATGACATAGCATGGATTTAGAATAGACAGAGTTACACACGATCACAATGTTTACTGTCTCCTGCTTTTGAGGACCTAAGATGTTGGCATGAGCAGTAGGACTAGGCTTTGCAGTAGGACAGGCCCCCTCCCTGGGCCCACAGAGGCACTTCCCTTCCTCGTGGGCAGCACATATGTCCTTTTTCTCAGAGTGACTTGCTACCACGCTCCCTTTAATGGGCACATTCTTTCACATTCCAGATGTGTTAACACCCTCAACCACTTACCGTCAGGGTCCACCTTGGGAGTCTCTTGGAGATGATTTTGCATAACTCTGGATCAGTCTCTTAATTTGATCCTGAGATGTGGTAGACAATTTTGCTTTGTTCAATTCTGGGCTCAAAGAGGAATATTTCAATGTTGTCTGCTTGACTCATCTCTCCCAAGAAGACCCAAGAAGCCAAGAATTGCTGGAAAGTGTTAAGTACAAGCTGGGCCCAACAGGCTAAAGTCATATACCAGCCTCTACAACCACCTTTTGGACTGGATGAAGCAGGAGTCCAACCTGGGCCCCACTTAGTTTTCTCAGCAGCTTCCTGCTGTCCTCCTCCGCCAGCCTTGGCAGGCCAGAAAGTCGGGAAATGCTGTCTGAAGACTGACCTCTATTGCTTCAGTCTTGCCCTAACTTGGCATCCATGAGCAGATCCACCTCAATGCTCCAGATTCGGTGATGTCTCTTTATCATGGTTTCTCAGCATGTATTAAAAATGAAATTAAGTCATACTTTGTTGTTTTTACTGTTTAATGACTATTTTGCACATGAAAGAAGGAGTTGTGTTTGTCTTTTTACTATTGTACCCAAGAGATTAAAACACTGTATGTCACATACAAGGGTTTAATGAATATTCACTGGATGTTAATGCCCCTAGGACAGTGTTTTCACTTGTTTAAATTTTTATTTATTTTAACTTATTTTTTATTGGAGTATAGTTGACACACAATGGTACATTATTTCAGGAATACAACATAGTGGCTCAACAAGTTTATGCATTATGCTGTGTTCACAAGTATAACTGCCATCCATCCCCATATATCCCTTTTACAGTATCATTGACTATATTCCTTATTCTGTGCCCTTCATTCCCATGACTTACTCATTCTCTAACTAGAAGCCAGTACCTCCCATTTTGCTTCACCCATTTTGCCCACACTACCACCCCCTTCCCCTCTGGTAGCCATCAGTTCATTCTCTGTATTTATAGATCTGATTCTGCTTTTTATTTGTTTATTCATTTGGGTTTTTTTTTTTTTTTTTTAGATTCCACTTTTGAGTAAAATCATATGGTATTTGTCTTTTTCGGTCTGACTTACCTCACTAAGCAAAATACCCTCTAGGTCTGTCCATGTTGTCTCAGATGGCATGATCCCATCCTTTTATGGCTGCATAATATTCCATTGTGTATATATACCACATCTTCCTTATCCGTTTTTGTCTACTGATGGACATTTAGGTTGCTTCCATAGTTTGGTATTGTAAATAATGCTACAATAAGCATAGGGGTGCATATATCATTTCTAATTAGTTTTTTTTTTCATTTTCTTTGGGTAAATACCCAATAATAGAATTATTGGATCATATGGTATTTCTGTTTTTATTTTTTTGAGGAACCTCCATGTTGTTTTCCACAGTGGTTGCACCGATTTACATTCCCACCACAATGCAAAAGGGTTCCCTTTGCTCCACATCCTTGGCAACGCTTATTTCTTGTCTTTTTGATTCTAGCCACTCTGACAGGTATAGGGTGAAATCTCATTGTAGTTTTGATTTGCATTTCCCTGATGATGAGTGATGTTGAACATCTTTTCATTTGTCTCTTGGCCATCTATATGTTTTCTTTGGAAAAAATGTCTATTCGGATCCCCTGCCCATTTTTTAATTGGAATTTTTTTTTGGTGTTGAGATGTATGAGTTTATATGTTTTGGATATTAACCCCTTATAGGATATATCCTTTGCAAATATCTCCTCCCATTCTGTAGGTTGCCTTTTAGTCTTGCTGGTGGTTTCCTTTGATGTGCAAAAGTTTGTTGTTGTTGTTTTTTTAATCTTGATGCAGTCCTAATTAGGACTTGTTTATTTTTGCTTTTGTTTCTCTTTGCTTAGGAGACATATATAGGAAAATGTTGCTATGGCCCATGTCAAGCTTGTGTTCTCTTCTGGGACCTTTAATGGTTTCAGGTCTCACATTTTGTTCTTTAATCCATTTTGAGTTTAGTTTTGTGTATGGTGTTCAAAGGTGGTCCGGTTTCATTTTTTTACAGGTAGCAGGACAGTGTTTCTAAAACCAAAGGTATCAACCTTCTCATGCATTATGAAACCAATTCAGTGGGTTACAACAAGAAGTAAGAAAAGAAGAAATTGAATAAAATAGAAAAAATGACCATGCATCATGCATAAGGAATTATTTCATGTAAATTCGTTTCAGGATAAATATGTCTGTGTAACAAAACACAACCCACACACATGCCCACATATAGGCATGCTTGTGCACAAAGGTACACACTCTTTGTAATCCAAGGTGCTCTTACTAAGGAGGGGCAAAAGGAGGGGTGATGCAGGCAGTGTTGATTTGTAAAAAGAAAAAAAATAGTAGAATTTTATATACTAAACTCCAGCAATAAGGTTTAAAACAAATCTTGACTAGTGTGTGTCAAAGGATAGGGCTACATCTGAATCTCCAGGTGGCTATATGAGTTTAGTATTTATCAAAAGAAGGTACTGATTTAAAATAGTAATAAACACTCTGTTTCAGTTTTATATTACTGTATAACAGACTATTCCAAAAATTGATGTCTAAAAAGCGACTATTCTACTCTGCAGTGCGCACTGGGCTCAGCTAGGCAGTTCTGCTCATCTTACTGTGGCTCTAAATGTGACTGCATTCCCTTGGTGGGTTGACTGGAGGCTGGGGGTTCAGCTAGGATGACCCTACCTTCTGGCCACTTCCTGCAGGCTCACGGCTTTTCTCTGTCTCTCCATGTGATCTCTCCTACAAGGTGGTGAGAATTCCTTACCTGGCAGCTCAGAACTCCCAAAACACAAAAGCCAGGCCATCTTAATGCATAAGCCCAGAACTGGCATACAACCAGTTTTGCCACATAAAGCAAGCCCCAGGCCCAGCCTAGGTTCAAGGAAAAGAGACTATACAAGTTGTATTATTATAACAAATGTAATAGAATATCATACTCTTTTTGGTCCAAAATGTACATTTCCCCCCATCCCACCTCTGCAAATGCTTTGCCAATATGAGCCCTTTTTTTTTTTTGTCAACTGTCCTTCATTTGTTTCTCCATCTATTGAAATCCTACTCATCTTTCTAGGTCCAGCTCAAAGCTACTTCTGTGACTCTTTTCTTGATGCCACCTGCCCCATTATCTCATGCTCGAAGCAATCACCCTTTTATTAGTACTCTCAGTACTCAGTACTCACACAGCTTTATGGCTACATTTCATATCATGCCTTGGCATATAGTTGTACACACACACACACACACACGTATAGCTTCCTTTCTAGATTCTAAGCTGCTTATCTAGATTAGGTGATCACTAAGTCTTGAAAAAAATAAACTGGTTCTTAGGCCTCTTAAATGACAACTCTAAATATAATTTTTCACTAGTATAAAGAGATAGGTGGTGAGATGCTCAAAACTATTGGGGGAAAAAAGCACACTACATGGAGCACCAGCATAAAACAATTGCACTTTATATCTTTAGAAACCCCTTTTCTATATAGTAATTTTTATATCTAGAACTTTGTCTTGTGTTTTTTCCCCAGTTTATATTTAACTTCTTTATGTGGTGATTTCCTCCTACCTAACATGAAGAAGCTTAATGTCTTAGCTTAGAAAAATACACATTTCAACCAGCTTATATTTTATGGAAATGTTTGAGGAACCAATAGCCTTTTTACAATAGTATCATCAGTCAAATACAAAGGCAGGTCTGAAGTTGCCCTATCACTCTTAGAACTCTGGATTTCCCCCTGCACCCATTTTGTACACTGATAGCCTTAAATTGTGATCTGTGGCCCCAAGGTGGTTCATGCTTTTCGGAAGAAAGTTCTGTGAGCCTTCGGAAATTGCGGGCAGAAATGTGTGTCCATGTTCACATCTACATTTTTCCAGGGAGACAGTCCAGTAAGCTCATCAGATTTTTAAAGTTTAAGAACCCCAAATATATTGATTTTAAATCTGCCTGCCCTCTTAGAATCCCTCTCTTCTGAATCAAAAAATACGATTCTTTTTCAATTGCATGTGTAACCAGTTCTTCCCAGAGAAATTGGACATTTATATAAACCCTTCGATCTTTCATCTTTGCATTTTACTTCTGGGTAACTCTGATGTTATGTTATAACCCTCCTGCTGGAGATTGCTTATCATGCCTCTGGCAACTTCACCAGTGTGAGCTTTCTTAATTTGGTGGACTTGCTACTCCCATTGTGATCCCTAGACCAACAGCATGAACATCACCTGAGCACTTGTTAGAGCTGCAGAACCTCAGCACTCAGAAATGCAGCCCTCCTCAATCAGAATCTGCATTTTAACGAGGTTGCTAGGAGGTGGCTGAGCATATTAAAATATTAGAAGCCTAGTGCATATGTAATAGCTCACGTCCTGTTTCTTCAGTCTTTCAGGATCTGTGTTTTTAAATTCTCTGTAACATTAACAACTATCATTGTATTTCTATTTTGATATCACCTACCAGTTTTGATGAAATCTCGAATTAACTTCAAGATTTGCAGGAGGCAAGGGATGGGGGAGTGGATCAACTAATCAGTCTGATTATTAAATAACCTACCATTCAGGGCATAGGTGTAGTTTCTGTGACCCCCAACAGAATCCTAGGGTACCTACAGCTCGACTCTGGGTTTTAGTGTCTATGTTTTTCCACCAGGTTTAAAAACATTTAGAGAAAGAGGCTGGAAAGTCAATTATTTTAAGATAAATGCTATAAATAAGGTGACTTTACCAAAAATTGAAAATGCAATCATTATGCTGAATTACATTGAAAAAATTCAGTTTACACTCGGAAAAATTTCTGAAAGCAGAATTTTGCTGCCCATTTTCTCATACTGGATCCAGCAGTGCTAAGTTAAGCATACATCTTTTCTGCTATACAGTGTGTGTATCAAACTATCTTTTTCTCCAATTTGACTTTCATCCCTAAGAGTTTAAGGAATTTATGGCTTGGTGCACTTGATGTGGCACAGTTCCACATGTGAGGGATGGTGATTTGGATAGCACGACAGAAGTACGTGCCAAGAATAATTGGCTTCTGTCTTGCGGAACAGCTCAAATACTATGTGTATCACAGCATGTAATTTGGGTGTACAAGATGCCTGTAGTTCAAAGTGCTTTACTCCGCTGCAGTGGCAAGCTGAGCTTCCTGCTGGCCGGCTCCTTGTGTGTGCATTAAACAGCCCGGGTACAGTTGGAAAGAAAGCACCCATGTAGTAAGTGCATTCTCATAGTCCTTCAAATGGCATAGACATTAGCTCCAGGATTCTTTTTGTCCCTCTGTCCCTTCCTCTTTTCCTTCCTTCTTCCCCTCCTTCCTTCTTTTTTTCCTTCTACTGAGGATAATGCAAATCAATTCTGTTTCTGCTTACTTTGACTCTGTCAGCTTTTTCAAGCAGTGTTTCCTTGCTATTAATAAGAATTGCCTAAGGCTCTAATACAATATGCAGAGTCCCAGGCTATTCACTTCAGAATCTGATTCAGTCAGCTTGGAAAGGAATAGAGAAGCCGTTTTTAACTAGCAGCCCAAGTGATTCTTATAATTAGGCTAGTTTGAGAACCGCTACAGTTCTTTTTTTTTTTTAATTTTATTATGTTATGTTAGTCACCATACAATACATCATTGGTTTTTGATGTAGTGATCCACGATCCATTGTTTTCGTATAACACCCAGTGCTCCATGCAGTACGTGCCCTCCTTAATACCCATCACCGGGCTAACCAATCCCCCTTCCCCCCTCCTCTCTAAAACCCTGTTTGTTTCTCAGGGTCCATAGTCTCTCATAGTTCGTCTCTCCCTCCAATTCCTTCCCCCCTCATTTTTCCCTTCCTTCTCCTAGTGTCCTCCATGCTATTCCTTATGTTCCACAAATAAGTGAAACAATATGATATTTGACTTTCTCTGCTTGACTTATTTCACTTAACATAATCTCCTCCAGTCCCATCCATGTTGATGTAAAAGTTGGGTATTCATCCTTTCTGATGGCTGAGTAATATTCCATTGTATATATGGACCACATCTTCTTTATCCATTCATCTGTTGAAGGGCATCTCGGCTCTTTCCACAGTTTGGCTATTGCGGACATTGCTGCTATGAACATTGGGGTGCATGTGGCCCTTCTTTTCACTACATCTGTGTCTTTGGGGTAAATACCCAGTAGTGCAATTGCTGGGTCATAGGGTAGCTCTATTTTTAAGATTTTGAGGAACCTTCACACTGTTTTCCAAAGTGGCTGTACCAACTTGCATTCCCACCAACAGTGTAAGAGGGTTCCCCTTTCTCCACAACCTCTCCAACATTTGTTGTTTCTTTCCCTGTCCATTTTTGTCATTCTAACTGGTGTAAGGTGGTATCTCAATGTGGTTTTGATTTGGATTTCCCTGATGGCTAATGATGATGAACATTTTTTCATGTGTCTATAGCCATTTGTATGTCTTCTTCAGAGAGGTGTCTTTTCATATCTTCTGCCCACTTTTTGACTTGATTATTTGTTTTTTGGGTGTTGAGTTTGAGAAGTTCTTTATAGATCTTGGATACCAGCCCTTTATCTGTAGTGTCATTTGCAAATATCTTCTCCCATTCTGTGGGTTGCCTCTTTGTTTTGTTGACTGTTTCCTTTGCTGTGCAAAAGCTTTTTATCTTGATAGTCCCAAAAGTTCATTTTTGCTTTTGTTTCACCTGCTTTTGGAGATTTATCTTGAAAGAAGTTGCTGTGGGCGATGTCAAAGAGGTTACTGCCTATGTTCTCCTCTAGGACTTTGATGGATTCCCGTCTCACATTGAGGTCTTTCATCCACTTTGAGTTTATCTTTGTGAATGGTGTTAGAGAATGGTCGAGTTTCATTCTTCTGCATGTGGCTGTCCAATTTTCCCAGCACCATTTATTGAAGAGACTGTCTTTTTTCCACTGCATGTTTTTTCCTGCTTTGTCAAAGATTATTTGACCATAGAGTTGAGGGTCCATATCTGGGTTCTCTATTCTATTCCATTGGTCTATATGTCTGAGAACCGCTACAATTCTCACAAGTAGAGGCTGTGAGTGAGTTGCACCCTGGTTATCAACAGTAGCTGGGTGACTTTGGGTAAATTATCTGAACTTTTGAAGCCCTTAGTTTCAATGTGTAAAAGAGGGATAATACTAACCCATAGTATTGCTGTAGAGGACAATGTATATAAAGCATCCAAGATAGTGCATGGTTCATAGTTTACAGTCAGTAGACATCAGTTCCTTTATCTCATTGCAATGTAGTGTTTTCCAGGAGTCCATTTTGAATTTTTTTCCCAAATGTTTATCTGTGTTGTGTATAATTTCAAAAGTAAAATGCAGGTAACCAAACACATCCAATTTTAATTCAACAGACATTTTGTGAGTCTATGGTATGTCAGGAAGTTGAACATACATTATCTAATTTAATCACCGCAGTAAACTCTATGTGTGGTGGATGTAATCATTATCATACAACATCCATAAACTGAGGCTCAGGGATAATTCTACATTCAGTAAAGTGGCAGATCCAAATCTAGGCTTTAGAGGCCCAGTCCAGTACCCTTTCTATTCTACCACAACAGTGTTTGCCCTCATCATTGCGTCTGTTTTTAAGAATGTCTAACCTGTAGGGGCACCCAGGTGGCTCAGTCGGTTAAGCGGCTGACTCTCGGTTTCGGCTCAGGTCGTGATCTCAGGGTTGTGCGATTGAGCCCTGCATTGGGCTCCGTGCTCAGTGGGGAGTCTGCTTAAGATTCTCTCTTTCCCTCTCCCTCTGCCCCTGACTCCCCCCTCCCTCTCTATGAAATAAATAAATAAATCTTTAAAGAAAAAAAAGAATAACCCATACACCCCTGCCCACATGTATATACCAATAGCTATAAAGGTACAAAATCAAGTTGAGTTAATTTTCTGAGTAATGTATTTTATTCAAATCATCTCAATTAATCATCTCATGAAAAGTATTTGTATAAATCAGTTGTCCTCAAACTCAAATGCATCAGGGGTCAGGCAGGTAATAGAAAAGGACAGGCCAGCCAGCTATAAGGCAATAAGAAGTTGTAGGGACAATGGCAAGCTGGAGGGAACAGTCCATCTAAAGAAAGCAGTTTCTGCTTAGTTCCAGGCCCTTGTTAAAGTGCCAGGATGTGGGTTCTCTGTTGTCAAATCTTTAGCTTTTTTAAGACAGGAAGAAATCCAAAATTTTATGTGAAATTTCCCAATTTTTAAACAATGTGTGTGGGCCAGACCACATCCGTGGACCACATCTGGCCAGAAGACTCCCAGCTAGTTTGCAGCCTTGACCTAACTGTCCTTAATTCTGTGTTTCTCTTGACCTAGTAAAAAAAAAATCCATTTAAATGGCTTGTGTATAGTGGACACTTCTAGACAGTTCTTCACAGTATATGCAAATTTCAGAGGCTGACCTTTCTTTTTCCAGGGGCAGAAATTTGATTTTCTCAGAACCTAGTTAGACCGGGTACTGTGACTGATACTCAGAACTCAAGAATTTAATGTGACAGCAAGATCACTAATTAAGTAATTTACAGTGAGAAATGCATTGTCAAGTAGACAGGATACCATATTGGCCTGCTCAGTTCATTCTTTCCTAGTAATTCAGCCCCTGGGAAGTAAACTCCTAATCAGAAGCTGCTTTTGTGAATATTGAGTCAGAACCCGGGAACTGAGGGACTTTAAAGAAGTGTTTCCCTTGGATGTGAGGGCGATCTGGCTGCGACATCTGTCACCCCATTGATCGCCAGGGTTGATTTGGCTGATCTGGCTGGCTAGGCGGGTGTCCCCTTCCTCCCTCACCGCCCCATGTGCGTCCCTCCCGAAGCTGCGTGCTTGGTCGAAGAGGACGACCTTCCCCGATAGAGGAGGACCGTTCTTCGGTCAAGGGTATACGAGTAGCTGCGCTCCCCTGCTAGAACCTCCAAACAAGCTCTCAAGAAGTGTTTCCCTGTGTCAGATCCTAGAACCTTCCTCTCCTTATGGTAGCCTTGCCACTGGGTTGAAATATTAGGACCCAGATATGCCAAATAATGCTGGCCAGGTGTCTCTGCTACTGGAGGTGTGGTTCTCAAACTCATGGTGAGATTTTGTTAAAACTCAGATTTCAGGGCCCTATACCCCAGGGATTCTGATTCAGTACTTCTGGGGTGGGACCTGAGAATTTTGTGTTTCTAACAACTTCTCAAGTGATGCTGATGCGCATGGACTGCTTGATGGGGAACCCTCTTTGAGAACCACCTTGCTCCAGCTTGTCTTCACCTGCCACTGTTACCTGTGTCTCTGCTTTAACAGGCTAATGTAGGATCGGGAACTAGAACCTGGATGTGTGGACAATTTTTAGGTTGTCCATGTTTACATTTTTAAAGCATTTTATTTAATTAAAAATATTTGACTAATTACTTCATTTTATTGAATTCAAGATGCCATTGATTGTAAGACACATGGATTTTAGAGGCACTACAAATGTGGGAAAAGAAGGTGCTTTTTTTAGAGTCATTGCAATTCAAATTGTAAAGTAAGCCTTGGTTTGGGGTATTCTCCTCTAGATTATATTATATAAAGCTGAACTGGGTGGACCCATATGAAGAAAGGATTGCTATGTATCTTTTTTAAACAAACACAAGCTGAATGGTAAGCCTCCCTTTTCTAGTTCTTAATGAAAGAGACACAGTGATCTATGGCTGACTTTGTCATCTAATTGAAATTTATTGTTACTCTGTCCTCTCCTACTCAAACATGACTCTGCACTGCCAGATCTTCACTATGGACTGAATCTCTTTTTGTCTTATTAGATTGTTAAGGCTATGCACCTTTTTTTTTTTTTTCCACCACTGATTATCCGACTCACTGTTTCCTTGGCCTCTCAGAAAAGGACAATTATAGGACAAGGATTGTTCCACTGTCCTAATCCTACCTTGCCTTTATGGTCATAAATTACTATTCCTAAGAAAAGAGGTCTTGGAAAAAATGACTGTTACATTTCACTAAGCATCTTCATGCGTATGTAAGGGGATGACTGGCGAGGCAGACATTCTAAATCCATGCTCGCCATTTCTCAGTCCAGTTTTGGAAAACGTCCTAGGGGTTCATATATTTATGATTTTTTGGAAAAAAATCACTGAGGGGAGTCCCTTGATACATAAATATAAGGCCTTGTTGGCCTCTCTTTCCCTAGAGAAAGAGTATGATGAGATCTCCCCCTTTTCATTAGAAGCTGCCCCTCCCCCTTGGTTGAGTTTGAGAGACTAGACCTAATTACCTAAGAATCTGAGGAGACTACTGGGAGAAGAGAGTTGGAACCTCTCTCTGCTGTTGCACGTAAGGGAAGCCCGTGAGAACAGATCAGGTGGGGCCAGGTAGTTATTGACAGGAAAGAATGCTGAACAGGCGCTAGAGGGCTTAACACATCTGGAGGCAAGGAAAAGCCCAGGTGCCTGCTCAAGGCAACAGCCTAAGGTTGTTGATTGAGGGCTGATTTTTGTCTAAATAAGCGAGATGAAATCAAAGAGCCACAATCTTGGGAGTCCAGGGTTGGGCTATCCTAGAAGCCTGGGGAGACCTGCACCAGCAGGACCCAGGACTTCACAAGACTAGTGTTCAGTGTGATACAACGTAACAACAGCAGAAGCCTTCATGCTAACTGACAATCCTCTCTCCACCTGAGGTTGAGAAGCAAGACCTTATTTTAGTCTGAATAACTCCAAGGTTCTTGGGCAGTTTGGAGTGGGGTGGGGGTTCAAGAAGGAAGAGACAGTATTTACATCTAAGCATTCTGCTATCCTCTGTGGATATAGAATCAAATGAGACAGGGCGCCTGGGTGGCTCAGTTGGTTAAGCGACTGCCTTGGCTCAGGTCATGATCCTGGAGTCCCTGGATCGAGTCCCACATCCGGCTCCCTGCTCGGTGGGGAGTCTGCTTCTCCCTCTGACCCTCCCCCCTCTCATGTGCTCTCTCTCATTCTCTCTCTCTCTAATAAATAAATAAAATCTTAAAAAAAAAAAGAATCAAATGAGACAAGATCCATAATGACAAGAAGGAAGACTCTCAAGAAAATTACTCATATCTAGTTAGGGAAACTGACACTCACACATTCAGCAAACTATTGAGTATCTCCTGTGTGCCAGAACCTGGGATCCACAGTGGACTAAAATAAACATAACTCTAACCTCATGGAATCTTCCAAATCCAATAGAATAGGTGTGATCATGAAAGTACTTGCAAAGATATGCCTAAGTTTCCCTGTCTTTTAGAGCATGCTAAATATATGTAGTATAGAGTTTCACAGATATAGTTGGTAATTCACTTACACCTTGGAGGCCTTTTGTAATGTCTTCATAAATGAAATTTTAAAAAGGCATTTCAGACAGAGGGGACAGCATGTGTAAAGTCACAGACACGTAAAGAAAGAGGTGACTATTCTGAGTAGCTTATAGTATGTAGGGTACAGATGGAAGGGCAAGGAATAAGACTAGGTGTGAATGCAGGTTGGGGCCACCTTCTAAAAAATCTTATTTATACTTATAAACAGTGGTGTACCACCAAATATGGATAAGTGAGGCATGCCACATTCTGCAGTTTAGGTGACGTAGGTGGGAGTGCCGCTAAGTGGAGAGGATCCGTGGAACTGCTGTAAGCAGGGAGGGAGTCTAGTTTGGGAGAATACTGAAATGTTCTAGGGGCTCCTGGGTGGCTCAGTCAGTTAAGTGTCTGCCTTCAGCTTGGGTTATGATCTCAGAGTCGTGGGATCGAGTCCCACATCAGGCTCCCTGTTCGGCAGGGAGTCTGCTTCTCCCTCTCCCTCTCTCCCCATGCTCCTGATCTCTATCTCTCTCTCTCTCTCAAATAAATAAATAAATAAGATCTTAAAAAAAAAGAAGTGTTCTAAGCATGACATTGTGGAAGAAAATTGAGATCTTTATCACAGGCTGTGTGTTGGGGAAAATAAGATGTAGACCCTGCTCTCAACAAGCTTGAGACATAAAACAGGTGAAACCTGAGAGCAGGTGCCTCACCATGTAGTTGGAAGTGCTGAAGAAAGCATACCGTAGCTGCATTACCATTGTGTGCACTGTGGTTGGTAAAGAAGGCTGCTGGGAGAGGGTGAGGAAGTGAGGACCATAATCAAAGAAGAGATAAGAGGAGCAGAGCAATGTCTTAAAAAAAAAAAAAAAAAAGTAAAAGCCTCAAAACATCCAATCCTCCTGTGTATAATGGCGGATGCTATTTTGAGAACATCAATTTCAGGAGACACCATAATAATGTGTTTGTGTGTGTGCTTCAAACGCTACCACCATAAAGGACCTCGAGTTCACTCCTGAAATTCAAGTACCAGTTTTTGCTCTTGAATGTGGAACATTCTGCTGCCCTGCAAACTATAACTCATACCGTCACGTTATCCGGCCTCTCTCTCATTTTCTTGGTAATTTAGTGGCCATATAAACCTGTATATGACTTGTGGTAAATATGGTGATTCTCACTTTATAACCAAAGAGGGTGGGTTTTACAGTTTGTGAGCACTTACGACCGTAAAGCCTGAAGTATGAGTCACGGGGTCTTACCCAGGTAGTAAGATGTGTTACAGTTCAGTTGGTTAGCTGAATATCCTGGGCTAACCTCGCTAAAGTTTGCTTTGTTGGCAAAAACCTGGATCTTTACTGATAGTTTCACGGTCTGAATTTTGCTTCTCATTCTTGGCTGATTCTATAGTTTGGGGAAAACATTGTACTCTTTCTGCTCTCAGTTTCTCTTTTACCCTCACCACTCTTCCTACAGCATGGACTTGTGAATGTTCATGTGCTGCCTGGAGCATCTGCGGCCATCCAGCAACCTGCATGGCCTTGAGAATGAAAGGCATGTGGGAAGGATGGTGGAGCAGAAAGATGATAGGAGCCCAGGTCTCCGGTGAAAACGGTGTCATCGTTCCAGCCTTGGCCTATCACTGAATTATCTTAACATGACACAAAAGGGGCACCAGGGTGGCTCAGTCAGTTAAGTGTCTGACTCTGGGTTTCAGACCCAGGTCATGATTTCATAGGTCTTGAGATGGAGCCCAGATTTGGTTTCCCCGCTCAGCAGGGAGGCTGCTTGAAGATTTTCTCCCTCTATCCCTCCCCCCATGTGTACTCATGCGTGCGCTCTCTCTCTCAAACAAATAAATCTTAAAAAAACATGAAACAAAAAGGAATCACTCTCTTACTGAAGCCACTACTAGCTGCCTAAGTCAATTTCTAACTCATATATTAGCATCACATTTATCTTTACATAATTTTCCATCATTCGGTTCTGTCTTTACAATACTGGAGGCAATAGCTTACTAACGAACTTGGGGGTCTTCGTGGTGCAATTAGAGATTCAACATAATTCACCAAATTTCTAAATTTCTAAAATTAATTAATTATTAGATTTATGAAAAAACAGCCATGATATGTGAACAATGGCCACTGTGTTTGGTAGAAATTGGGAGCAGGAAAATCGAGGGAAGTTTATGAATCAAGGAAACCACAGAATTTTTAAAATATTGTAAGTTGTTGGGGTTGGGGGAGCTAAAAGCACTTTGATCTTAGTCTGAGGCAAGTTCACGTTTTATAGTAGGATGGAAACCTCTATTTCTCAGTACACCTGTGCTTTGATCTCCTTGTCTGTTATTGCAACGTGATTATGAGGATTACTGGGTCATTCTCAGCCAAAGCTGTTTTTGTGATTTAATTTTCTGGGAGAGGAAGGGGATCATTAAAGGATATCATTAAAAGGAGAGCCACGAGGCTTGTAATTGACCTTCCTTGAAAGTAGTCCCATCTGGAAGATTTTATCGGTAAACATTTATCAGTGTATTTGGCTTTTAAGCAGATTCTTCTCGTCTTGTCTTTAAAGAAAACAGACAAAAGCTAAAAAGGAACCACATGAGTGCTCATGGGTGGCTTTTGTGCGTGCTCAATGGAAAGACAAATTATATTTAAGGAGAAAAGTTCTCTTCTAACATAATTATATGATTGTTTTTTCAGTTTTGCTTCAGTGATTCTCTTTTTCAGATTGTGATTTGCAGGTTATGATGTTCTTCAGTGATTATGCTTTGCTGTGATTTGCTTGCATGTGTGTTTTGAGTGGAACACTGGTAGGAGAGACGGGATGTTTGTGAAATCCAGTGAGCAGGGGCCTCGAAAATCTCTTACAGCTCTGTGGGTGTGTTGAGCGCAGCACTAGTCTGAAACTTCAGATTGTACTTTTCTAAAGTGCAGGAACTATTTTTAGGAAGACAAACGTTGTTGTGGTTTAAATAAAAGTACTAACGTGACGCATTACCAGTGAAAATACATAACTCAAGCGGTCTTGTAAAGTTGTGTTTTTTGGCTGTCAGAAGAACTGCTTCATTTTTCACATATCTGGATGTTTTCCTGTTTGGTTGGCTTTGCATGTTGACTTACAAGTGTCAGTTATCACAGTGCTTGTCCTATGCCCGTTCCATAGTTATTTTCTGCGAGAGAAAATTCCTTTTTTTAAAATCTGTTTTTAAGTTTTATCTGACAGTTATGCAAATATTTCTCCAAATTGACAGGCCGCTTTGTTTCTTCCATTCCCTTGAGAATATTCCTCAGTCAGTTTAGCAAGCAAAATTTGACCTTGTGGAGTATAATAGTGAAGAGTATCACACACCCTTGAGCAGTTGTTACACACTCATTTTCACACTCGGCAGAATGTCCTCCTGGATGCTTTTCTCCCACGGGTAGCAGGTGGATGGCTTCATACCACCACTTAACGGGGTTCCCTCAGGTTTTAAGCAGACTATGGGGTACCATTTGCATTAGAACTCTTTATGAGGATTTTCTCTCTCCATTTTGGGCTTTATTCTCAGTTTCCATATACATAGGCACAGCGCCCATGTCAGAATCCTAGAGCTCTATCTTTCCAGGTTTTATGTTCAACAGAAAAAAAGAGCATCTCTCTCTAGTAGCTCCCCTATAATTAAAGATGGTAGACCCTACCCTGAACCAATCACAGTGGTCCCACCTAACATTAAGGAGTTTCTTCAAAGGAAATCAGGATATTGTTTTCAAAAGAAAGGAGAACTGAATGCTGGTCATCCATAACAACCAGCTGTTCACTAGAGATGCAGTCCTATTTCTTGATGAGATGGCAACTTCTCGTGGATATCAGCTCATGACAGATGGATCAGAGCTAACGAGTGGATTCTGAAGTCTTATTGCCCATTTGAACTCGATGCCAGTTCTGTCTCTTCACAGCTCAAGAGGACTACCCAGGAAAGCAGGGCTAAACACAAATCACATTTCACTAATTATTGGATTAACTGTCACTAGGGCCCACGTTTATTCACAACTTAGCTCCTCGTCCTCACTTTCTCCATCCTTCTCATTCATCAGTTCCTCCTCAGGTGCCACTGCCATAAGTCCCATCTCCATCTTGAAGGAGAACGCTTGATTTTTTTCCCTTGGTTTCCTCCACAGTAACCACCACAGTGCTTGGTGCATGGTACACAGTTAAGTAATATTTGTGACATGAGTAAAGGACATTTGAGGGAAATACGAAGCTATGTACCCTTAGCAGGAATGAGTTGAGAACCCCAGAAATAGCCTGTTCAACAGCTTTGTTTGAATTCTCATTCATCTTCAGCTTCTGGAAACTATTCTTATTTTAAGGAG
Organism: Neomonachus schauinslandi; assembly: GCF_002201575.2. NCBI lineage: Eukaryota > Metazoa > Chordata > Mammalia > Carnivora > Phocidae > Neomonachus > Neomonachus schauinslandi. The sequence continues at coordinate 41,535,048 of NC_058409.1, read as the reverse complement.
TTTATTTATAATTATTTCAGACTTATTAATCTAGTATCAGTCTTAGGCAATTATAAAATTGTCTTGGGGAATGAGAAGGAAAAAAACTGGGAATATTATAAACAGTTCAGTGTATTGTTTAAGTAGTGAAGAAAATTCTGTCTTCATTTTTTTTTTTTTTACTGGTAGTCAGCTGAGGCCTGGAGAACTCAAGAGCAGACTGGAAGTGGTATCAGGAGAAAGCAGTCACCCAAGTCTTCTACTAATCAGGTAGCCAGAAATAATGAGAGGGTGCAATAGAAATGTTCAAAGAAAGGTTTCTTGGCACACATTGCTATTTAATTATCTTATTTCTGGAAGAACTATAGCTCCACTGTTACCTACGTTTATCCTTTAGCCATTTAATATAGTAATACCGCCAGTGTAAGTAGAAGGAATCAATTACTGTGATAAGCTGGATCCTTTGTAAAAGAATACTAGAATACCAAGAAGGATTTTTGGGTTTTGTCTTAGTTTATTTTGTTGTTGTTGCTCCATTCCTTTGAGGTAAGAAATTAGCATCTAAAAACACCACCTCATGGGATTGTTAATAAAATTGTCCATGGTAATTTAATAAGCATAAAAACAAAAAATATTGTTCTGCTTTGTCATGCAAGATGGTTAAATCATTAATTAAAGGCAAAGAGTCATTCTTAGTTATTTTTTTAGTAGCTCACAAAATTTGGTGGCAATATACAAAGCCTAAGCAAAACTGACTTCCAAATTAGTATTTGGCTTTTATTTCTTACGGCATATTATCTACTGACCCATCTATTCAGAAGTATCAGCTGTATGAAAAGGAAGTCCACTTCTTCCAAAGCACAAAGGCTGGTACACTTTGTAAATTTGCTCGACCTCTTGATACCCTGTCTTGGTGGTGTTAGCAAAAAAGCAATGTTTTTCGCAGGGTGTTCATAGTCACAGGTGTTAGCAAAAAAGCAATGTTTTTCTCAGGGTGTTCATAGTCTCCGGGTGGTGCTGAGGGTGCTCCTTTTTCTTTCTTGTGTCTCTAACATTGAGTTTCAAAGTTGAAGATAAAACCCAACTTGTGAGGTCTCCTTTTCAGGAACCAACCCTGTATGTTACTTAGATTCCCCCTGCTCTGCATTTAAACCCTCAGTCATCTCAAGCATGGATTAACTACAGTTGAATTCTAGATTACAAATGTATTTTCTCATATTTTGCAGGGATCATTCCATCGTTTTCTACCATGGATGACATCCTGATATCTGTTCAAAACCTATTTTTCTTGGCAAAAAATTTTTATGAGCTTCTCTTCATCACCAGTATTTCTCTATTTCATGGTCAGTCATCCTGGTCTGGGTCTTCATCCATTGTCTTGGACACACACTAGATCTTTTCACTCTAGACATATGGGTCCTTTAATTCTGGAATTTTTGCTTTTATTAGTTCATCAATAATTTTACTTTCTCCATTTTCTCTTCCTGGGATTCCTCATCATTGAGTGTCAGATCTCCTAGATCAGATCCCTTAATTTCCTCATTTTTTTTCTTCCCATTTTTTACCTCCTCGGTGTTTTGTTCTGGCTTCTGGAAGATTTCTTCAAATGTATCTTCCAGCCTTTTGGTTAAAATTTTATTTTGGTCCTATTTTTTTTTTTTTTTGAGATTTCAATACTCTCTTGTTCTTTGACGATTCCTTTTTAATAGCATCTATTCTTACATCAGGAATACATTATCTTTCCAATGGCACAAATGATAGCTCTTCAGAGGTTTTTCACTATCTGTTTCTTGTGGATTTCTATATTCAGTTGATGTGGTATGCTTATTTTAGTCTCTTTTCTTCATTCTGGAGAATTTCCTCGTGGTTGTACATTCTTATTTTTTTTGTTTTTAAAGATTTTATTTATTTATCTGACAGAGAAAGAGACAGCATGAGAGGGAACACAAGCAAGGGGAGTGGGAGAGGGAGAAGCATGACCTGAGCCAAAGGCAGATGCTTAAGGATTGAGCCACCCAGGTGCCCCTGTCCATTCTTATTTAAAAGTGACACACAAAGGGGTACTTGGGTGGCTGGGTAGGTTAAACCTCTGACTCCTGACTTCAGCTTGGGTTATGATCTCGGGGGTCCTGGGATTGAGCCCCGCATCAGGGCTCTGTGCTCAGTGGGGAGTCTGCTTCTCCCTCTGCCCTCACCCCACCCCCCCGTGCTATTTCTCTCTCTTAAATAAATAAAATCTTTACAAAAATAAATAAATAAAAGTCACACACACACACGCACAAAGATAATAAAACAACAACAATCATGACAACACCAACACCATCAAAGTTGGGCGAATGTGGATGGGGCTCATCAGCTGTAGGGCTTCACTGTAATATGATTGGTTGTTCAGCTGGCTTATTCTTTGGGAAGTTCTCCAGTGTCATTATGAAGAGATTCTCTAAATCCTGTCTGGAAAACATCTGCCTAGGGGTATTTACCTGAACGCCAGTGTTTGGGGAGCATGGCATATAAGGAGGCTGGGCATCTTAATGGGAACTCCTCAGTAAGTAGTGTCTATTTTTCAGTTTTGAGCCTCACCTTGTCTGCCACAGTCCCTAATGTTCTCAGTTTGAAGTCCCTCTAGCTTATTTTCTTCAGAAAGGAAAGATTCAGTGTCCAGGAGGAGAGAGAAGTAGTTGGGATCCAAAGTCTTCATATAATTTTAATATACTTTCAGCCTCTCACTAAACTCCTGCCTTCCTTAGTGTGTGCTGCCTCTAAGCACTAAGGCTTTCTGGGTTTAGCAGAGCACATTAGTTCACTTCTCTTCAAATTTGCTCTGTTTTCCTGCACTGTGCTAAGGCAGTTTCTACTCCTCTATCCACTCTCTGAAGAGTGGAAAATCAGTTGAAATCTCTCCTTTGCTGATCTCTTCTCCCCCATGACCTATGCCTTTGTGGATTTGTGTGTTTATTCCTTTACTTTCATTTTACTGAAGTGTCAGAAAGAGAAAGAGAAGAAAAGCATATATAATTTCACCACCTTTTGCTAGAAATCCAGGGGAACCATAACTGAGGAGGAAGGTGGCCTGGACGAACACTTTATAGTAGAAAAAAATAAATGGGATAAAACAATTTGGATGCAAGATCGGGAAGATTCTAGAAGATGCTGCTGCTGCTGATAGCTAACATTTATTGAGTTGCTCACTGTGTGCTTGGAACTGACAAAGTGCTTTACATGGGATATTTATTTTCATCCCTATAAGACTGGGGAGTACCTACCAGGAAGTAGGTTCTGAGGAGAGAGGCAATATGACTTGTCTAAGTTAGTAAACGGTAGAGCTGGGATTTAAATCCAGATCTGACTTCAGATTATCCTCAACCACCAAACTCTCTTGCCTTCTATAAATTGTTTCAACAGGGGTTTTAAATGAAAGTGTATATAACAAAATATCATTTTCCATGTTTGATTTGGGAGGCTTCTTTTTTTACCAAAATTGTTAATTGGTCACTTTAATAATGTCTTAGAAATATAAAATGCTTTTGGGTTTGAAAGTAGTAAGAGGTCTTCAGATGAAGAGATGCTATCTGTAGGACTTTATGAGATGTAAGTACTCATCGTTATATAAACCTATCGACAATTCATTTGAATCTTACCAGTTTGTAAAATAAATATATTCTTTATAACTTTGTTTTAAATTACATGCAGAGAGATGGAAGTTGTGTCGATACAATACCAAACATCTGGAAGAAAAGAAGCCCAGCCAAAGCTTGTTAAAAAGAGATTCATAAGCAAAGTATGCTTTTGAATTACAAAAACAGATTCATGGCCAACATCTTGAAGAACTCTCACATGTATGTTTATGTTTCAAACATGGCGTAGAGATCATTCAGATTAAAATTCAATTAAGTGTGCTCTGTTGTCTTTGCCATCAATTTCAATTAAACCAGACTCGCTTGGCAGTTTTGAAGAGAAAAGTCTTCCGTTCTTTCCCCTGCTAACAGTTTGCAGTTTGAACTTTGGGTTCTTCCCCAATAAGTGTATGTTATTTAAGGAGACTTTTCACATTAAACCTCTGAATTATCCACCAGGTGATCTTAATCAGCACTGATATAGTTGATTGAGGGGTAAAAGTTTCCAAATAATTAATCATTTTTTGATCTCTTTAGGCTTTGTGAAATTTTTGTAAACTTCCAGGAAGCCACGAGTGCTCAGGCTTTTGTTTTTTTGGGTTTGGGTTGTTGTTGTTGTTGTTGTTGTTGTTTTAGTAGACTTTATTTTTTAGAGCAGTTTTAGTTTGACAGCAGAATTGAGCAGAAAGTAGAGATTTCTCATATACTCCCAACCTGGACACATGCACAGCCTCCCCAAGTATCAACATTCCCCATTTTTTTTACAATTGATGAACCTACGTCAACCTATCATTATCACCCCAAATCTGTAGTTTATACTGGGTCTCCCTCTTGAGAGTGAGACAGTATTTTCATTGCCCTAAAAATCCTCTGTGCTCCACATATTTATTTATTATCCCTCACCCCCTCGGCAACCGGTGATCTCTTTACCATCTCCAAAGTTTTGCCTCCTCCAGAATGTCATAGAGTTGGAATCATACAGTATGTAGCCCTTCCAGATTGGCTTCTTTCATTTAGTAATGTGCATTTTATGTTCCTCTATGTCTTTTCATGCTCGATAGCTCATTTCTTTTTAGCGATGAATAATATTCCATTGTCTGGATGTACCACAGTTTATTTATCCATTCACCTACTGAAGGACAGCTTAGTGCTTCCAAGTTTTGGCAATTATGAATAAGGCTGCTCTAAATATGCACTTGCAGGTTTTCGTGTGGATGTACATTTTCACCTCTTTTGGGTAAATTTCAAGTAGTCCAGTTGCCGACTCGTTTGGTAAGAGTATGTTTAGTTTGGTAGGAACTTGCCACGCTGTCCTCCAAAGTGCCTGAACCATTTGCACCAGCAATGAATGAGAGTTACTCTCAGTGTTGCAGATTTTGGCCATTATATTAGGTGTGGAGTGGGATCTCCTTGTTTTAATTGGCATTTTTCTGAGGACATATGTGAAGAATCTTTTCATGTGCTTATTTGCAGTCTATGTATCTTATTTGGCCAGGTGTCTCTTAAGGAATTGGCTCATTTTTAATCTAGTTGCTTATTTTCTTATTGTTGAGTTTTAAGATTTTTTTCATATATTTTGAGTAACCGGTTGTCCTTGATCAGATATATCATTGCAAATATTTTCTCCCAGTCTATGGATTGTCTTCTCATTTTTGTGGCCATTATCTTTCACAGAACAGAGATTTTCAGTTTTAATGAAGTCTAGCTTATCAACTATTTGTCTCATGGATTATATGCATCTGGTGTTGTATCTAAAAAGTCATGAGCAAACTCAAAGTCATCTAGATTTTCACTATGTTACAATCTAGGAGTTTTGTCATTTTGTGTTTTACATTTAGGTCTGTGATCCATTTTGAGTTAACTTTTGTGAAGAGTGTAGTGTCTGTGTCTAGATCTCCCCCTTCTTTTTTTTTTTTTGCATGTGGATGTCCAGTTGTTCTAGCACCATTTGTCAAAATATCTTTTTTCCATTTTATTGCCTTTGCTTCTTTGGGAGAGATCAGTTGACTACATTTATATGGGTCTATTTGGGGGCTCTCTATTCTATTCCATTGACTGATTTGTCTCTTCTTTCTCCAATACCACACTGCCTTGATTACTATAGTTTATGGTGTCTTCATAAATTTTTAAATTGTGAAATACAACAAACACTTAGAAAAGTATGTAAAATGTGAGTGTTCAGTTTAGCATAGTTCTAAAATAAATACCTATTTTAATTATCCTTCAGAAGCACTCTATTTTTTTCCATTTCTTCCTTTCCAAAGGGATAACCACTATCCTAACCTTTCTTTCTCTTCCTGCTTTTCTTTGTGATATGGTTTACCACCTATGTATGCATCTCAAAACAATGGAGTTCAGCTTAGTTTGTTTTTTTATTTTATGTAAATGGACCAATCTCATGGATACTTTTATGATTTCCTTCTTTTACACAACATCATACTTGTACAATACATCAGTGTTGCATGTAGCTGAGGATTATACATTTTCATGACTATATAGTGTTCTGTTGTATAAAGGAACAACAACTTATTTGTGCTATCTTCTCTTCTTATGAAGTTGAGCAGTTTCTAGATTGGGAATATTATGAGTAAGGATATTATGAACATTTGTTGGTGCAAATAGCATGCATTTCTGTAGGGGAATATACCAAAGAATGGAATCTTGGGTAATGCGTATCTTTAACTTTACTAGATAAAAGGCAAGTGTTTGATGAAGTGTATGAAGAGTGTCTGAGGATTCCTGTCACTCCACATCCCAGTCAGAAACACATGATATTGTCAAACTTTCTAGTCTTTTTCCAAATATGGAGATTCTATAATAGGATCATTGCATTTTCATTGAGTAGTAGTGAGGGTGAGCATTCCTTCATAAGTTTAGTAGATATTTGAATTTTCTTTTTTGTTGTGATTATACTTCTTCATAAAAAGTATTTCTCAAAGGAATTTTTGAGTCCCTTTTAGGGAGCCAAAGGCCACATAAGTTAAAATATTTGCTACAACATGTCAATGAGAAAGGGTGATAATACCCTGGAGCAGTCAGTGAAGTACCCTTCTGAGAATCTGTAGAATATAGAGTACAAATATTAGTTTGGATTCAATGTTGTTGTTGTTGTTGTTGTTTTTAAAGATTTTATTTATTTATTTGACAGAGAGAGACAGAGCGAGAGAGGGAACACAAGCAGGGGGAGTGGGAGAGGGAGAAGCAGGCTTCCTGCTGAGCAGGGAGCCTGATGCGGGGCTCGATCCCAGGACCCTGGGATCATGACCTGAGCTGAAGGCAGACGCTTAATGACTGAGCCACCCAGGCACCCCAATGTTGTTGTTTTCTATCCTCAAACTTTTTGCATCGCTACCCGGTGTTTTTATAATTTGGGACTGCCTTTGTTTTTTTTTCCTTCTTGTTGCTCTCATGTATGAAAGAATTAATGACCATGCTTCTCATGCCAGTATGTCTGTGTATGTTTTACCTTGTAAAGAGTTGAAAGACTTTATAGACACTGTCTTACCAATCTTCAGAACTTCCCTTGGAGATGGAGACGAGGCAAGTGCATCAACACGCTCCTTATTACTGGAGGAGACACATCTACCCGGAGGAAGATGGCCACTTCTTTATTGACCTGGAACCAAATGGGCACAAAACTCAGCCTTTCTAACTCCTTGGTTAATACCAAGTGCACTAGACATGGTGTCAATTGTTCTATGCATAAAACATGAGGAGTGTTCATCCCCTGATTGCTTATACTAACCAGCTAGAGCATAATTTTTTTGAAAGAGATGATGAAACTGCATGTGCTTTTCACAGATGGTTCTGATAATTTTTAACAATTTGACTGTATTTTTTAAAATAATTTTACTCCTTCCTGAGACCCCTTTAACTCTGCTTATCTTAGAAGTAATTGTTAATGCTCTGAAAGTAATCAAGAAAATAGTTTATACTACTCTCTAAAGAGCCAGGCTTCATACCTTGTTACTTTCCACTCTCCTTCCCTCTAATCTCTCCCTTAGGTTTAGCAATAAAATGTGCAGCTTAACACGGTTAGTAGGAGTCTGAACATTCAGTGCCTGTGTCTCACCTTGTCTCTGCCTTCACAAAGACTTTCTGGAAGACTCTCAGGCTCTTAAACAAAATTTTAATGTAAAAAAAATTCTTGAATTTATAACACTTTTCAGTTTAGAAAAGACTATATAAAGTTACTCCTCCTCACAGGCTGTAAAGGGTACAAAGACAGTGAAACTCAGAAGATAAAATGAAATGACGTCCTTAAATTCACTCCGCTATTATATTGTGAGTTCAAGATTTGAAGCCTGGTTTTGTAACAACCAGTCCAGTGCTCCTTTTATAGGCAGTATAAATCACTTGTAAAAAGTGAAGACTGCCCGTGTGTGAATTCCAGCTCCACACTAAGTAGCCAAGTTACCTTGGGCAAGTTACTGAGGCTGTCTATGCTTCAGTTTCCCTAGCAATGAAATAGATATAATAAGAGTTGTTGTAAAGCTTCAATGTATTAATACATGTAAAACTGCTTAAAGCTGAGCTTTTCCAATATAAATGCTCAATAAATGTTAGCTCTGTTATCTTCCCTTGTTATCTAGTATTAAAGAGCAATTACATGTTTACCCAGAAAAAATAAGAGAGAGCGCCACCAGAACTAAAAGTAATTTTTGTACCTATCAGCCTAGGTCAATTGCTTTGTTTTCTTAACCTGTAAATATAGAAATAAATATTGTAAAACTAATATATAATGTTGACTAAAATTCAAAAGAAATTAGTCCATTTATCTTGATGAAATCAGTATCACCCTCAGAGATTGGCTGATGACCGGGAATCAATACAACATTCTCTTTCTTTCCTGAACTCATAATTCCACCTGCCAGCCAACTTAGCACATTTATGCCAGAAAAACCTATAAATTGCCTCAATTGCTTTGAAGTGCAGCACTTGGGGTTTCCACAGAATAGGGTCCTCTGGTAGAACTATGCATTAATAGGCATCCCCTAAAAGCAAAATAAGGCTATTCCAGAAACACATATTGAACTTCTACAGTAGTCCAAGAACTATGAGGAGCAGAGAAATTATTATGATGAGTCCCTACTATTCTTCTGAAGAAAAGACTAATACAACTAAATGATTAGAGAAAAAAAAATTTGAGATGATACAGTACAATAATAAAGTGCTCTGTAGGAGCCAGGGCTATGTCTTATTCATCTTTATATTCTCCAAAACTAGCAGATAATGGACTAGTGAATGAATAAATGAATGAATAAATGAATTGCGATTAAAAAAAGAAAGATAAATATAGATGAAAGGTCACTGATCTATTTAACAAAGATGTATCGAGTGCCTCATAATTGTGGTAGGCTTGGAGACTGGAAAGTGGATTAAGACAGTCCCAGATTTCAAGGACCCAGCAGCCAAGAGCACTAAACGGAAAGATAAATGGTCAATTACATCATGGCATGCCATAGGTGCACATATACCATTCCAAAACTGAAAAAGGGAAAAGAAGAAAATCAGAGATTTTCTCCCAGAGATGAAAATCGCTGAGCTAGGCTTTGAGGATGAGAAATGAGCTAGACCAGGACAGATGTATTGTGGTTGGATGTCAATAATCCAAGCAAATACTGTATGTAAAAGACACCAGCGAGCCCCAAACGGGTTGCAGTATGTGACGCAATGGATGATGGGGAAAGATGAAAAGATGATTAAAGAGAAGCAACCTATCATGACTTCCTAAGTCTTGAAAGTCATGCCAAGGAGCTTGTATATTTTTTTTCTTTAAGCATTGGGGTGACTTTATTCAAAAGGAGAAATATCAGACTAAAATTTTATCATGAAAACATTATGACACGATTTAGAGTTGTATGCTTAAAGGAGTCTTTGTAATATCTTTTTAATTTTGTGTTTTCATTTTCAATGTATTTTTATTTTAATTCCAGTATCACTAACGTACAATACAAGACAATATAGTGATTCAACAGTTCTGTACATTAGTCAGTGCTCAGCATGATGAGAGAACTCTTAATCCCCATCACCTGTTTCACCCATCTCCGCAACCACCTGCCCTCTGGTCACCATCGGTTGATACTCTATAGTTAGGAGTCTGTTTCTTGGTTTGTCCCTTCTTTGTTTTGTTTCTTAAATTCCACATATGAGTGAAATCATATGGTATTTGTCTTTTTCTGACTGACTTATTTCATTTAGTATTATATTCTCTAGATCTACCCATGTTGTTACAAATGGCAAGATTTCCTTTTTTATGGCTGGGTAATATTTCATTGTATATATATATGCCACATCTTCTTTATCCATTCATCTATCGATAGACACTTTCACAATTTGGCTATTGTCAATAATGCTGTGATAAACATAGGGGTGCATATATCTTTTCAAATTAGTGTGTTCATAATCTCTGGGTAAATACCTAGTAGTAGAATTACTGGGTCATATGGTAGTTCTATTTTTAACTTTTAGAGGGACCTCCATCCTGTCTTCCCACAGTGGCTGCACCAGTTTGCATTCCCACCAACAGTGTAAGAGGGTTCCTTTGTCTCCACACCCTTGCCAACACTTGTTTCTTGTGTTGTTGATTTTAACCATTCTGACAGGTGTGAGGTGATATTTCATTGTGGTTTTGATTTGCATTTCCCAATGATGAGTGATGTTGAGCATCTTTTCATGTGTGTTTTGGCCATCTGTCTGCTCTGGAGAGAGGTTTGTTTATGTCTTCTGCCCACTTTTAATTGCATTATTTGCTTTTTTGTGTGTTGAGATGTGCAATTTCTTTATATATTTTGGATGCTAACCCTTTATCAGATATGTCACTTGCAAATAAATATCTTCCGCGTTCAGTAGGTTGTCTTTTGGTTTTGTTGATTCTTTCCTTCATTGTGCAGAAGCTTTTTATTTTGATGTAGTCCCAATAGTTTATTTTTGCTTTTGTTTCCCTTACCTCGGGAGACATATCTAGAAAAATGTTGCTATGACCTGTGTCAGAGAAATTGTTGCCTGTACTCTCTTCTCAGATTTTTTTGGTTTCAGGTCTCACATTTATGTCTTTAATTCATTTTGAGTTTATTTTTGTGTATCATATAATAAAGTGGTCCAGTTTTATTCTTTTGCATGTAGCTGTCTAGTTTTCCCAACACCATTTGTTGAACAGATTGTCTTTTTCCCGTTGCATATTCTTGCCTCCTTTGTCAAAGGTTAATTGACCATATAATTGTGGGTTTATTTCTGGACTCTGTTCTGTTCTATTGATCTATGTATGTGTCTGTATTTGTGCCATTACCATAGTGTTTTGATGACTACAGCTTTGTAGTGTAGTGGCCTTAGCTTTGTAGTGTATTTTGAAATCTGGGATTTCAAAAATTTCAAAAATACCTGTGTTTTTCTTCTTCTTTTTAGGTTGCTTTGTATATTCAGAGTCATCTGTGGTTCCATACAAATTTTAGGATTATTTGTTCTAGTTCTCTGAAAAATCCTATTGGTATTTTGATAGAGATTGCATTAAATATGTAGATTGCTTTATATAGTATGGACATTTTAACAATATTTGTTCTTCCAATCTGTGATCATGGAATATCTTTCCATTTGCGTTGTCTTCAATTTCTTTCATTAATGTTTTATAATTTTCAGAGTAGAAGTTTCATTTTTAATATACTTCTTTAAAAAATCAAATGCCACCATTTTCAGGATCATGTGCCTGAATTTTTCCTTTGCATTTACTAATGTGCATTAATTATTGCATTAACCATACATAGTCACCTGATGAAAAGTACATAACTTTTTGCTGCAAAGTTTGTCATATGGAAACTGTATGCCTATGAGAGTTGTGGAAGTGTCTTAGGAAATCTGTGACCTCTCAAATTTGAGAAATGCTGATGCAGAGATTAAATTGGAATGAATAGAGGAAAAACAGGAACCAACTCAGAGCCTACTACCATAAACACATGAGAAATAAAGGGGGCTTGAACTAAGGGAATGCAGAAGAGAGGGGAAAAACTTAGTAGTTATTTACAGAGTAAAATGGACAGAATGTGGTGACATCCAGGAGATACGAGAGGGAAGAGTCAAGGATCATACTTGGATTTCTGGCTTCAGTAGCTGAGTGAATGTTGGTGACATCTCAGTAAGACAGTAAAAATAGCAAACAAATAAATACTAGTGTTGCAAATATGGAGTTTGAGGTGTCTGAACATTCAGGTGGAGATCTGTGGAATGCAGAAGAGCAATCTAAGCTGGCATTTTCAGAACATAACTAGGTAGATACTGCTGTTTTGGGGAGAAATGTACTCACAGCGGCATTGAGTAGGGTGAGAAAAGAAACATGTAGAGAAAGAAGAATCCAACAAAGAGATTGAAAAAGAGTGACTGAGACGTAGGCAGAGGAACCGGAGAGTGTTCTCAAATCCAAGAGAGGAGGGAATTCCAGGAAGGGCTGGAATTGTTGAAAAACTTCATGGAGAAGTTTTTAATGGAACTGGGTGTGGAAATACAAGGGCAACTGGTAGGGCAGGAAAGAAGAGGTATGGGTTCTGGGTCGGGAAGTATTATAAGCAAAGTCTCACAGAGAGGTATGTAAAATTCATACCAGAGAGTTGGCTAGAATAGACAGTACAGCATTGGGCTGAGAGCCGGGCTCTGATACCAGACTCCTTAGATTGAAATCCCAGCTCCACACTCTTAGTTACATGATCCTCAGCAAGTTCTGTCACCTTCCAAGTCTCAGTTTTCTCATGTGTAAAATGGGGGCAATAATAGTAATTTACCACTAAATTGTTTATTTTTTTTACTCTGCTGTATAGACTTCTTGGAAACCTCAGGATGATTTTATATATACAACATGGTGTTTAGCTATTTCTGAATATTTTGTTATTTGCCCCTCTACCATCCCAACCTTCATTTAGAATTTTACATTTATGGGTATTTTCCTTTAACAAGCAGGGGTTTTAAACAGTTTATATAGCCTGTATGCAAATATTTTTAAAATATAAATATACTTTATAAGTCCTCAGCAAGACTTTTCCCACACCGATGTATATATACCTATATTTTATGTTAGTCCTTTGTGGATTTGCATTACATGTTTAAATCATTAATAATTATGGAATAAATTTTATGGTAAGTTAGGACACTAATATTCTTTACCTAGGATTCCTAAATTTAAAGGACACTATTTATTAAATAATCCAGTTTTGTCATTGGCTTGAGACCTTACTTCTATATTTTACTAAATTTAATAATGTTTGGCTCTGTTTTTTAACCTTTAGAGCCTATTCCTATACCAAAAATGCCATGTTATAATTATTATGGATTAAAAAATACAGTTTAGTATGTGAGAGAGCATGCACCCTCTTAACGAATCTTATTTTTCAAAATTTTCTCAGTTACCCTCATTTGATTTTGCTAATTCATAAATATTAATTTTTAAATTATAAAAAATTAATTTCATAATCTATTTGTGAAGTCCTCCCAAGAAATCCCATTAGGTTTGTGATTGAAATTGCATTAGATTGCTAATTAATCCATTTATAAGTACTACACAAATACTTATGAAACCCCTGCCAGCCGTCTAAGAAACTCCTGGTTCTTAAACTATAAATATTCACAGTCAAGAAAGGGTCACCAAACATTTGAAGAAAACCAATAGCATGAATGAAAAGAAACTAATGAATGAACAAAACAAATGCATTTTTCTGAAGAAAATTTGTCTTCTGTTTCCAGAAGAAACAGAGAAAAGAAAAAGTATAGAAAAAAATTTAAAATATTAAATTTTTGGAGAGATTAAAGAGATTATGTTTGTTAAGTATGATTAAGTTTTTGTGAAATAGGAGCAGGATGCTAAAAAAAAATAGGAAGATTGGATGAACTACTGAACATGCTTGAATACTGAATTAATCAAGCATATCTTCCAGAAAGTGGAGCAAAAAGACAAGAATATAAAATATAATGGAAAAAAGAAATAATCAAGAGTGTAGCAGAGTGACAAGGGGCAGGGGGAAAATAACTGGGGGGAAAAATCTTGACCTGAAGAGTGATTAAAGTCTTCAAATTGAAAAGGGTTATCCATTGCCCAACAGAGGGAAAAAAACAATGCATACCAAGACACATGATGAAATTTCCAAATTCCAAGGATAAGAAATTGATCCTAAAAGCTTCTAGAGAACAAAAAAGGATCTTTCAAAGTTATCAGACTTCTCATCAGCAAAGCTGGAAGCTGGGACAGATGAGGCAATGTTTCAAAGTTTTGAGAAGGATTAATTAGAACCCAGAATTGATAGCCAATCTATGGAGTGTTAGGACAAACTAAAGACATGGTTAAATGTACATAAGGGCTCAAGTTTATGTTTACCTCCTACATATCCTTCCTAATTAAAAAACATTTTTTGAGGATATATTTCAGCAAAACAAAACAACAAGGATCCTATACAGAAGATAACCCAGGATACAAAGAGCACTGGACCTAGCTCAGGTGTCTTATGAAAATAAATTCCAGGATGACAACAGTATAGAAAGCAGGGCGCCTAAATTAAAAAGAGTCGTCACAGGGTTCCAAGAAGATCTTCAAGAAGAAAGTAGATATCATAAATCAAATTGCATATTTAACAAACGTTTAACCTTTTAGGTCCAAACAAAGTACATTGAAGTTATAAATTAATCTGTCCCTATGATACTGAGTCTTCCCACCCAGGAAATTAGATGTTTTTACATATTTTTTAGTTTTGTAAAGTGTCCTTCAGTGAAGTTTTACAGTATTATTTATATAAGACTTTTACATTTTTTACTAAGTTTATTTCTAGGTATTTTATGTTTTGTGTCTTATAAATGGGATACTTTCTCCATTTTCTAAGTGACTATTGCTGTTATATGGAAAGCCTATTGTGTATATGTATTTTATAGCATTCTACCTTTCTTATAAACCACACTGTCCTGCCTTTCTTACACATTTTAGTTGATTCTCCTGAACTGTAGTTATAGAATTGTCATCCAAAAATATAAATTTGCCCCCTCCTTTCAAACACTTGAACCTCATATTTGGTTTTCTTCCTTGATTGCTTAGGCTAAAATTTCCTGAGCAGCATGAAATACTGGACACAAGTGAGCAGACTTGTTTTGTTTCTGACTTGCTTCAATGTTAATTGTAGATGTTGCATGAAAGCTATTTACTAGCATGATAAGGAATGTTCTTCTATTCTTACGGTACTAGTAGTCCTATTTTACTATCAGTTCTTTAATAACTGTGATGGGCTGCCTGATGGACATTGTTGAATGCTAGGAAAAATATTGTGGATTCAATTTTGTCCTGTAGGGGACCATTATAGAATAAATATGATTTTGAGAAAAATATATAGACAACTGTTTAGTAATTCAGCCATCCGGTGGTATTTGTGTAATCATGGGGACAAAGGGAGAGGAAATACATTCAGGAGGAACAACTTAAGAGAAGGGTCAGAAAGCAAATCCACTTTCCTTATCTGATTTCTTCTTGCCCATAAGATGCAGAATATTTGATAGCAAAGGAGTTTAACATCCGTATTGATATTGAGTGGATTTTATACGTAACTGCTAAAAACAAACCTGTTTGTGGTAGGGGGTGAGGCAAAATAGGTGAAGGACAAACTTCCAGTTATAAAATAAATGTTATGGGGATGTAAGGTACCACATAGGAAATATAGCCAATAATATTGTAAAACTTTGTATGGTGACAGATGGTAAATAAACTTGTTGTAGGGATCATTTTATAATGTATATGAATAACTGTGATGTACACCTGAAGCTAGGAGAATATTATATGTCAATTACACTTCAATTAAAATGCTGCTTATTATATACACTTATAAAACTCAAAACTGAGTAGCAGGAAGTTATTACTCCTTAGAGATAGGACGGCATTCAACTTTCTCTTCTGAAACAGTGAACACCAGTAATTGATACTGTAGTCACTCTTGTCAACAATTTTGTGGTTTCTGTAAAATATTGCTTAAATAATACTTGGCTCCCACACCATCCATTTTTATGATTTTTTAAGCTTTTTCAAATAAAAAAAATTTCCTGTAATGGATGGCTTGGCATCATTAAAAGCATGACTCCTCCTTGGAGATATTAAGTAAGACATTATGCTTTTTCCTCATTGTTCTATGAACAACAAATTTCCAAACAAAATAATCCGCAATTTGAGTATGAATGTTTACTTGAAGTTAATCTACTATCCCTATTTTATTAAAACTATCTAACATATGGGGTTCCTGGGTGGCTCAGTCAGTTAAGCGGCTGCCTTCAGCTCAAATCATGATCTCAGGGTCTCAGGGTCCTGGGATAGGCCTGCTCCTCCCTCTCTCTCTGCCCTGCACCCCCCCTTTCGTGCACCCCTGCGCGTGCTCTCTCCTTCTCTCAAATAAATAAAATCTTTTTTAAAAAAGTGTCTAACATAAACTTCTTGGGATGTTGATGAAAACTTTTGTTATTCTCCTTCACAATGGCTGATAGTATTACACGATGGTTTTAGTTTTAAGATTTTATCTGATTATATTTGGGGTAAGATTATATATTTATGTACTAATTCCTTCATAGTAATAATAGTACAGATCTTGAATTATAATGAGTTTCATGATTGTATTATAAGATTAAATAGAATATTGGGAGATCTTCACATTTCCTATTTGTGCTTCTGACTCCCATGCCTGTCAAGATTGGTACAGATTCAAGTTTGTTTTTAATAAACTTCAAAGAAGATCAAAACCAAGAATCATCTGTATCATCACACGATAGCTGTTTGGGGCCTGTGTTTTGCCCTGCAGACACTTCCTAAAGAGAAAGCCACATTTTTCAGCTGAGTACTCACTTCCACAGGTTTTTTGTTGTTGTTGTTGTTTTACAACTTTTCAGTAGTGAGTGGCAAGAAACACTATGAAAATGTTGCTACATGGAGAGAGACGCTCCTTCACCATCTGGTGAGCATTCTGGAGAATGGAGACAAATGCCACACAATACAGCAGTGAAGTCATTTTGCAGGAAGTTTGGCTGTGGGATTAATTTGAGAACTCTGAGAGTAGCATATTGTGGTGGTCCGTTCAGCACAATTCTTTGTGGTGTTTAGTAAATTACAGACTGTTTATATTGGAAGGGGCTAGAGAGATCAGTGTAGAGATGAGGAACCTGAGGCCCACAGAGCTCCAGTGGCATGTCCCTAGCATTTATTTGAGCCACCTATCAGAATCCACATTCTACAATGTGCAACTGCTGTGTATTATAGAATTCACAATGACACATTCTGAGGTCATGCAGGAAATGGACCAGAGTGAAATACTAAGAATTAGGTCAGTAGTTTAAGATAGTGCAGGCCCCCAGGCAATCTTCAGCTTCCCTGACCCGACTGGGATTGGGAACATGGAAAACGTGTGTGTGTGTGTGTGTGTGTGTATGTGTGTGTGTGATTGTAGCATCCTTGTTCTGTGCTTCATGTTTTCAGCTGGTCTTTAAGCCGTACAACTAGAAAACCACAGCCTATTTACCCTGTTATTCCTAATACTATTTCTTAGTAAGAATTAATTTTTTTTATATTTCAAAATTGTTAGGGTATCAGGCCAATGAAATGAGACCCAATGATGCTTTAAAAATTTAGTGTGTACATACATATATAGAAATGTATTGGGAAAAAATATAAAAATTTTTATAGTGATGAACATGGAGTTGTAGAATTACATGTGCTTTTTCTTCATTATTTCTTCTACTTTCCCTGTATTTCCTAAGATTCCTACCATGAGATTTTTTTTAAATGTATATAGTTTTATTACATAAGTAATAGATAAGTATTTTCATGTCACAAAATACTCTCAAAATATTACAGACTATGAAAAAAATTACATAATATGAGAAAGTCCCTCTTCGTGCTCCTTTTTAGCATTGCTCTCCTTTAGGTTTGCTCATCCACTTAGCAATGGAAACAATTCAATATATATCCTTCCAGAATTTTTAACTGAATATTCATATATTGGAATTGTGGGAATTATTATTTTATTTTTTTTTAAGATTTTATTTATTTATTTGAGAGAGAGAGAATGAGAGAGAGAAAGCACATGAGAGGGGGGAGGGTCAGAGGGAGAAGCAGACTCCCCACCGAGCAGGGAGCCCGATGCGGGACTCGATCCCGGGACTCCAGGATCATGACCTGAGCCGAAGGCAGTGGCTTAACCAACTGAGCCACCCAGGCGCCCCTGTGGGAATTATTTTTTATTGGACGTGCATACTACACGTGTTATTATGTGACTGCCTTTTGTATTTAATATATTTTGGGGGGTGTCTGGCTGACTCAGTCGATAGAGCATGCGACTCTTGATCTCGGGTTTTTAGGTTCAAGTCCCGCACTGGGTGTAGAGGTTACTTAAAAAATTAAAGTCTTTAGAAAATAATAATAATAAAATACATTTGGGATGTTATTTCATTTCAGTACATATATGTCTATACCAGTGTTTGTATTTTATTTTATTTTATTTTTATACCATTGTTTTTAAATTGCAGCATAGGATATATGTCAAATTTCTCATTTAATTGTTTCCTATAGATGGACAGTTTTTAAAATTACAAACAACTCTGCAATGAACATTGTGGTACATGCTTGTTTATGTGCTCTATTGATTTTTCAATCAGTGAACTAATTATAAAGATAGAAAGAAAGGCAATAAGTGGGGAGATGGACATAAGAGGAGGCTAAAGGAGATAGAATCAGATGTTTCTGGAAGACAGAATATTCATCCTCTGTGTCTCATCAGACTCCACAAAAGATTCAGATGCTCACCCAAGTAATAACAATTCCACTGAAGAATGGAGATTTGGGAGAATTCAGGGGCTCCTCAGAAGTTCGGGTAAAAACCCACGCTGCTGAGATGTTTTTTGCCTTTGTTGTTCTTGTTCAAGAAAGAGCTACTCCTCTGATCTACAGCCAGAAGGTTGCTGTCTTGGGGTGAGGAAGGGACGGGGCAGGTGTCTGGTGGGTGGGGAGGACAGAGTCTTGGCTAGTCCTAGTCCTAAGAGTCCTGTCCTGTCCTATACCTGCAGCAGCCTCCCATAGCAGCTGACTGATCACTTCTGCATGATAGTCTTCAGGTGTGTTTGAGAAAAAATGTTGAGGACTCTTGCCAAATCTTGAAGATCAGCTGTCAGTCTTATGCATGTATGATACGATGTAACTGCTTCAACTGCCTACAGATCTATTTTACCAAAGCAAACTTGAAAAAAATGGGGGGGGGGGGAGGTTTTCTCCCTAGAAAATCAAAGTGATAAAAAAGAATTTTAAAAAATCATGCTTGCATTGAATGCACCTTAGAGACAACTCTTTAGTTTTTGTAAAACTTTAGTTCTCTAATAACTAAACCAATATTAGTAACCATTTTGTTAAATATTTATCCTATGCACACATTATGCTAAGACCTTTAGACATAAATGCCTTTTTAACATTCAGAAGAGCCCTACATTCACAACTTTATGAATAAGAAAGCTGTGAGACCAGAGAGGTTAAGTCCCTTGACCAGTTGTCAGCACAGCTTATAAATGGTAGTTAGGATTCAAACCCAATTTTTTTATATATTTAAAATCCTTCCTCTTAACACCAGACTGGAAATCAACTCTTATTTAGTTGGCAGTCAAACGTTTTCTTATTGGTGGCAATTCCCACAAGAATAAAAAGTGTTCAACATACCATATATACATATATATGCATATATGTTGTAGATATTTATGTATATATGTATACATATATGTATATATGTTGTAGATGTGTACTTCAGTACTTTGGGGTATATTACTGCTTTGAATTATGGTATCTTTTATAAGACACTGAAATGGTACATTATAGATAAGACCATGTAGCAGTAAAGAAAATAAGGTTTTTCCTTTTATTTGTGTCAATCAGACTATCTTGTTTGAGCTCTTGAAGAGGAGAGTGACAGGGTGGAGATAAGCAGAGCAGGTTATTTGGTGTGTATTATGCTGAAATCTGAGTTATTTGACATTTCTAAGGCTAAGCATTTATTGAGTTTTATGAATATAAATTGGCAAGGAAAAGTAATACCATCTGCTCAATAATAATCCTTTCTCTTAGCAAACAGTATTTGTTTCAACTTAAGAGTAATCGTATTTATCAAACTTGCTAATTGCATGAACTATATATCAATTGTTAGGCTCATAAATGTGTATATTTATGGTCACCAGATACTCCTAAGGTTCCATATTTTCACTGTTGTAGAGTTAGCTTACTTTTTTTCTGTTTCTCTTATTGTCAGTGAAGACAGTTTAGTTGGTATTTTCTGTGATTGGATAGCAATATTCTCAAGTCTAATTGCTTACATAGAGTACAAATCAGGGACTTTTTCTATTAGATTTTAAAAATACTTGTTCTCTAGATTTAAACTCCAATGTTTTACTAATGGGAATAAGTTTTTCTTTTATTTGCCAAAGGCTCCATTTATTGCTGGAGTAATGTGTTGTTTTCTCATTTATAAACATCAGCATAAAGTATCCACTCTATAAAATATGTTACTAATGTGAAAATGGCCATTTTAGTTTGCACTGATTGTTAAAGTGAGCCAGAGGAATCTGTTTCATTAACTTTAAGGAAGGTGTAGTGTTCTTTTGTCTCTTTAGCCTTCCTTCTGGTTTATTCCAAGAATTCTCAACGGGTTACCGAAGAGCTCCAAAATAAAGCACAATTCTTAAAAAGTGCTTTCTAGAAGGATCTGCCATGGCATTGAGGACTGGCAAGCATCAGAAAGTAGAAAAATGAATAAAGAAATTACCTCATATAAGAGAATGTCATTTTAGGTGAAACCAAATAGGAAAAAATAGTGTGGGTCTTTAAAAAATATCAGTAGATATTTATAACTGAAAATACAGATAAAATAAATAGGTTTTGGAAAAATTTGGAAAAAAATTAACATAGCATGCTGAAAGGTAACTTATGCCTACCTAATGTTAATCTTAGAAAAATGATGAGAATCTTTTGTATGCTCTACATTTGTAAGTAGTAATAATAGATTTTGAAATAATTCTGTATTATAGAAAGTCTTTTTCTTCTTATGTACCTGATTCCAAATAAGCACATGTTTGAACACAGTCAGTTTTTTTCATTTCAAAGAAATGCAGTATCTTAATAAATACCTATTTACTTGAGTGAGAAACTATATGTTTTTTGCTTCAAATATACATACCAATAATTTGAAAGATTACAAAAACAACAAGCTTTCTATTCCAAAGGAATTACGGTGACTAAATAATACTTTTGTGTAATCTTAAATACTGAATAGTAAGCATATTCACTATCCAAAAGAGCAAACTAGAACAAGAAAAGAAATCAAATTTGAAAAGGGAGAGGTTTCAGATGATCTAACCCAAAATTTAATGACTTTTTCAAAAGAATAAATTTATAATGTAAACTAAGCCAAAATGAGATTAGTCATAAATTACATATGGTGTATTCTTTTTCTTATTCTCCACTCCTCATTCCCCATTAGGTGGCTCCTGTCCATGGAAAATAATTACATGGCACTTTTCCCATCCTATGCTTGTGGTGGATAGACCTAATTAAGAAATTGTGCTTTTTTCTTTAGATCTTAGAATCCTTCTTGAAAAGGACATCAAAGGAGCCACTAGCAATAGATTAGAATTGAATTCTAATTTGTCTCCCAAATCTTCTGATCAGTTCTTTTTATACTTGCTTTTAGGAAAATGCATCTATAGTGAGAAGCAAGTAGCTATGTGATATAATAAGAAATGCTCTAAAAAAAGTCAGAATATTATGTCTCAGTATCTCAATACCAGTTCCATCATTAAGTGTGCAATCTTTGACAACTTGTAACTTCTCTAGCACTCATTTCCAATCTATAAAATTAAGGAGGTTAGGGTAGACTCTCTTTTTAAAATTCTGTCCAGTTTCAACTTATTTTCTATACCTCCAGTAACCCTTTAAGACTTTTCACCATTCCCTAAATACACATTTTTTTTTTTTATTATCTGCAACATTTTGCACATTCTCTTTTTTCATCCTGGGATGCCCTCTGTCACCTTTGCAACCTAGCAAAACCTGCACTCACCTTTCAAGGTCCCACTCAAATATCAACTGTTTAGCTCCAAAACTTACCCAGTTCTCTCTAACAGGTCAAATGAGTTGTCCTCAGATTTGTGCTTCTGATATAGATCACCCTCATTGTTTTATAATTATTTATTAATCTGTTTTCTCCTGATAATCCTGTAAAGAAAAGGACTCAGACCCTTAGTATTTGTACTCTCAGGGAGATGGTGCTTCACCCATATCAACTGTTCAATGGAAGTTTATTGAATTAATATAGTTAAAGATCAATATCTGTCTTTTACAAGTTTAAAGTCTAGTGATTGAAGATTGTTGTTTATGTGATTTTTAAATACATGTAATTTGGTGAAATATTCAGAGTAAGTTTTATTACATCTTTTCCATCTAAGTAATTCATAACCTCTATACATTCTAAACCACTAGAACTACTCAGTGGGCTTTGAGATCAGTCACCCTAAACATATTTCAGGTCAGTGGTTAATACACTAACAAAGAAAGAGCTCATGCAAATAAGCAAGGAAAACATTAAAGCTTCAATGTTAAATCATCAGAGATATGTTCAGACAATTCACAAAAGAAGATAGATAAATGACAAGTTAGAATATTAAAAAACATTTGAACCTCTGGCTGAGACAGAGCAATTAGCACATTTAACACCTCTACCTTCTGAAACCATAGAAGGACTTTTAAAATTTTTCTCTACTTTTTTGTTGAAGGATAATTGACATACAATATTATTAGTGCCAGATGTTCAACATAGTAATTTGATATTTATATACATTACAAAATGGTCACCACAAGAAGTCTCCCTAGCTCTGTCGCCACACAGAATTGTTAAAATATTATTGACTATATTCCCTGTGCTGTACCTTAAATCCTCTTGTCTTATTTATTTTATAACTGGAAGATTGTACCTCTTAATCCCTTTACCTGTTTTACCTATCCTCCCCTCCTCTGGCAACTACCAGTTTGTTCTCTGTATCTGTGAGTCTGTTTCTATTTTGCTTTGTTTGTTTGTTTTGGTTTTTTAGATTCCACAAATAAGTGTAATCATATGGTATTTATCTTTCTCTGTCTGACTTATTTCACTTAGCATAACGCCCTCCAGGTCTATCCATGTTATTGCAGATGGCAAGATTTTATTCTTTTTTATGGCCAAGTGATGTTCTGCTATATATATCTCTCTCACACACATCTTCTTTATTCATATATCTATCAATGAACATTTAGATTGTTTCCATGTCTTGGCTATTCTAAATAACACTGCAGGGTGCCTGGGTGGCTCAGTCTGTTAAGCATCTGCCTTTGACTCAGGTCATGATCCCAGGGTTTTGGGATTGAGCCCCGCATCCGGTTCCCTACTCTGAGGGGAGTCTGCTTCTCCCTCTCCCTCTGCCCCTCCCTGCCGTTCATGCACTCTCTCTCTCAAATAAATCAAATCAAATCAAATCAATCAATCAATCAGTTACACTGCAATGAACATAGGGTGCATATGTCTTTTCAAATTAGTGTGTTTGTTTTCTTCAGATAAATAACTGGAAGTAGAATTGCTGGATCGTATCATAGTTCTGTTTTTAATTTTTTGAGGAACATTCATTCTGTTTTCCACAGTAGCTGCATCAATTTATATTTCTACCAATAGTGCGTGAGGCTTCCCTTTTCTCTACATCCTCGCCCACACTCCTTATTTCTTGTCTTTTTCATTCTAGCCATTCTGAGTGTTGTGAAGTGTTATCTCATTGTGGTTTTGATCTGTATTTCCCTGAGGATGAGCGATATGAAGCATCTTTCCATGTGTCTGTTGGCCATCTGTATGTCTTCTTTGGAAAAATGTCTGTTTAGGTCCTCCCTATTTTTTATCAGACTGTTTTTTTTATATTGAGTTTTATGAGTTCTTTTGTATATATTTTTTTATTTTTTATTTTTTTAAATTTTAAAAAATTTTTTAATTTTTTAATTTTTATTTTTTTAATTTTTTTTATTCTTTTGTATATTTTATATGTTAACCCCTTATCATATATATATCATTTGCAGATATCTTCTCTCATTCAGTAGGTTGGCTTTTTCATTTTCTTTTCACTATGTAAAAACTTTAGTTTAATATAGTCTCATTTGTTTATTTTTGCTTTTGTTGTCCTTGCATGAGGAGACAGATCCAAAAACAAAACCGAAAAATGTTGCTAAGATTGATATCAAAGAACTTACTGACTGTGTTTTCTTCTAGGAGTTTCAGGTTTTACATTTAAGTCTTTAATCCATTTTGAGCTTATTTTTGTGGATGGTGTAAGAAAGTGGCCCAGAAGTGGGATTTATCCCTGGGGTGCAAGGTTGGTTCAACATCCGCAAATCAATCAATGTGATATAATACATTAACAAAAGAAAGAACAAGAATCATATGATCCTCTCAATAGATGCAGAAAAAGCTTTTGACAAAGTACAGCATCCTTTCTTGATCAAAACTCTTCAGAGTATAGGCATAGAGGGTACATACCTCAATATCATAAAAGCCATCTATGAAAAACCTACAGCAAATATCATTCTCAATGGGGAAAAACTGAGAGCTTTCCCCCTAAGGTCAGGAACGCGGCAGGGATGTCCACTATCACCACTGCTATTCAACATAGTATTGGAAGTCCTAGCCACAGCAATCAGACAACAAAAAGAAATTAAAAGGCATCCAAATTGGCAAAGAAGATATCAAACTCTCACTCTTTGCAGATGATATGATACTTTATGTGGAAAACCCCAAAGACTCCACCCCAAAACTACTAGAACTCATACAGGAATTCAGTCAAGTGGCAGGATATAAAATCAATGCACAGAAATCAGTGGCATTCCTATACACCAACAACAAGACAGAAGAAAAAGAAATTAAGGAGTCGATCCCATTTACAATTGCACCCAAAACCATAAGATACTTAGGAATAAATCTAACCAAAGAGACAAAGGATCTGTACTCAGAAAATTATAAAATACTCATGAAAGAAATTGAGGAAGACACAAAGAAATGGAAAAACATTCCATGCTCATGGATTGGAAGAACAAATATTGTGAAGATGTCAATGCTACCTAGAGCAATCTACACATTCAATGCAATCCCCATCAAAATACCATCCATTTTTTTCAAAGAAATGGAACAAATAATCCTAAAATTTGTATGGAATCAGAAAAGACCCTGCATAGCCAGAGGAATGTTGAAAAAGAAAAGCAAAGCTGGCGGCCTCACAATTCCGGACTTCCAGCTCTATTACAAAACTGTCATCATCAAGACAGCATGGTACTGGCACAAAAACAGACACATAGATCAATGGAACAGAATAGAGAGCCCAGAAATGGACCCTCAACTCTATGGTCAACTCATCTTTGACAAAGCAGGAAAGAATGTCCAATGGAACAAAGACAGTCTCTTCAACAAATGGTGTTGGGAAAATTGGATAGCCACATGCAGAAGAATGAAACTGGACCATTTCCTTACACCACACACAAAAATAGACTCCAAATGGTTGAAAGACCTCAATGTGAGACAGGAGTCCATCAAAATCCTAAAGGAGAACACAGGCAGCAACCTCTTTGACCTCAGCCAAAGCAACTTCTTCCTAGAAACATCGCCAAAGGCAAGGGAAGCGAGGGCAAAAATGAACTGTTGGGACTTCATCAAGATAAAAAGCTTTTGCAAAGCAAAGGAAACAGTCAACAAAACCAAAAGACAACCGACAGAATGGGAGAAGATATTTGCAAATGACATATCAGATAAAGGGCTAGTATCCAAAATCTATAAAGAACTCATCAAACTCAACACCCAAAGAACAAAGAATCCAATCAAGAAATGGGCAGAAGACATGAACAGATATTTTTCCAAAGAAGACATCCAAATGGCCAACAGACACATGAAAAAGTGCTCAATATCGCTCAGCATCAGGGAAATCCAAATCAAAACCTCAATGAGATGCCACCTCACACCAGTCAGAATGACTAAAATTAACAAGTCAGGAAATGACAGATGTTGGCGGGGATGCGGAGAAAAGGGAACCCTCCTACACTGTTGGTGGGAATGCAAGCTGGTGCAGCCACTCTGGAAAACAGTATGGAGGTTCCTCAAAAAGTTGAAAATAGAGCTACCATATGATCCAGCAATTGCACTACTGGGTATTTACCCCAAAGATACAAAAGTAGGGATCCGAAAGGGTACGTGCACCCCGATGTTTATAGCAGCAATGTCCACAATAGCCAAACTGTGGAAAGAGCCAAGATGTCCATCGACAGATGAATGGATAAAGAAGATGTGGTATATGTATACAATGGAATATTATGCAGCCATCAAAAGGAATGAGATCTTGCCATTTGCAACGACGTGGATGGAACTGGAGGGTATTATGTTGAGTGAAATAAGTCAAACAGAGAAAGACATGTATCATATGATCTCACTGATATGAGGAATTCTTAATCGCAGGAAACAAAGTGAGGGTTGCTGGAGTGGGGGGTGGGGTGGGAGGGATGGGGTGGCTGGGTGAGAGACATTGGGGAGGGAATGTGCTATGGTGAGCGCTGTGAATTGTGTAAGACTATTGAATCTCAGATCTGTACCTCTGAAACAAATAATGCAATATATGTTAAGAAAAAAAAAGAAGAAGAAGAAGAAGGTAGCAGGAGGGGAAGAATGAAGCGGGGGAAATCGGAGGGGTAGACGAACCACGAGAGACGATGGACTCTGAAAAACAAACTGAGGGTTCTAGAGGGGAGGGGTTGGGAGGATGGGTTAGCCTGGTGGTGGGTATTGAGGAGGGCACATTCTGCATGGAGCACTGGGTGTTATGCACAAACAATGAATCATGGAACACTACATCTAAAACTAATGATGTAATGTATGGGGATTAACATAAGAATTAAAAAAAAAAAAAAGTGGCCCAGAAGAGTATAAAATGGTCTTTAGACTGAGAAACAACAGGCATAGATGAAAATTGAGAATTTTGATGATGAAATGAGGTATGATACTGAAAACAGAGGGATTAAGTAAACATTTACATATTTTTGTTCATAATAATATAAGGATTTTTCAATTTTATTTACCGCTTTTACTTCAGAGGTTATAATAGAGGCTGGAAAATATAGATACTCACTTATTTGTTGAATGAGTTTTAAATATTGAGAGTTCCAGTCTTTTTACTCCACTAAATTTCCAATTATGCATAAACCTTCTGGACAGGAGATTGAAGCATCCTGTGGAGAATTCACCAGCCCAAGAGAAAAGACCCAAAGAAACAGCCACCCAGATCACTCTGTGGTAAAGATTATGGTTGACAAATCTTACCATGAAAACAGAGCTTCCAATCCAATTTTTAGTGCTCTAATCTAAATATGAGTAGCCAGATAAGATTTACCAAACATTTGGGGAAAGTATTTAAATGAAGGATGGAAACCAAAATAAATTTTAGAAGACCAGCTTACAAGAAGTACAGATGCTGGAGGAAGAAGCAAACTTATAAAATATGCTCAGAGAGAAAAGAGGAGTTATTGTTGATAATGTATCTATCAGTATTATTAGCATTGCTTTCATGAAACAAGTACAGAATGCTATAAAAAAGGGAACATTTAGAGAACAAGAAGAATTCTTGACAAGTAAAATATGATAGCAGAAATAAAAAAAAACTTCAATAGAATAGAAAGATGAATTTTAGAATATCATCAGGAAAATAGACCAAAAGACAAAGACATAGAAAATACAGAATAAAAACATGAGAAAATTAGAGGACCAGCCCAAGAAATCTAACATCCAACTTATACAAATTCTACAAGGAAGAGAAAACTGCAGGAGGCAATAATTGAATAAAAATTTTCAGAACTCATTAATAGGAGCATCCAGCACAATATGAATATAAAAGACGTATCCTTAAGATCATCATCAGATCATATACAAATGATCAAAAATCAAAAGGTCATCAAACTTCTTAAGATGCACATTGAAACCTAGAAAACAGTGGAACACTGCCTTTTAAGTTTTGAAGGAAAATGATCCAACCAAGGATTTGATACTCACCCAAATCATTAACCAGGAGTGAGCATAGAATAAAGATAATTTCAAAGATGCGTGTCCTTGACAAATTTGCCTTGGATACATACTTTCTCAGGAAGCTCCTGGAAATGTGCTTACCAAAACAAGGGAGTAAACTTTAAAAACATTATCATCAGGATAATGATGAAGGAACATCCCAAAGTCACAGCTGTGCAACAGACATAGGGAATAACCATTCTAGATCAGAAGAAGCCTTTGGGAAATATTTCTTCAAGAAAATGAACTTGATAAAATTATTGATGCATTTGAACCATACTTAAGAGGAGAGCTTTGCAGTTGGGGCAAAATTTGGGATTGAATTAATTACAAATTTACAGACACTTAACAAACAAGACAAGAATCTTCAACTACAAAGAAAGCAAAACCTTGTGAAGAAAACAAAATTAATCCAACATAATTTAAGCTACTTGTAGTATTTCCTTAGTCCCACTAACATAAACACAATAACTCAATCTAACCAAAATTACAATCTATATTAGAAGGATTGGAGATAAGAAGTATGAATAGATGAGAAGCTAAATTCTCATCTGCTAATTGAATATCAATAATCGATGCCTAAAATTGAAGTATTATGAAGTAGCAATACAGGTAAGTTATTTAGAGATATAGAAGAATATAGCAAATAGATCAGCTACAGAATTTGAAAGTGACTACCTTTGGGGAATGGAAGGTACCTGTATGTACAGGGGTTGGAGAGGCAGTGCAGGGGATTTTTATTTTTATTTTTTGTCTTGGTATAATACTATTAAATTATTTATGTGCCTATATAACTTTGCTAAAAATAAAATATAAATTTAAAAATTGATCTTTCTTCAAATGATCTTTCTTGTCTTTCAGACCAACTTCAAAATATAAATTTAAAAATTGATCTTTCTTGTGGTGGGCTTAGTATAGCATAGATGATATAGACTTATTGAATCATACTTGTTGAATCACCTGAAAGTAATGTAAGTGACGTGATGAGCGCTGGGTGTTATATGCATCTGATGAATTACTAAACACTACATCTGAAACTAATGACGTACTATATGTTGGCTAATTGAATTTAAAAAAAAAGTAATGTAACACTGTATCTCAACTATACTTCAAAAAAAAAAGAAAGGAAAACATTAGAAATAAAATAAAAATTAGTCTTTCTTACTTGTAATAAGAAGTAGAAATTAAAACAAAGAAATAACAGATTTGCCAAGTTTTTACATATTTATTATATGTTGATTAGAATATCATATGACATTCTCAGTACCTGTAAAAGCAGAAATTGCTTTTCTAAACATTTCTAATATTTCTAAAAAACAATTTGACAGTATACATCAAGAGACTTAAAAAGGTTTATTCCCTTTGACCTAGTAATTCCCCTGTTGGAAATCTTTTTTTTTTTTAATTTTTTTTTTAAAGATTTTATTTATTTATTTGAGAGAGAGAGAATGAAAGACAGAGAGCCATGAGAGGGAGGAGGGTCAGAGGGAGAAGCAGACTCCCCGCTGAGCAGGGAGTCCGATGCGGGACTCGATCCCGGGACTCCAGGATCATGACCTGAGCCGAAGGCAGTCGCTTAACCAACTGAGCCACCCAGGCGCCCCTCCTCTGTTGGAAATCTTAAGGAAAGAAAAAAGAAAGATAAGACAGAAATACGTCAATTTTTCAATTTTGTTCTCTTGTACCCCTCTGCAATTTTTTTAAAATAATCTATACTGAAGGAAGATACTTTCATATTCAGAAATCAGAGCAGTAGACAGTTTTAATTTTTAAAAACCCTGGTCCTTACAAAAGAGAAAAACTATGTATTGAAACAGCCCCAGGTCGGGTTAATAGTGCCAAGAGTGGAGTCTGGATGAAGGCTTACACGGCCATCTGGAAGTGTGAGTCATTCAGGTGCCATGCACAAGAGGACCCACGCAAGTACTGACTGTGTTCATGGTCGCTGCTGGTGGTTGCTCAGGAATCTCTCAGGGAAGAAGGAGAGGGCTTTCCCATTGCCTAAAAAAGGAACTCCCTTCCTGGAAGAGAATTCACAAATAGTGTAAGTGATAAGAAATGGCTTTTTATTAGGTAGAAAAGTGATCGGGATGATGGTAGGAGCTCCACTAAATACCTCTGAACCAGTTTTTAGCACTTTAACTGTGTCTTCTAAACCTGCTGGAACACTCAAACTCTCACACAAAACATGTTTGCTGTCAAGTTGTCTTTCTCTTTTTTGTCCAGTGCTGTGAAATCTGCTAATCTTGATGTACCAAGTCTCTTAACATTGAGTTACTCTAAAAGATGTATGTATTTCATTGGTATAGGGTATGGAGAAAGGATAAAGAGAAAGAAGAATTTATTTGATTTTTAGAATGCTTTCCTATGTTTATCAGTTGAAAGAAAAGGTAGAAAAACCAATTATTTGGATACCGTTATGCTCCACCTGCACTCATCCATTTGCTGTTCTACCAAGAAACTATTTTAATTCTGGTCACATGAATTCGCACACTTTGTTCCTTTTCTCTGGAACATCCTAACAAACTTTTTCTGCCTGATAAACTCTACTTGTCTTTCAGACCAACTTGAAATGTTCCCTCCAATGTGAAAAATTCCATGACTCCAGGAAATAACAGTCATGATAACTACAATTTAGTGAGCTGCCTGTACCTTAGCCAATTCTTACACTATCCAATAAGCAAGGTAGTTTTATCCTCACTTTACAGAGAAGACTGAGGTTTAAAGGACTTGAATAACTGGCTCAAGGGCACGTGACTAGACTTGAAACCCAAATCCAAAGCTGGGACTTCCTGCCTCTAAGATCCTTTATTATTATTATTTTTTTGAAATCTCCATCACCTACTGATCATTTGGATTTATATTTGTTTACATGTTTATCTTCCTCAATGGACTGAGTCTTCATTCCTTACTGAAAGATAACTTGTCTTTTTTTGGAGGGTGGCATTTTTACATATAAAAATCAGATTTAAAATTTCTATTTTTTATTAACATTCTTTGACTCTGCACTCCACAGGCAAGATGCTCAATCATAGAAACCAGATGTGTTTCACTCATCATTGAATTGAGCACCTGTCACTGTGTCTACCACAGAAATTGCTCAATATATATTTTTGAGTGAATAAACTAACAAATGAGTGCACAAATGAACAAAGAATGAAGCAGAAAGACTGAGATCCAGCTCCTAGCCAAACAATACTTTTTTACTTTCACTGTCCTCATTGTCTGAATAGACAGTGATAGCTTAAGCACATGTGAAATATACTCCCACTATCAATAACTGTGTTCACTCAAATGAAATCTGTATCCTAGGGGAATCTCAGCATGTTGGCAGTATGGTTTAGGGACAAGTTTTACCTTCTTATAAACAGAAATACTGAGACTTCAGAATACTCTGTAGAGATGTCAGATTCTGTATTTCATACATATAGGTATTTTCTGACTAGAGCGCAAGTAGGCACTTTTAAGCTCTGGGCCTCAAGCCACTGTGGTTCATATTTTGTCACTATAGGATCTACATGTAATACAACTTCATTTTGGTGGTCTTACGAAGTTTTCCTAACTTTGGAGCTATTAAAATCTGACCACACAAGAGTAATATAAAAGATTGCACATATTACAAGATACTTAGCCTGTAAAGAATTACACTGTAGTTAGGATAAATTAATACATCTTTTTATTTGATAACTTAAAAGTTCTTGAAGTCTAGAAATAGTGGGGTTTTCATAGAAAAGAAAGTCCATGTCCTGTTTTTCTTTTTAAAATTAAAACCCATGACAAAAAAGAAAAATAGGTAGCAGAAGGTATTAAATGATTTCTTCCATAAAAACACAATCCCACATCAAATTTAAATACAAAAGAATAGGCAAAGGGATAATAGCACTGACTTTAGTTTTAACCTACATAAGGCAGGAAATTGAATGAAATCAGTTTTTCCTCTAATCTTATGTGGAAAAAAATATGTCATATGGCAAACCCATGTGAATCCAGTCTGTTTGGTTTATTCATCCCTGTAGTGACATTCAGACTCCAGAATATCAGAAACCTAGTCAATATTTCAGTACCATCATAGAGACCAGAAATGTGGTAAGGTATGTGATGACTTCGTCCATTTCAAAAAAAAAAAAAAAAGTCCTCATTGGGACAGGGTGTTGATCATGTATCTTCCTCTCTTTTCAGAAACCCATGGTTATTTTCTGCCTTTCAACTCACTTTCCATAAAGGCATATTGTCTGTTCTATCCTCCATAGAATGGGAACGAAAAAGAAGAACAATCAGTGTCTTACAAATAAAAATCTCTCCATGCTCCCCCAGCACTTTGGGACATGACCAATAACAGTGACACTACTGGTCATTGATCTTTCCTGACCCTCTCCTTCCTGTCTCTCCAGTCTCATTTCACACTGTTCTCCTGCACACACCCCCTCTACTGCAACCTATGTGCTGTATTCCTCTGAGTCTGTACCTCTGTCCATGTGATCTGTCTGTCTGGGACTCCTCCCCATCTAGTCATTCCTTCCCTCCACTCCACCCTTGCTCCTTCTTCTTCTTTGCACCTAATTCTTCCTGCTTTTTGGATATATCAAGAATATCCTCCTATAGGTTAGCCTTCCAACCCCAAGACCAAATTAGATGTCTCTGCGTTCTGTATGTGCTTTGGAGCCCTTATCATAGGGGTAAAGTAGGATTGTTTGTGTCCAGCCTCTTATCCATTGTTTAGTATATACTTCATGTTCAATAAATATTTGTTGAATGAATCAAGAAATCAATGATTTTCCATAAGCAGAGTGAATGAGGTAGATTTCTTAGAACAGAATCTGAAAAACGCACAGGGAGAATTAGGACAGCTTTGTTCGAGGAACACGTACTTGGACAGAGACCACCTTTGAAATCATATGCTTGGGTCTCTCTTATGTTCTTTATGAAATAGGAATATTAATTCTCAGATCCTATCAAAGGAGGTCTAGTTGCCAAGGAACCAAACAAATTGGTATAAAATGGACTTTCCTTTTTTTAAAGATTTTATTTATTTATTTATTTATTTATTTATTTTGAGAGAGAGAGAGAGAGTGAGCAGGATGGGGAGGAGGGGAAGAGCAGAGGGAGAAGCCGACTCCCAGGGACCCTGACTCAGAACTTGATCCCAAACCCTGGGATCATGACCTGAGCTGAAGGCAGATGTTTAACCAACTGAACCACCCAGGTGCCCTAAAATGGACTTTCTTATAAGAGAATCCCAGATCATCAATTCTAAGGACAGTATTACGTTGAAATGTCCCAATAGCCAATAGCTTTCAAATACTGATATGCATGATGTCATATGATTAAAACAGTATGAGACAAAGGAAGAAACAGGATTTCTAGGTTATCAGTATACTTGATATTCTTTGACAGAATATTTTATTGATATACACTTTCTTTTTTTAAATTTTATTTTATTGTTATGTTAATTACCATACATTACATCATTAGTTTTTGATGTAGTGTTCCATGATTCATTCTTTGCGTATAACACCCAGTGCTCCATGCAGAACGGGCCCTCTTTAATACCCATCACCAGGCTAACCCATCCCCCCACCCCCCTCCCCTCTAGAAGCCTCAGTTTGTTTCTCAGAGTCCATAGTCTCTCATGGTTTGTCTCCCCCTCTGATTCCCCCCCCTTCATTTTCCCTTCCTGCCATCTTCTTTTTTTTAACATATAATGTATTATTTGTTTCAGAGGTAAAGGTCTGTTGTTCAACAGTCTTATGCAATTCACAGCGCTCACCATAGCACATACCCTCCCCAATGCCTGTCACCCAGCCATCCCATCCCTCCCACCCCACCACCACTCCAGCAACCCTCAGTTTGTTTCCTGCAATTAAGAATCCCTCATATCAGTGAGATCATATGATACATGTCTTTCTCTGTTTGACTTATTTCGCTCAGCATAATACCCTCCAGTTCCATCCATGTCGTTGTAAATGGCAGGATTTCATTCCTTTTGATGGCTGCATAATATCCCATTGTATATATATATATATACACCATGATGTACACTTTCTTGACAATTATTTCCTGATCTTATTTTCCAAGGAAATGTTAGCTTTAAGGTGTTTATTCTGCAAAGAAAAGTTTGTGATATTTTATTTGCATTACAAATGTGAATAGTAGACCACATTTATCCTTTGTGGCCAGGTAATGAAAGGAGCCCCATGTGCAGAAAGAAGTAAAACTCCCAAAATAAGAAAATTAAGTATGAGTGAACTTGAATTGGATGTATAAGGCAAGCATAGAATGTTCTGACTTTTCTTTCTTTAGTAAAACTTAATTATTTATTTCCTGTTACGAAAGTGGGGCACTGTGTGGACATTTTTACAACTGAAATGCTCCTTACTCTTGGAAGTCAGGCTGTATGTTGGAAGGATAGGAAACAAAGCCAGTGCCTAAAAAGAAAACTAAGCAAGGAGAGGGGATTATCACTAATGGATGAATTGATTCATGGGTTACTGATTCTTGGATTTAAAACATTTTTAAAAAGTTATTTGGTAGACAAGTAAAAGCAGATGGTTTATTGATATTTTCAAGAGGAGTAAAAAGTAGTTTAAAAGAGACTAAATCTATATTAACAAATCACCACGTTGTGCAAGATATTGAATATTCATTGCCAGTAGATTTATGGCCTGTTCCCAGGCATTTCATTCCCAGCTGGTTCATTGTGATAAAATACTGGGGCATGAGTAGCTTATAGGACCTGACAGCAAACTCCACTTTCACAGCGCCTGCATCAGGCTGTGTGTTTTTTTCCTAAGAGGCTGTGTAGTGTACCCAGCACCTTGCACAAAGTGGACCAATGAGAGCTCGGCCAGGGCTTTCTGATGGGAGCCCATGAAGTTCACTTGAGAGAGTACCAAGAATGTAAATGTCACCCTGGCTAACTGGCCTACTAATTGATTTTTAAAATTAAAAAAAAATATCTTTTCTAATATATTTAAACAAAATTTTATATTTTGAAGGGGGCATGACAGCATATTTTGGGATCTTCAAGCTGAATTTTTGTTTCTTGACAGACTTTGTTCTTGTTTTTGTTTTTAATTGAGGTATAATTGATACATAACATTATATTAGTTTCAGGTGTACAATATAATGATTCAGTAGTTGTGTATATTGTGCAGTGATCACCACAATAAGTCTAGTTAACAGTCTGTCACCTTACCTTGTTACAAATTTTTCTTTGGCTTGTGATGAGAACTTGTAAGATCTAC
Source organism: Neomonachus schauinslandi (assembly GCF_002201575.2). Taxonomy (NCBI): domain Eukaryota; kingdom Metazoa; phylum Chordata; class Mammalia; order Carnivora; family Phocidae; genus Neomonachus; species Neomonachus schauinslandi. The sequence goes on along the minus strand of NC_058409.1, from coordinate 41,500,086 downwards.
TCCCCTGACAACTTTTTTCTTTGAAAAAATTAATACAATTCATAAACCCCTTGCCAGACTATCAAAAAGAAAAAGAGAAAGGACCCAAATAAATAAAATCACAAATGAGAGAGGAGAAATAACAACCAACACCACAGAAATACAAACAACGATAAGAGTATATTATGAAAAATTGTATGCCAATAAACTGGACAATGTGGAAGAAATGCATAAATTCCTAGAAACATATAAACTACCAAAATTGAAACAGGAAGAAATAGAAAACTTGAACAGACTCATAACCAGCAAAGAAACTGAATCAGTAATCAAAAATCTCCCAACAAACAAAAGTCCAGGGCCAGATGGTTTCACAGGCGAATTCTACCAAGCATTTAAAGAATAGTTAATACCTATTCTTCTCAAACTATTCCAAAAAATATAAACGGAAGGAAAACTTCTAAACTCATTCTATGAGGCCAGCATTACCCTGATTCCAAAACCAGACAAAGACACTCCACTAAAAAAGACAGCTACAGGCTAATATCCCTGATAAACACTGTTGCAAAAATTCTCAACAAAATACTAGCAAATTGAACCCAACAGTACATTAAAAGAATAATTCACTATGATCAAATGGGATTTATTCCTGGGCTGCACAGGTGGTTCAATATTTGCAAATCAATCAACGTGATACACCACATTAATAAAAGAAAGGATAAGAACCATATGGTCCTTTCAATAGATGCAGGAAAAGCATTTGACAAAGTACAACATCCATTCATGATAAAAACCTTCAACAAAGTAGGGCTAGAACATACCTCAAGCTAATAAATACCACATATGAAAAACCCACAGCTAATATCATCCTCGGTGGGGAAAAACAGAGCTTTTCCTCTACAGTCAGGAACAAGACAGGGATGTCTACTCTCACCACTGTTATTTAACATAGTACTGCAAGTCCTAGGCTCAGCGGTCAGACAACAAAAATAAATAAAAGGCATCCAAATAGGCAATGAAGAAGTCAAACTTTTACTCTTTGCAGATGACATGGTACTTTATGTAGAAAACCCAAAGACTCCACCAAAAAATTGCTAGAAATGATACACAAATTCAATATAGTTGCACAATGCAAAATCAAGGTACAGAAATCTGTAGCGTTTTTATACACCAATAATGAAGCAGCAGAAAGAGCAATCAAGGAATCAATCTCATTTACAATTGTACCAAAAACCATAAGATACCTGGGAATAAACCTAACCAAAGAGGTAAAAGATAAGTACTCTAAAAAGTATAAAACACTGATGAAAGAAACTGAAGAGGACACAAAGAAATGGAAAGACATTCCATGCTTATGGACTGGAAGAACAATATTGTTAAAATGTCTATACTACTCAAAGCTATCTACATATTTAATGCAATCCCTATCAAAATACCACCAGCATTTTTCACAGAGCTAGAACAAACAATCCTAAAATTTGTATGAAACCACAAAAGACCCCAAATAGCCAAAGCAATCTTCAAAAAGAAAAGCAAAGCTAGGGGTACCACAGTTCCACACTTCAAGTTATATTACAAAGCTGTAGTGATCAAGACACTATGTTACTGGCACGAAAACAGACACATCAATGGAATAGAATAGAAAACCCAGAAATAGACCCACAACTATATGGTCAACTAATCTTCGACAAAGCAGGAAAGAATATAACATGGAGAAAAGACAGTCTCTTCAGTAACTGGTGTTGGGAAAATTGGACAGCCAAATGCAGAAGAATGAAACTGGACCACTTTCTTATACCATACACAAAAATAATTTCAAAATGGGTGGAAGACCTAAATGTGAGACAGGAAATCATAAAAACCCTAGAGGAGAACACAGGCAATAACCTCTTTGACATTGGCCATAGCAACTTCTTACTAGATGTCTCCTGAGGCAAGGGAAACAAAAGCAAAAATAAGCTATTGGGACTTCATCAATATAAAAAGCTTCTGCACAGTGAAGGAAACCACAGTGAAGGAAACCAACAAAACTAAAAGACAACCTACGGAATGGGAGAAGGTATTTGCAAATGTCATACTGGAGAAAGGGTTAGTATCCAAAATGTGTAAAGAACTGATACAACTGAACACCCAAAAAACCAAATAATCCAGTCAAAAAATGGGCAGAAGACATGAAAACATTTTCTCAAAGAAGACATACAGATAGCTAATAGACATGAAAAGATGCTCGAAATCACTCATTATCAGGGAAATACAAATCAAAACTACAATAAGATATCACCTCACACCAGTCAGAATGGCTAAAATTAACAACACAGGAAACAACCGATGTTGGTGAGGATGCAGAGAAAGGGAAACCCTCTTACACTGTTGGTGGGAATGCAAACTGGTGCAGCCACTCTGGGAAACAGTATGGAGGTTCCTCAAAATTTAAAAATAGGACTACCGTATGATCCAGCAATTATTTTACGAGGGATTGGCCCAAAGGATACAAAAATACTGATTCGAAGGGATATAGGCACCCCGATGTTTATAGCAGAATTATCAACAATAGCCAAACTATGGAAAGGGCCCAAATGTCCATTGACTGATGAATGGCTAAAGAAGAGGTTTTATATATATATATATATATATATATATATATACACAATGGAATATTACTCAGCCATCAAAAAGAATGAAATCTTGCCATTTGCAATGACGTGGATGGAGCTAGAAGTATTATGCTAAGCAAAATAAGTCAGTCAGAGAAAGATAAACACCATGTGATTTCACTTATATGTGGAATTCAAGAAACAAAACAGATGAACATAGCAGGGAAGAAAAAGAGAGGGAGGCAAACCAGGAAAAAGACTCTTTTAACTACAGAGAACAAACTGAGGGTTCCTGGAGGGGAAGTGGGTTAAATGGATGATGGGGATTAAGGAGAGCACTTGCCATGATGAGCCCTGGGTGTTATATGTAAATGATAAATCACTAAATTCTATACCTGAAACTAATATTACACTGTATGTTAGCTAACTGGAATATAAATAAAAGCTTGAAAAAAAATACACGAGGCCACCCTTTTGTCCCTTGAGATTTGGTTGACACTGGCCCATGGCATCCAACTACCTGAGAACACACCCTGGAAAAAGACAGCTGAGGCATATTGCCTAAACCACAGGCTATTGAAAACTTGGCCGAAAGTGACTAGTTTGGACTGCTGACTTCAAAAGTGCTGATGAATACAATGAACTGTGGAAGATGTATGATTTGTTTTGCACACATTTACTATGATTGATAGCCCCGATTTGGCAAGTTCATTCACTCCCAGTGGAGATGAAAGTTTCACTGCCTTGCCTCTTTCAACATTCCTGTTGAGACAGATTTCATTCTTACTGGCCAACGTACTAACAAATCACGTATAATTTGCAGCATAATGAATTTATTAGCTACACTGTGGATCAATGCTGTACGTAATATTCCTGAGTCAACATGAGCTCTTAATTAAATTTCCTTATTATAATGCCTCTGGAAATTTTTCTTCAGACTACTAAACTTCAAGACATGAGTCTAGGTTTCAACCAGTAATTATGCTAGTAATTTTTCTGAGATGGGCCAGGGCCAGGGTCAGGTTAGGAAGTGATCTATTATGAATGGAAGTTTATAAAACGGATATATGCAATCAAAACCACCCATAACTGACTCAAACCATTCTATGTCTCAAGTTATTCTGACACCCAGAGCAGCCTCTGAGCAAGTCAGTTTCAGTTATTCCCTTACAAATAGAAAAGAAAAGATAAAAGATGGCAGCGGCAGAGATGTGGGGAATGAAAAAGAAGTTAAAAATAAGGGAAAATAGGATAGAACTAGTTCTTTAGTACAAAACTGAAATCCTTATTTTTAAATTGAAGATCACTCAAAAGTACAAAGAGAGCAGTGAGGGAGTAAGAAACTAATTCTAAGGTAACTCCAAGGAAGGGGTTATTTAAATTAAAAATCTGACCTGGATTGTGTCCAAAACTGAAGTGTTTTATTGTTGTCATTAATAATCATGAGAAATTATATTTTTCTCTTGGTACCTACCAAGAAAGAAGGAAAAAGGGAGGGAAGACAGAGAAGGGAGAAAGAGAGAGAGGGAGAGAAGAGAGACGCTGACAAAGAGACAAAACCTCAGATGAGATTATCATGGTGATCATTTCATAATGCATATAAATATCAAATCACTGTTGTACACCTGAAACTGATTTAATATTGTATATCAATTATACCTCAATAAAAAATAATAAGGGCATCTGGGTGGTGCAGCTGGTTAAGCAGCTGACTCTTGATTTTGGCTCAGGTCATGATCTCAGGGTTGTGAGATCGAACCCCTCCTCAGGCTTGGCGCTGGGCATGGAGTCTGCTTAAGATTCCCTCTCTTCCTCTCCCTCTGCCCCTCCCCCCCAACTCTCTCTCTCTCTCAAATAAATCTTTAAAAAAGTAAAAATAAAAATAATAAATAAATAAATGCCACAAGAAAGAAAAAAAAATACTGTATTGCTTATCTGAAAGTTGTCAAGGGAGTAGATCTTAAAGTCCCCTTTAATATTTCTTTCAGGGCCGGTTTAGTGGTCATGAACTCGTTTAGTTTTTGTTTGGGAAATTCTTTATCTCTTCTTCTATTCTTAATGATAGCTGTGCTGGATAGAGTATTCTTGGCTGCAGATTTTTCCCATTCAGCACATTAAGTATATCATGAAGGGTGGCCTCATTTACAAGGAAGGACATCACATCTTCAAAATCATTGTCTTAAAAATCAGATCATTGTCTAAAAGGTCTCTTAGATTTACTTAGAGCTTGAATTCATGAATAGATTATAAGACAAATTTCCCAACATGTACTGTGCTAATCATACTCATTATGTAGGCAAGAAAGTACAATGAGTGTCACTTATGTATATCTATGTGTGTATGAGGTGTGTATACATAGTGGGGGCAGGAAAGAATGCTCAAATATGAAATAATTTAATTATTTATTGTCACTGTTCTGATCACCTTTTAAAAAAATGCTTTATTTGGAAACAATTCCAAACTTAATGGATAGCTTCATGAATAGTAGAAAGAATACATGCGTATCCCTCACCATTGGCAACATCCTCTTTCATGTGCTTTATCACTCTCTCTTTGTTTACACACACACACACACACACACACACACACACACACTGTTTTTCTTCTCTGACCCACCCTAGAGAGAGCTATATACATCATGGCCCTGGATCCTCAAACTCCCCAATGTATACCTCCCAAGAACAAGGACACTTTTCCTTATAACTACATTACAGTCTCAAACATCTGGTTGCCTTTGAATGTTTCAGGATGACTTATTTATTTATACCTTTTACCTCAAATTCTAACCCAGATACTGATACTGAAACTGGGAGAAGGAGCAACTGAATTACCTTGAAAAAAAAAAAAAGTCATGTCACTAACATTTTAAATTTTGGAAACAAACATTTTGTGAGTATGTGTGAAATGACTGGTTTTAGGGAGATTTGATAAGTTGATACAAACAGATATTCCCCTTGATTAACAAATCTTCTCTGTTTAGTGAACTTATCAATGGCATTACTGTTAGCTGGCATTCACTTGGACAGACAGAACATCTTGTCTTTCTGTATTTTTGATCCTGTTTTTCTTTTTGTGATCAGACAGCTCTAGGTTTTGAAAGATTGAAGGAGTTTCTATTTAGGCAATGCCCTTGCCTAGTTGTGTGTCAGTGAGCAGTAGAGAAGTGGAGAGGGTACTGGCAATGCCGAATGGGTTCTAGAAAGCTGGAGTTCTGTGGGGAACCATCCTAATACACACCCCAGCTGTCCCTTCACTGAGACTGATAATGGAAGGTCTCTCCCAAAATGGGTCCTACAGCTATTTTTATTTCCTAACTTAATTTTAAAAATGCAAGTTTACACTACTATGAACAAATAGAACTGAGATTTATGTCCATAATCTATGGAGCTAATTTTGATAACTAACATATTTCTGACGGTTGCAATTTCTTTTCAAAGGAAGCTTAAGCATGCGTATTCCTCTCCACCCAAGTATGTCCAACAATGTTTCTGTATTGCGGGATCTAAGTGAAAATGACAGTGCTTTAGGGATTTAGAATGGGCAGCAATAGTCTCTGTAGGAGGAGAGTGTGATGCTGGAGCAATTTATGAAAAACAGGTCCCTTGGTAACAGGTCCCTATGGTAAACAGGTCCGTTGGTGGACAATATAGATGCACAGTACTGCAGAATCATCCAGGAGGCTATGTGTACACCCAGTGTACACAAAGAGATGAGCCTCAAATGTGTGCAAATCCCAATTTTACTACACCAGGCAGATTCTTCATTTATTCATTCAACAGATTTATGTTGCGGGGCACTGTTCCAGAAGCTGGGGATTTGATAATAAATAAATAGGCCATGCTCTATAACCTCATGGAGGTTACACATAAAATGTTTTGCCTTAAAATATTGTACAATCAGAGATATTTGTGGACTGACCATATGACCACAGTATGTCATTCTATAAACCTTTCAGACATGACTTGGATTTGCAACAATTTAGTTTTAAAGCTGTTGGATTTGCAGGAGGAGAGAACATTGGCTTTAAATGATAAATCGCAGAAAGAATTTTGAAAAGACCCTCCAGCTTTTAATGATTTAACAAGAGCAATGTGCTCAGAGACTATTGAGTCAGAAAAAAAATATGTAAACATTCATGTATTCGAGTGCATAAATGAGTGGGAGAGGGGACCAAAGGAGACCCTCCCTCCCCGAAATGACAGTGTTCTTCTTCATGGCAGGAAAACCACTTTTTGGTCCATTGCAATGGCTTCCAGGCTTGAGTGACTTTCAAATCTGGAAAGACAAATATCTGAACCCCAGGGGAAACTTTAGCGTGGTTCTTATAGGATTTTGTTTGGCAAATTTTCTAGAAATAATTTTGAGATAGTCCTGGAACAAGCTCTTAACTAGCAATGTGTTACTACACAGTATCTTTGAATTATAGTAAGCTGGCAACCAGTCGTCCAATATCTAAATTTTAGCCTGGCCTAGGTGAACACACTTTGTTAACAAGACTAAAATACAGTCTTAAATCATAGGTGAATAAGAGTTTGGTTACTGGTGTTTGTATTAGTTGGGAAAGCATTTTACGCAAATACAGATTTAAAATAGAAGTGACTTAAAGAAGATAGATGTTCATTTCTCTATCCTGTTAAAATCTGAAAGTAGGCAATCTAGAACTAATGGGCAACACTGTTCCACAAAGACTTCAAGGACACATGCTCCTTTCCTTTTGATGCTTTAGATATGGCCTTTATTCTAACTAAATTCAACTCATGGTCCAATTTGGCTGCTCTAGTGTCAGCCATCAACTTCTTATTCTAGCCAGGAGGAAAGAGAAAAGAATGAAAAAGGACAGATAAAAGATACAGGACAGATGTCTTTTGATGACAGTTCCTGAAACCTCCACGTAACACTTCTACTTTCAACCCATTTATCAGAACTTACTTATTTGGCAATACCTTGCTACATAGGAGTCTGGGAATGTTCTCTATTTTAAGCAGTCATATGCTTAGGTAAATTAAGGATTCTAATATAACTGAGGAAGAAAAGCCTCAGTGTTAGTCTCTGCCACAGTGTTGCCTACTAATGTTCGATGTGTTTTCAACAATGTCAGTCTGCAGTACCATATTTGCAATGTTTGTGTAGTATGATCTTTCACCATATGAGCTTAGTACCTACAATGTCAGGAAACTTGTGTTAAGTTCTGCCAGAATATTTTACCTGCTCTGCATAAGGGCCTAAAGATTAAATGTGCTAGACTAATGACTGACTATTTTTCATAGTATGTGGCAGTAAACTCCCTACCTCAAAACTTGTATGTCCACCTCGAATTGGGGAAAGGAGAAGCTGGTAGCACAAAATAAAAGTTTAAGTTCTTAAAACTTTTGGTGCTTTTCATGTTCTTACCAACTCATAACCCTCATCTAAATTTGAATTATAGGTGCATTTAGAACTTAGAGTACAGAGAATCCTAAAGTCTTACGTGAGAATTACTTTGCTTGTTCAAACAAGATTGCATCCCAGCAAGCATGCCAAAATTTGATAGCTACAAATTGGGCGATCTGAAAGGAGAAGGGCGCAGGAGGTAATTTCTTTTAAATCTCCTGCAGTATCTTGGATTAAGGTAGACAGTGGTTACCATTTTGCTGATACGAGGCAGACATGTCACTAAATAGGGGAAATGAGCAATCACAGAGCTGATTTAATTTCCACTGGGGTTTATGGAAGCACCAAAACATGATGTAGCTAAATGTCCCTAAAAGTATGAAGTAATCAAATTTGTTCCATCATTACAAGAAATTAAAGCCAAGCACAATTACATCCTATTAGTAAAAAGAACCTGTTAAAGTGTCATTGTTATTTACTGAATGGGTTGAGCTTTTGGATTACCTTGACCAGCCACATTTTAATTTTTGTCTATCCATTTCTTCCAAATCACATTAGAGGGCCTTAACTGATTTTGACAAAATAAGCTGCCTTATTAAGGTGCAGTATAACCTGAGAAGCTTAAGTTTAATTACTAGATTAGAATTCTCAAATAGACATGTCTTCTAGATTTCAGTAAATTTGGAGTTGTAATTATTAGGGATCCTTTGTTTCTTAGTGTTTGCAAGGGGCCTGAGATGAAAGGCGAGAATTGAATTTAGCGAATTGATTTTTGTTGCTGTTGTTCTACCAAGACTCTCTCTCCAGAGAGAGGTGATTGTTCTTTCAGGAGCGGGCCCAAAGCTTCTGAATGCAGTGACTGGGGGAGCTGCCTCCATAGAGGAAAGCCCTGGGCAGGCCTAGTGCCCAGACTTCCAGAAGAGGCAGGGCTGGGCAGCTAAATGATGTGTGATGAACTCTCTCATATGTAGAGTGCCCATATGATTTAGCATTCAAAGCAGGACACTTTATAGAGTGAAAGGCAATGCTATTCATAATTACCCTTGGGTAACAGACATAAGCCTGGTAAATTCTGGGCCAGTTGGGTTTTATGGACCCCCTACCTGTAAGGAACAGATATGTAAACAAATAAATGTATTAGTATTTTTAGGTACTTGGAGAATAAATGGTTCTGTAGAACACAAGAAGGGGGGAAATGGAGATTTGGATCACTCTACCAGGGATTTCTCTCCCCATACAAAAGTTACTGTACTCACAATGAAGGGATGGGATATGACTATAAAAATAAAAATTAAAAAAAAAAAGAAAGAAAAGAAAGTGACAACTAACGGACTGGAGAAAAGACATAATAAAGATTTTATATATGCCTAGTTAAGAAGAGACTTATCTACATAAACAAGCCTGATACGATACGTAGCACTAACAAGTTTGTATCATCTATCACCAGATCAACTTCCACAGGAGTTGGCGGAGTTTTTAAGCTCATTTTCCCAGACAGTTTTTTCCAAGATGCATTACTGCACAATTGGATATGTTAAGTGTCAAAGATAAAGAATTCAGAACAATTGGGAAGACACATCAGCCTGCTATGGAAGTAGGAAGGAATAAGAACTCCAGGCTAATTTCAGAATGTCGCTAGGAAATCCAAGATGGCCACGTATTAGAGACCAAAACCTGGCTGCCCCAAGGTTATCATACCTAGCCCATAGATGTGTTGTATTGAGTCCAAAAGTATTTAAAACTTTTTGAACTAGTTGCTGATATTTGTAAAATAGGAGACTTTCCATAAAAATAGCATTTGTAACTTCCCTTGAAAAGTTAGAAGATATAGTACACTGATGACCCACACTCCCATATAGCAACATGGGACTAAAATATATAATTCACTGCTTCCTTTAATTTACCTACCTGACCCCATTAGAGGCATTTGAGTTTGCAGTCCTTGGATGTACTCAGTTATATATCAGGATCTAAATACCAAGAATGAGGAAGAAGTAGGGGCGCCTGGGTGGCTCAGTTGGTTAAGCGACTGCCTTCGGCTCAGGTCATGATCCTGGAGTCCCAGGATCAAGTCCCACATTGGGCTCCCCGCTCAGCAGCGAGTCTGCTTCTCCCTCTGACCCTCACCGCTCTCATGCTCTCTCTCTATCTCATTCTCTCTCAAATAAATAAATAAAATCTTAAAAAAAAAAAAAAAGAATGAGGAAGAAGCAAGCACAGTCAAACAAAGACAAACTAGGAAATTACAGTCTGCCGTGTGGTCCACCCCAATCTGTGAAACAGCTTCCCCCTTACCTGGGACTACTTTCCATGGGCTCCTAATCGAGTGCCAGGCTTGTCATTTAAGGCTTATGTTACCTTCCTACCCACTCATATCACCTCACCAGGGAGGATTTATTACCCTGAGTTGACATTCCATATTGGTCATGTACATAATAGTAATAATACCTTTTGTGTACAGCAACTTGTTTTTCAAAAAGCTTTCAGTTAATTAAGTAAATAAATACGTAAAAAAAAAAAAAGTTACAGTAATCTTATAATAGTGAGGTTTCCAAGCCCCTGAACCACATTAATATTCCTCTAACAATGGAGTTACTGATTCTCAGATGTGTCGGAAGCTCTGGAAACATTACAGAAAAGGTAGTCTTAATAAAGGGAATGTTCCAGGCTTTTTCAGTTCAATTCAAAAACATGTATTGGATACCTGGTGTGTGACAGCCAATGTCTAGCACCAGAGATTGAAGAATGAATTTGATCTGGTTCCAACCCTGGAGAAAATCTGTCTACTAGTAAACAATCATTGTGAGAGACTGTTTAGTGATTTAATTACTTGAAGAGTAACCTTCTGATTTGGCTCTCATGCATCAAATATGATATTTGCCAGTTTCTATCTTTAGAGGGAACTCCTGCTGGGTGGTAACCTGGATTTTCCCAGTCCCAACTAATGTGAGACACCATGGCAAAAGTAAACAGTCTGTTTTAGGGAGGCTTTTTTTTTAACTCAGAGGTCCTTGTTTTCCAGACAGCTAATTTATTTTTTTTCCACCCGGAAAGCCCTTCCCTACCATCTGAGCTGTTCTGACCAAATCAGCAGAGACAAGCTACAGAGATTTAGGGTGTCTGGGTTAAAAAGGTTTGCTTGTTTAATTAGATAAATAATTTGAGAGTACTTTCCAGAATTACTGTTCCTAATCACATTGATAAATGCTCAGAAGACCCTGTCAGTCAGCCAGTAGATAATAGAATCTGGAAGAAGAGTGAAATATTAGGAGCTGGAAATAATTCAGAAAATCCTAATATTCTCTGTATGCCTGTATATAAAATTCATCATCATCATTATTTGGGGGGCACTTACTATTTCTCAAGTACTGCTTTACATGCACAATCCTATTTAATCTTCAAAATCATCATATGATATAGGTACTGCTTTCTTCGTTTTACAAATTAGAGAACAAGCTTAGGTAAATTAATGAGCTTATATGAGGATCTCTGGTAAGTCAGTGGCAAAACTTAGGTTTGGAAACAAGGACTGCCTTGCTCTAAAAACTGTTCTCTTGAATCTTCAGTCCTCATAAGGTCCCCCTCTATCCCAGAATAAGCCAGCATATTGTCCATTCAGCGATTAAAAAGAGCAAGGACCTGCTGGCCTTGTTTCTAAATAAAGAACTGGAGGGGGTCAGAGCTGGAGTAGGGGCTTTCTGTAGGCAGAACAAGCACACTCCTCTAGGATCCAACCAAACAGGTTAAATTCAAATGCCAGTCTCACTCACCCTGAGGGAAAATCACTTATCAATGGTTGCTTGCCCAGATGAATTCATTTCTAAATGTTCATTCCCCACAAAAAGAGCATGACTCTGGGGCCACAGAGCCCAGCTCTTGTGGAGGAGGGGGCAGCAGGCAGAGGGAGCAGCAAATAGGAAATTCAGGCTGCAAAATACAATCAAGTTCTTAAGGTGCTGGGTTTTCTTCACCCACTTATCAGGCAGCCCCAGTTTTTCTCCTCTGCCTCCCACAGTTGCCTCTTTAATTATCCTTTTTGAATAAACATTATCTTCTTGATGTTCCAGCTTACAGTTGGCTGAGTTTCTACACTTGTAGAGACTCAGGCCTACTCTTTCCTTCCTGGCTACAGTGGGTGGAGCTCCCTGCCTCCTTTTCTCCCTCATTCCTAGGCTCCACCAGAGAATTTGGAAGTTTGGACAAGGAAAAGACTCTCTTGTGCATCGTGTGCCTGAGCTTGTTCTCGCCCAACCTGAGCCACCAGACCCCTCTTCCTGTTGTTCACACACTGTTCCCTAAAGTCCCAGCCAAGTGTGCAAACTCTGATCATGAGTTAGCAGGTGGAGGAGGACATGGACAGGCTCTCCGGGAAGCCTATTTGGATCCTCTAAATTTTCCCTACCTTCTACATGCTTCTGTTGTCACACGCATGCATTTCTTTTGAAATTACTGCAATTGTTCATTTGTTGTTCATAACCTCTAGGGGCAGACTCCCTGAAGCCAGAGATCTGAATTTAGCTCTGCAAGTTTAATACCTCTTAAACTACCAGATACCCCTGGCAGGTGTTTAACAAGTATTTGTTGGCTTGTTGAATCAAACCAAAGTTGAGGTAGAAAAGGATGAATCATGTAACAATTTCTAGTTTCTCAACTTTGTCCGTGGAAAGTACTCACCTCCAAGTAAAACCAAAACAGACTAAGTATGTGGTTTCCCTCCTTGGAACTTGGGAACCTATTACCCTTAATCTTGTCTTGAGTGCTGCCCGGCCCTAGGTGATCTCAAGACTGACTCCCTCCACCCCAGGCCTTCCTGCTATTCCTGGGGAGAGCTTGTCATCGGCTTCTATGCAGAGCTTCCTTTGAAGGAACCTTTGCATAAAGGACTTAATCTATGAAAGGCAGGAACTGAATAGGTGGAAGGAAAGTGGGAGGACTGGACCAGGAAGCGGCAAACATGACCAAATATGAAGAGATGGGACTCTCAGGGAACTAGCTGACAAAAGGTGGGTGTGTAGGTGGGGTCAGCCACAGGGGATGGTGAGGACAGATGGGTCTGGTGAGATGAATTTTAGAGGGGCTCTCCAGAATCGAACAAATTTGGATACAAATCAACAGGGATTCAAATTCCAGAATATGGTCTTGCTTAAGGACAGATACTATTATACAAGAGGTGCTTTGGGAACATAAGACTATGTAGGAGGGGGTTGACAAAGGAAAAGGCCCCTAGAAATGGAGGAAACAGATAGGTGTTCCAGGAATTTATTTGTAAGATAGTAAGAGCTAGAAAGGAAAATGAAGGCTAAATGGAAAGATTTATTTTTCCTATTCATTTGCCAATGAAAGGGTTAGGATGTGTGGCAGTTTTTGGGAAACAGAGCTCCCTGATTGGGTGGGCCGTTAGTAGTAATCGTTAAGTCATTGGAGTTAGATAGTCTTGTCAGGCCTAATTCCTCATAGCACATCTCATAGGGGTCCAGTTGGTGCATGGACAGCTGAGATTATTTGGCCCAGACCAGTCCTGAGCAACCACTGGAACCTGGAACAGAATCTGTCTTTTGACTTCATATCATCTTTTAACAACCCCGCATTAGCATTCTAGATTCCAGAAACACTTCTTAACTTAATTTCTCTACCTTGAAATTTATAATTAGGTCCTTACCGGCTTATCTAAAACACTGTGCTCAGGAAGGTTTCTGTCACTTGTGCTAAGCACTGTTGATGTTAGAGGTTGCAAATTGGCCATGAAGGTCCATAGACTCTTGTTTGGTCCTGAAAACTTGTTTTGAATTAGTTGCCAAAGTTTAAACAATGTAGATTTTTCATGTAAAAATTCAAATGCGGGGATTCTTTCGAAAAATCTGAAGAGCTGACAGCAGTTGGCCAGCTTTCCCACGTACACTCTCTGAAGTCCCCACCTACTGCCCCTGAACTCCCCAACCACCACATCGTTCCTTCCAGTGGGCCCTTGAGTGAGCGATCCCTGCTTTATGTGTTCAACTGGTAAACCCCTACTGCCTGAGGAAACTCACACATATAAGGAGAAGTGATTTACCAAGTATCTGCATATTAGACAGACTGTCCTTAGAAATCCTTGTGTTCTGCTTGTCCCTTGCAGGAGAGTACAAGAAGAATTTTTATTATAAAGTGGGAGGAAGAGAGCAGAGGGAGAGAAAACTAACATTCCTTAAGCTAAGTGATTCCTTTCCTCAGCATTTACAAACTTATTGGTAGATTGCAAAATCAAATTAGTGGGTCACAATCAATATTTTTTGAATTAAATAGAACAGAATAGGAAACATCAGAACGAATTATACATGGTAAGGCTAAACATCACTTCATGTAAGTTCTGTTTGAATTCTTTATATACTAGATCAAATATATGTATGTGTATGTATGTATGTGTATATATACTGTTTCAATTATGTAGAGATTTCCTTTATATTGTGTATATATAATTACTTTTGTTGCTTTCACTTAAATGCATGGTTTCTTAAAAAAAGACCATGAACAAATTTTGTCATGACTATTATATATAACACACAGGAGTTGCTTTTAATAAGAGTTCACTCCTCCCCACCTTTTTTGAACAAATACAGGTATCAAAACATTACTGTACATATTTTTATACTAGGAGCCAGCACCCACACTTCTTAAAAAATAAGCACAATAGTATTCATTGCAGCTCCTACTTTAAACAAGTGGGCTAGTCATAATATAAAATGTATTTCTTACTGTGGTACCGTGTCAAGAAAGTTTGAAAGTCACTGCCTCATCTCACTTAGTCTTCCCCCAAAACTCTGTATGGGTGGAGTCTGGACCTTCAGAAAAAAATGGCAATTCTCCACAGGAGCTGAAGTTCCCCATAATTTCTGCAATTGGAAGATCTCAAAGAATGCCAAAGGAAATAATCTGGTTATCCACCTTGAAGCTGATAAATAAAGGATACTTTCGAGGTGGGCAGGCATGGTTGTTAGGTCATCAAGAACAAAATATGAAAACAGAATATACAGACTGAAATTAGAATGTGGACCTAAGTATCCAGAAGCTTCTCCATTGCTTTGATATGCAACAAAAATTTGTATGAATGAAATAAATAATCCCTGTGAAATAGTGGATGCCCTGAGCATAGTAAACAAAATGGCAAAACTCCTAAAACTTAAAAGTTGTACTTCCAGAGTTATGTGACGCTGTTTAAAAAAATATAAAATTGCCAGAAGGACATTCTACAATAATTACTTTTTGTGGATCTCAAACTGTCTTAAATCAAAAATCTTCTACTCATGTTAATGTCTTAATGATCTAAATGGAAAATGCCCACACATTAAATAATTCTAGCTAGTAAATGTGCCCTGGAGATTTATGAATACATACATAAATAAATGTGTGTGTGTGTGTGTGTACAGCCATTTGGTTTTTAAACAACAGGAAGAAGATGCTAAGCAATTTTTTTTCCTCTTATGAAGGAGATATCATTTAAGCATAAACCTGGAATACTCAAAATAAAATTTGGGTTTACAAGATCGGGGCATGGCAAGAAGTGTTCAGATTGCTATGGAATAATATATATTTTCCAAATCTAATCTCAAGAATGAAATAAAATATGAACAGCCTGCTTTATTCATTTTGCTTAATAAAAGAACTGCATTTTAAATTGCTAAAGTAGCAGGTGTAATGAATACCAACTGGGTGAATTTTCAGAGTGATGCAGGTGCTGACTACTACTAGTATCAAAAATATGTACAGAATTGTTTTGATAACTTTGTATTTTAAGAAGAGATGGGGAGGAGATGCACTGCTGTTAAAAGCAGCTGTCATATACTGCATGTAACTGACTTGATAACTATTTATAATTTTTTTATTTTGTTACTTATTTTTTTAAAAGATTGTATTTATTTGAGAGAGAGAGAGACAGCAGGAGCACGGGGAGAGAGGCAGAGGGAGAGGGGGAAGCAGACTCCCCGATGAGCAGGGAGCCTGATGTGGGACTCAATCCCAGGACCCTGAGATCATGACCTGAGCCGAAGGCAGACGCTTAACGACTGAGCCACCCAGGTGCCCCTATTTATAATTTTTTAAACAAATTATGCATTTAAGTTGAAATGAAACAAAAACGAAATAGGCAGATGAAGAGATTTTAAAACTAACATTAGTCTTGGGGTTCTTGAGTGGCTTAGTCGGTTAAGCGTCTGCCTTCAGCTCAGGTCATGATCCTGGGGTCCTGGGATCAAGCCCCACATCAGGCTCCCTGCTCACTGGGGAGTCTGCTTCTCCCTCTCCCTCTACCCCTCCGCCTGCTCATGCTCTCTCTCTTGCTATCTCTCTCTTTCAAATAAACAAATAAAATCTAAAAAAATTAAATTAACATTAGTCTTAAAATTCAAGTAAAATGTGGAAAATAGCCAGCGTTAGGAGGGTAACCTTTTGTGGGATGTATTTTTAGCCCTATTTTGCAAAAGAGAAAACTAAGGTAAAGAAGTAAAATAATTTGCCTAAATTTGCCACATGGTTGCTAAGTTACAGAGCCAGCCTTTGAACCTAGATCTCTCTTCCCAATGCCATGCTCTGTTGTTCATAACTGTCACAGTAGACCATTAAGATGGATACTTTTAGAACTCCTTGCTTACCAGTGTACGTCTGGACTACTGGAATGGATTCGTAACCTCCCTCCTTCTCACTTCTTTATTTCATCCTCCTGGTCTACCAGTGCACTTATCCAATTCCCACAAAATCTATTAGCTCAAGACCACTCATTTAAGTATCCAACCTGATTTTCCTTCTCCTCCCTCAAAGGAGTCTACTCCATCCAGGCTATTTACCACCGATACACATGACCCTTATTCAGGCTCCAGACATTTCTTCCACCTGAAAAGAATGCCAGCTGATGCCCTCCTCCCACAGCCATTCAAACCATAGACTTTGTCAAAGACCTACATCCAGGTTCACCTTCTTTCTGGAGCCCTATGCACTTAGCTACAGTCCATCCCTCCCCCTCCTTGCTCTGAACTGCAGTAGCACTTCCAAGCTGAATGATTTCTACATCACGTCACAATTTCTCTAGGCTGGTCATGTGTCAGATTTTCTCAGCAGGATATTCTAAGTTCCTACCCAGGTCCAGGCCACTGAATCTTTTATGTTCTTGTATTCCACAGCAACCAGCACATCAGAGAGACTCAATAAATATGCATGGGTTTTTTAACTGCTCTCTTGCTGGGGAAAAGAAAAAGAGGAAGGAAGGAAGGAAGGAAGGAAGGGAGGAAGGAAGGAAGGGAGGAAGGAAGGAAGGGAGGAAGGAAGATAGATTACCCTCTGGCCATTTCTCAACAGTACACAAAGCCCTGAGGAGGAAAAATTAGATGTCCAATACATGACAGATTTCAAATACGTGGGGACCTACAAAACACAGGCATTGTGTTTATGTTTTGGGACTTGCCATATATAGTATAGGACAAAGTTTTCCAAAGTATGCTTCAAAAGATGATAATGGTCGCATGAAAAAAAGTGTTTCAAGATCAAATAAGTTTAGATAATATGTGTTAAATGATGTTAGGTTTCTTTGCTGTGAAACTTCTAGCTTTTGGTAGGTGCGCATCCATTACAAATCACGGCAAAGAGGCTGCAAATACATTTCCCAAACCTGTTTGACTACAGAATTCTTTTGGTAAGGAGAATCTTGTAGGAGTAATTATCAGTTGAATGTTCTTTGGGAGATACTGGAATGAACCTCCCAGGAACCTCACAGGAAGTGGTGCTCTTTTATTAACCAGTGACATTTTTTATACGTATTTTTTATACGTTGTGACTTGGCATGATTGGGGTGGTCTTATGAAGGCTATTCTAGATCTTAGATTCCTCACTAATATTCAGCCCAGAACTGGTTAATGGTTGAGTGTTGATGGTGATGATAGGAAAATTAGAATTGGTTAAGGATTGAGAACACATGAGAGTGGAAGAAACCCTTCATGTGTTAAATGACTTATTGCAGATTAACTTGTTTAAACAACCTTGTAAGGTGAGTCAGAATAATAGTTACTATTGATTGAGTACCTACTGTAAGTCAGATATGGCCCTTGGGGGTTTTGCATGCATTTTTCATATGCATTTCTCATAAAAATCAATTCATGACTTATATATAAAGGTTTGGATATTTAAATGACTAATTTAAGATAATACAGTTAGAACAATGGCAAAAGTAGAATTTAAATTCTGGGTGACTCAAAAAGCCATACCCTTTCTGATCTGTCATACCACCTCCCATGGGGAACTCTTATAGGTTATAGATTCTTGTACATGTGTGTAAGAGCTTTCTTATCCAAATCTAAATATCCCTAGATAGTCTTGTACATCTAGAAAACTAATTTCTTTTAATTAAGTTTGTGTATGGAGCCAGCTCACAAACAAGTAAATAAGCCAATTAGTCCTTATATGATCCTGAGTTCCAAAACTTGTTCTATAATGTACACACATTTAACAAATGCAGGTTTACCAGTAGGCCAACATGACTTCTCACTCATATATTCAACTTACAGCACAAGTAGTGAGAATAAAAATTGGACATAATAAATGACCCTGCTGAGACTCTGTTTATAGCCTGTTTAAAAAGCCTAGTCTTTTTTGCACACCTTTTGTATATTTTTTTCTTAGCTCTGACTTCAGTTCCTTTAAATGTAATGAAATGTCCCTTTGGCATTACTTCTCTTTAGGTATCTCACAGTGAGGGGAGTTAGGGAACAAAGAAGGCAGCAGAGGTACTGATTCTGAATGAAAGATTCTGGAGCAGTATTGATTAAAACAAATATTTTTTCTTCCCTACTCAGGTGGGAATTCTCAGCCTGGAGTCCCTGGTGACTTCAGGGAGGTCAGTGAATACTTTTTAAAAAAGAAAAGTTGATCACATCAACTTTATGTCCAATTTCCTAGGGAGATTCTCAGAAAGTTTATTAGACTTCTAAAAAGGTTAAGAAGCACTGTGACTTTTGAAATGCAAGAAATCAAAAAGTATGCCTACCACCGGTGTCTCCTTTATGGGCAATCATTTAAGGAAGTTCTCCTTCCTTGTGAAAAGTCAGAACAAAGATCAGGAGATGAAGACGATGGAATGTCCAAGATAGGGTAGTGAGCAACGAATCAAGTAAAATTTATAGAGAAAACAAATACATCATAAATGTAACTGGTCATTATAATACAAAGATTAAGAAGTGGTTCTTAAGTCATGTTCTAAGGAAAATCTAAACAAAACCAGCAGAGTATGTATGTGTGTGTGGCACAGGCATGGGGAAGCAGATGGGATTGTGATGGTAGGGATGAAGCAGTGAAAACACAGAATAATTTCATGGAGAGGGGATAGACAGGATTTAATTTTGTTATATTGAGAGAGAAATATATATTTAAATGTCTGCTAGAAAGTAACATGAGCACTACAGATTGGCTAAACTTAGAATAGCAAGAGTAAGCAGGATTCTCCCGGTTTTAATCTACGTTTTGCTGATCTTGGTAGGATAGCGCATGACCTTTAGTTCATTCACCTGTTACCCCCAACTTCATACCTGTGTATTGGTATTCAAAATTTCATTTAGTTTTGTAAAGATCATTCTACGTATATATCTATCACTTTAAGTCTAATATTAATATTTCACTCCAGAAAGACACCATGGTGTGCTTAATCAAAGTTCTGGCAATGTTAGTTCCTGACAAGTAGGAGAAATTGAAAGCAGTAGACTGAGCATAAGAGATAGATAGATGAAGATGAATACATCTAGAGAGCCATACTCAGGATAGTATTACTGCTCGAACAGTACTTACAAAGAAATATTCTGACTTGTTATAATACACGAGTACTTATTGGTTATTTACTGAAAAATATTTGTTGCATGCCTGTAAATGTCAGGAACTGGTCTAGACACTTACAGAAAGGCCTAGAAACAAATATAAAGATGATACAAACAAAGTCACAGAGACAGTGGTCAGCAAATTGTATCCAGGTGGAAGGATTGACTGAGAAGGACAGCCTTAGATGGGAGAGTAAGTAAAAGAGAGGTGAGAGTTTTATTGAAAAGCCCACTGAAGAAAGGCCTTATGTGAACACAGGAGTATGGCATTGATATAGTAAGGTATTTGAGCAAAGGACTGACACATTAAAAACAGAGTTTAAGTGGGCACCTGGGAGCTCATTTGGTTAAGCATCTCACTCTAGGTTTTGGCTCAGGTCATGATCTCAGGGTCATGAGATCGAGCCCTGCATGGGGCTCTGTGCTAGGCATGGAGTATGCTTGGGATTCTCTCTCGCCCTCTGCCCTCCCCCCCACCCTGCCATACTTTCTCTTTCTCTCTAAAAAAGAAAGAAAGAGGGCGCCTGGGTGGCTCAGTTGGTTAAGCGACTGCCTTCGGCTCAGGTCATGATCCTGGAGTCCCGGGATCGAGTCCCGCATCGGGCTCCCTGCTCGGCAGGGAGCCTGCTTCTCCCTCTGACCCTCCCCCCTCTCATGTGCTCTCTGTCTCTCTCATTCTCTCTGTCTCAAATAAATAAATAAAAATCTTTAAAAAAAAATAAAAGAAAGAAAGAAACAGAGTTTAAGGAAGATTATTCTCACTTTCTAAACAGTACTGTGGTGAAAAAAATTGAACCCAAGGAGATCCAGTACTAGGTTTTTACACGAATCTAGAAATACATAGATGAGAATTTAACTGAAGGTGGCAGTTATAGAAATTAAGAAATTGGTAAATCAAATGGCAAAGTATTAGATGGGAATATGTTTGGGGCAGGGTTGGAGATGGATGTAAATATACAGCAGAGATGGGTGTAAATATATTCCAAGACTTTCTATTTTCAGTAACTTTCTTTGTCAGAGAATCTCAGTTTCAAGTATAAAACATCTGTACCTGATAAACAGTTGAACTAACCTCACAGAGTTACAGAATTCTGGAATTGGATGGCATCTTTGAAGGCATCTGCTCAATTCAAGAATTCCCTCTATAGTAATTTCTGATCCCCCCCCCCCGCAGGTTAACCAGTAGTGGACACGCTTAAAATCAGTACCCCACCCAGAAAACATAGTGTCAGCAGTCATAGAATACACAAATGTTGGAGCTGGATAGGCACTAGAGATCATCTACCATCTCTTCAGATGCCTTATTTTCTATAAGGAATACTTCGTGCAGTAACTGACAAAGATAGAGTCCCAAAGCCTGTGTTATACTTGACGGTGGATTGCATATGATGGAAACACAGATAGCCTCCTACAAGCCGCCCACCAGAATAAAAATGATTCCTAAGGCTGTAACGGGAATATGGAAATAATGTATATAATTCTAGTACTTTTATCAGTCTTCTTGCAAAAAGTTTATTGTTACTTTATTAAAACTACTTCCCAGGCAAAATCTTCTTTGCTAGCATTAACGCCCTCTTTTGTCTTGTGTGGTTGAAATGTGAATTAGAGATTAAATTTTTTCTTAGCCCCAATTGGTGGGCATTTAGGCCTACCTTGAGTATCAGGGAGTATACCTAGATATTCTCCTTTGAAGTTCTGCTGCTTCTTGGCTCATGAGAGGTTTTCTTCTACCTTTCTGGCTGCTGCTTCTCCCACCCTAGGCCTCCCGATGGGTCCTTTCCTTCTCTCATCTTCCTTTCATACTATTCCCAGAGCAACCTTTCTGAAAAGCAAATCTGACCATGTGACTTCCTCGCTTAGATTTCTAACAGGTCTTGCAGAAAAAAACATAAACTCTTAGATTAGTGCACTAAGTCCCCCATGACTACTTCTCCACCTTTATCTTTGTCCATTGCCAGACCCAAGCTTTACCTCCTTACCACTTGCAGCTGCCTGAATGGCCTACGTTCTCCAGCTGTTAGTGGCACACATTTGCCCTCTATTTCAAATATCAATTTCCATTCCTTACCTAGCCAATGCTTTGCTTCATCTTTGGAGACTCAGGGTGCACATTTTTCCTTTCAGAAATCTCTTCCGGGTCTTTCCCAGGCTGCAGTAGGTGTGCCTTCCCTGTCCCCTAGCTCTGTCTTGTGCTTACATTACACCTGCACCTACTGCCTAATTTTAGTGGACAACTTACCTACATACTCTCCTATACAGTTGACCCTTGAACAACACAGGTTTGAACTGTGTGGGTCCGCTTCTATGTGGATTTTTTTCAGTAAATACAGTACAGAACTATAAATGTATTTTCTCTTCCTTATGATTTTCTTAATAATGTTTTCTTTCCCTTTATTATAAGAACACAGTCTATAATACATTTAACATACTAAACATATGCTAATCCACTATTTATGTTATCAGTAAGGTTTCAGGTCAACAGTAAACTAGTAGTAGTTAAATTTGAGGGGGAGTCAAAAGTTATACGTGGATTTTGGACCGTAGAAAGGGTCAGTGTCCCTAAACCCTGTGTTGTTCAAGGGTTACCTGTAATTGTCTTCCTCCCTGGACTATGAACTTCTTGAAACCCACAGTTACTTCCTTCTCTTTGGCATAGTTGGCACCTGGCCCATAGCAGGTGTTCAGTATATATTTATTAAAATGAAGAGAAGAGCATTGTAACCAGTAGAATATAAACTCCTAGAGAGTGGGCAGGAACGTTTCACTTCATTTCTCATTGCTGAATCTCCATCATTTGTTGCAGTGCCCAGAAAAGAATCTATTAGGTGAGCAATGCAAGGTTACTTAACCCATGGTCTCTCACTTACACTAAAGTAATCAACAAGATTTTATTATCTCCAATCTACAGGTGAGGAAATTGTGGCCCAAGAAAGATTAGGTGATCTCCCAGGGATTATGGTTTATATGAGGTGGAGAGAGATGGGAACCTCCTTCTACTCCTTTAGTTTCAATCAAGGAAAATTATTGCTTACAGTCTGATGTCATATGGAGTCATGTGGAGTCCCCAGCCCACCTGTCTGATGAAACTTAACTCAGACTCCAATTTCTTGGACAAAAGCCTCTGTCATCTTACAATGAGTTCCAAAAGCTTGCTTCTCTTCCTCTGCCTCTTCTTTCCAGTGTCAGCTTGGGCTGACATTTCTGTCTGTGCCAATCTGTCCTCCAAACTCAGTCCCTTCACTGGATTAAAGCAAAACTCTTGCTGCATCTTGTGCCTTCGGCAACTTTATTACAGGTTGGAGGAGGGGGAGATTTATTGGGTGGAATTATCCTTATCCTGTAGGCCAAGCTGACTCCTTTGTGTTACACACACACACACACACACACACACACACACACACACACCCATGGAGCAAGCAGCATAGTCTTCCCCTTTCCTATGTCAGAAAGATCACAGATGAGTTCCACCCAAACGAGGGCTCTCACCTTTTGTAATAAGTAACCGTATCAAGTGCTTTTTTTGCAGGCAGTTTCTCCCTGCAAGAAATTCTGGTGAATACAGTATGATTAAAACTCCAGTGACCAGAAGATTGTAGTGTTCAGAGCAAGAAGCCTATCCCACCGGACAGTCTTTCATGCCTGACATATGCCTATGTAAAATTTTAATACTGAGATTGTCTTAGATAAGAATAATCATCAGAAAGCAAATGTTCTATAAATTATTAATTTTATTCTACCAATAATATGGCCAAAGATAATGGTCTTACTGATGTCAGCTTTGCTTCCTTAGCCCCATTTATTCAGAGCCCTAGAATTTTCCATCTAAATAAAATCCAATCCCATAACACACAGTACTATGAATCACTCAGTGGCTTCTGCTCTTGAAGATTCAGTCCACAGTCTGTGTTGCAGATGCCTGACAATATTTTCATGGCCAGTGTCTGCAGATTTCTCTAGCCTCTTTCCCCCGAGCAAGGCCCTACTCATGGTAGTTCCTTTCTCTACATACCCATACACACACATGTCATTGAACATATGCCCATGTCCTTGCTCAAATGTTCTCTCTTAAACCCCCTTCCCTCACTCTTCACTAACTTCCTGTTTCATTCTTTAGGACTTGGCCTCCCACTCCGCCTCTGTCCCAGTCTGATTTAAATAGCCTTCTTTTATTCTCCAGTAGCCTACATGCTATCTTCTTTCAGAATGCTTTCTACAATATAGTATGCTGAAATCATCTCCACTATCAAAGGTTTTCCTTGGATAAGAGACACAGTCCTTTAGACACCTTGTTTTTGCAGACTCTAGTAAAATGCATGACACATAGTTGGGGCTAAACAAATATTTGTTGAATTACTGATGGTCCTAGAAGTCAATGAAACCTAATCTTGTGTTTATTTCATTTAAAAAATTCTACTAGAACCTTAGGCGGCACTAGAAAAAAAATCATAGATTGTGGGAAGATAAAAGTAAAAAAAGAAACCCCACAAAATTATGTACATCTTCCCTTTGGAGAATTTTGGAAGTACTAAGTGAAATTTTTTATATTTCATAAGATTTTTAAATACTTCAAAACAAGAACTTGGTGCCAGTAATATGTTTGGAAATGAGAGCAGCTTGCCACTGCCAAGCTCTGCTTAAACCTGTTACATGTACACATTGAAAGCGAATCCAATTCCTTTATGTATTTCCCATCAGATAAAATGTATAGAGGCGGAAAAAAATAAGTCAGCAAAAGTTAGAACTAACCTGGACAAATCTTCTACTGTAGCAACCTCAGGGAGTAACTAGCTTGAAGCAATACGTGGTGAAATGGGAATCATTTTTCTCTGGTTCTACCTACTTTAGACACTATCAATTCCATCCTTTGGAACTAAGAGGGAATTTTGGTGGGAATTAGAATGGGAGAAGCTGGAATCGGTTAGGAAGATATGTATTTAAGTATTTGCTCTTTGAAGGCATTTAGTGAAGTTTTTTTTAATTTTAAGAAAAACCTGAATCAACTGTTTTAATTTATATTTATTTTTTAACTAAGTATAGGCAAATGGTGCCCAAAGTAAGTGATTTTGTAGCTGTTCTCTTCATTTACACCAGTAGCCCTAGGAATTACGACTGAGTTATGTTGACCTTTAATCATTCAAATACTGGCAAAAAAAAAAAAAAAAAAAAGGAAGGAAGAAAAAGAAAAAGAAAAACCAATATCTACACAATTACACATGGATCCTTTTATCTCAATGGTCAGTGTTGCTGTAAGTTGCGGATAAGAGTAATTGGCTGAACATTTCCCAAGAAAATGACCTCAACCTCTAACTGCTCGGCTCTGAGGTGATTACTTTTTTCCTTTTCAAAGGGAAGCTGCTGCTTCAGCATCTTCTCCTGGAGCCCCTGGCAGCAGTTCAGGCCACGTGTCAGGGGAATCCTTGATCGCATCACAATGACGGAAGCCAAGTGCTGGCCTGCAAGCACTGAGGACTGTTTGTTCACAGAAGATCCCGAGCAGAAACAGGGGTGTTATATAGTTCAAGGGTGCCTTGAAAAAAAACCGACACTGCTGTAGAAGGGGACTTCCAAGTGCTCAAGTTATTTCTCATTTGCTCTTCCGCAGTCCTCTCCTAGCTTTTATGGGATTTAGCTAACAGTTGTTGCTTGGGCATTTTTCTCCCTGTAGTTCCTTGACTTAGCAAGATTTTGGACAGTTGGGAAAAAAAAGTGTTTTCATATACTATTTTCAAGTAGTGCCACAGTGAATACTCTCTGGGGAGAAAGCATTTTATTAATGAATGCAATATGTGTTCTTGGTAAAATCTAAAATTAAACTAGGTCACTGTTTTTGTTCTGCTAGCTGTCGATGACATTTAGGTGTGTTGTTTGGTGTGGTGACTCAATTCCCTGTAGGATAGCTGGCAACTCCACACTGAGGTTTTTTTAGTGGGGATGAAAAGGTCAGTTACTCGATGTCTTAGAACATTTGGGGTAAAATTCCTAAAAGTTAAACTTTAATAATGACCCCAGAAACTGTGGCTAGCCATATTGCCTATAAATCTCGGAATTTGGGAAAAGTAGTATTCTCAGCTCTATACTAATATCAGCAATAATTCTTTATTTGAGCGACAGTTTTATAGAACAAATTTCTTTACTCTGTCAGTAATTATTTTCCTGCTTATTGGTATGTAGATGTGTTCGGGTCACTCTTTTTCCATTCTCCAGATTTATACAATGCATGCAGAGGTAGTTAGAACTTAAAATACATGTATGTACCACATTATTACTGTACTCAAATGCTGATTGTCAAAATGGCTAATCTATGATTTGGATATAAAGTAGATCTTCTGAAATAAGTTGTCCCTCTTGTTGCTGTACTGCCTTCTTAAGGGCAAGTCCTGCATTTAAATATATGTCTGAAAGCATTGAAACTTTCCTGAATTACTTCTCCCCTTTTACAATTAAAAAGTAAATACTGGAATATAATATGTAGTGCCACATCCAGCTAAGTCCAAGGCCTATATTTCTGAAAAGTTTGAGAAGTTGGTGAAGATGGGGAGATTACTTATACTGGGGAGGTCCCTTTGAGGCTGAGACTTTAAAAGACTGGAATGCAGGGAAAGGAACATGGAAAGCCAAGCTTTAGAGGTATGGAGCGAGGATTCCTGGCTTCTGTATGTAACCAGTGACCAGAAAGATGCAGTGAACACATCCTAGGCACAGTGGTTTTGCATCTATAACCCACTGGATGTGCTCACTATTGACAACTCAAATAATCTAAAATAAGTTAATTTCCTCTTAAAGTGTCCTACATCCTTATTTCATACAGTTGAGGGAGGGGGAAAAAAACAAAAACAAAACAAAACCATATAGTAGATGTACTACCATTTCAACTAGGTTGCCCTATACTTGCATATGGAAGGTATTAAGTAAAATGAAAATGTGTTATGATCATAGGCTTAATTATTGTTTGTAGTCCTTAGGGTATGGGATTACAAGGGACTTTTTTTACATTACATCCTTGTGTAATATTTCCATTTTTATAAGAATCATGTTATATTTTTACATTCTTATAATCAGGGAAAGGCTATGCAGATAAAACATTTTATACTACTTTAAATTATCTTTAAGGTTGTTACTTTTGTTGGGGGGAAAAGCCCCAATCTTACTCTTTAATTTACCTGGCAAGGTTTAAGCAGCTGTTTGTTCACCTAGAGTATATATTTACAGAGATTGCTGCAGAAAAGAAAAAGGAATAAAAGAAGCAAATTTTAACATAGAGTCCCCAAAATGAATACCAAACAGTTCAAGAATCCTTGATAACGATGAGCCACGTGGTCCATGTAACAAATACTTTGAAAGTTATTCTAACTTTTACAAATTTTATGTAAAAACCTATCTGGTAAATCCCGGGGAGCCTGAGATTCAGTCTGTGGAATTCTTTGTTGTGCCACTGATCATTTATGGAGTCTAAATTTCAAGGGCAGAGTTTCTTCTCCTTCAATACCTGTAGATTCGAAGACAAAGAAAAGGGATGTCGCCAACTTCATGTAAGCTTTTCAGTGTGTTCTTTGTAATTGACAATAACCAAGTTTTATAAAACGGGACTCTTCGGAGTTTGGGTTATTTTCCTCTCTGAAAGTTTTGTTTATCTGCTTGCCAATGTAGTGAAGTTCTTGCGGTTGATCCTTTTATGTAGAGCGCCCATGATCCCCAGGGTCAGCTTTTGTAAATAGAACCAGCTTCCATACCGTGCCTTTGGATGTGGTCTTTTCATTTTCTCACGTTTGTTGTTTATTCTGCACATGGTGGGCAGAAACACCCTTCCAGACTTTTTCCTTTGGCATCAGAGGACCGTCCTGGTCTCTGATTTGCAATTCCACAGACGAAGGAAGCACGTATGCAGGACATGTGTCAAGTGCTCATACTACGTGGTGCATTTACATTTCTGTTCCTTTAAGAGAACTCTTATTAGACAATCCTGAATGTGAAAATACAGCATATTGTCAAATCTGTAAGTTCTAAAGCCCTCAACATTGTTTTTGTTTGCTCGTTTATGTCCACCCCAACATTTAGAAGTCTGGTACTTAGCAGGGGCCAGGCTGGGTACTGAAAGAGTCTGGTTTTAATAGAAGTAATTTTATTCCCACAACCACCCTGTTCCCTTGAAGTAGGTAAATCCTAAGCCCTCAGAAACGAAGCCTCAAAAACCCTAAAACCCAAGCCCACAGAAACGGTTGCTCGGGTCCTAAATAACGTTGTTTGTGCCGCCCGTCGTCGGGCTCTCCCGCGAAACCTCGCAGGGAGCAACGGATGGTGAAGACGCTGAGGCTCTGGCAGTCGGGGCGACCGGGAGGGGCGCGCGGGGTCCCCGCGGGGCAGGTGCGCGACCGCGCGCGCCTGCGCGCCAGGTCTCGCCTGAGCCCCGCGGCGGGCGCGACCCCGGGTGGCGGGCGCTCCACGCCGAGTTTTGGGCCGCTCCCCTCGCGCAGCCCCACGGCAGCCCCACAGACACACGCGCTCGCGCCCGCGCTTCCCGGGCTTGTCTTCAAAGCGAGCGGCCCCGGGCTGCGCGGGGTGATGCCCCGGCGAGGCGGTGGGGCGGTCGAGGCTGGGGCTTCGGGGAAGGCGGCGGCGGGGGGCGCGGGCGGGCCTTGGCAGTTGGCAGGCTCCTTGTAAGGGAGCTGAGGAGGGGCCAGGCAGCGGCGAGGGCCGCGAGGGGCGTGAGGGGGAGTGTTCCCGGAAAGCCGCGGCGATGGAGCCGCGCTGCGCCGGGCGCCGGAGGAGTTGAGAAAGAAAACAGGAAACGTGGTGGCCGCGCACCCGGCCGCGGCTGATTCATTCGCGTCGTGAGAAGGCTCAGCAGGCGGAGTGGGTGCGGAGACGCGGCTCGGGCCGGCGGGCGACGAGATCGGGCCGTGGACCAGGGGCTCCCTCCGCGGAGCTGGCCCCAAGGCGCGCGCGCCGCCCCCTTCGCCCGCTCCCGGGCTGGCACTCGGGCCCGCTGCACCGTCGAAAAGTCGCACCGTGGGGTTTTTGCCCGTGTCTCCGTGTAAAAGTTGGCTTGCCGCACTTTGTGCGCCCTCCCTGGACGCGGGACTGAGACGCCAAGCTGGAGAAACCGTGCTTCCCCGAGGCCGGCCGCCCCGCTAGCTGAGCCTCGGCCCCCAGCGCGGTGGCCGGCTCGGCACTATGAAGGAGCAGCCCTCATGTGCGGGCACCGGGCATCCGAGCATGGCGGGGTATGGCAGGATGGCCCCCTTTGAACTCGCTGGCGGCGCCGTGAAGCGCTTGAGAACTGAGTCCCCCTTTCCCTGTCTCTTCGCAGAGGAGGCCTACCAGAAACTGGCCAGCGAGACCCTGGAGGAGCTGGACTGGTGTCTGGACCAGCTAGAGACGCTGCAGACCAGGCACTCCGTCAGTGAGATGGCCTCCAACAAGGTAAGCCCCGGCTCTGCCTGTCGCCAGGGCCCCTAGACTGCTGATTCCCACGCTGGTGAAGCCGCCAGCCCCTGTGGCCCTGAGAAATACATAGAGATTTTGTCACACTGCATGTTGGCTGTTTTGCTCTCTTGGAGGGAGGTTCCTGACTCTGTGCCTTCCCTGTCTCTTACATTCACCCCAGATAAAGTAAACATTTTGCAAAAGCAACTTTGACATAGTTTGATTACAGCACCCCAGGCCACAGTGAGTGGGGATTTGGGGGGGGGGAGGGGAGTGGGCTTGTCAGTGACACTTTGCCCTTGCAGCAGAAACCCAGGCGGGGCCGTTGGCATTGCATGCTTAAGGGTATTCTTGGGACTCCCAGTTGGGAATAAGAGTTGCTGGAGGTCAGTGCAATCTCTGGGATGTCACCACCTACCGCACTCAACGCTCAGTAGAGTTCACTGAACTTGGAACCTTAACTCTTATTTATCTAGATGTTAGGGTACGTTGTAAGAACTGAGCTTTTATATGTTCTCTTAGCCTTAGGTGTCCACAGGAAATATCAAGAAAGTTAGAAAGTTCATTATGATCATTACCTTTGTTTTCATGAATCTTGGAGAGAAATCCAGTTTTCTGAGGTCATTTAGTATGTTTCAGTGGGTCATTTGTGCCATATATGCCAAAGTGCTGGCCTCGGTGGTCAGTGGAGTTTTGGGGGACTGAGAAGTAACCTTCAGCCTGAGACAGCCTTAAAGTAAGGTATAGTGTTGTCAGTGTTACTGTATTTTTTGGAATTTCTCTTCCTTGTGTCTTTAGTTATGTAAGGAAATAACTGGGATTATGTATGTTTTTAATGAATATTTGGCTGAGGGGATAGGAAAGGAGGCACATTCACGTTGGATGCAGATGACTGAGGGATTCAACCAGTAAAAACTGTTAACTTTGTGTGGCAATTACTAACAGTTGCCTCCTAACGATATTTAAATATTTTGGCCACCTATTTACAAGGTCAGGAAGGTTATACCATTTTACAGTTTATCTGTGTACACATATCTTTAACTGGGTGATGCTCTTTCTTAGCTTATTGTAGTTTTTATCCCACCTTTTTTTGTCCCCCAGTTTTTTTTTAAATACCATAGCATATCAGCCACTTGATTGTCTTATCTGTTGACAATGCTTACATAGATTGCATTGTTTTTGAAGTGAGAAGTTAGCTTCAAATAGAATAAAAGAGACTCCTCACGCACTTTCTACAGACACTAACTTACCCATAAGCACACTGACCTAACCCAAATGCACATTGGGGATCAGGTCTGGGTTTTTTGTTTGTTTTGTTTTGGCCTCATTTTGAACTTTGGTGTGGCTCCTCATCAAAATAACCCATCATTGGGCTCTTACTTCCTGCTGTGGCATCAGGTGCCATTGTTTTCATCTGGTTAACAAAGTCTTAGTTCATTGATTAATTTCATAAAATAGAAATTTTTTTTAAAAATTTGACTGATAATAGCAGTAGACTGTGCTGAGTATCTTCAATGTCCTACATGCTGAATGGGACCATTCTGCAGGGGGATTGAGTTCTTAATTCTCTTGTCTGGTTAATTCTGTATAAAAAAGAAGAGCAGAATCAGAAGGCACCCAAAGGGATATGCACACATTTGGTTATGTTTTCAAGGTGATCTGACAGTACTTTTTCAGAGAAATGAACCTGAGCAGCTATAAGTAATTATAGAATCCATATTCTTAATTCCCAGAAATCCATATTCTTAATGATGAGACCTCTGTTTGAATTTAAAAATTAACATGAAATCTAATAATGTATTGTAAGTGATGTCAACTGTCAAGTAATTAGTTTATCAATACTTTAAGATTTTTAAAAATAAAGCTTTAGGTCACAGTAATTGATCAAGATGATTTCTTTCTTTAATGGCACCAAATAAGACAGGATTTTTTAAAAATCTCCATTGTGAAAGCACCCAATTAAACTTTGAGTTAATTTACAGATTTAGTAGAGAAGGTGCATTTATTTGGTTGAAGGGAAATGTAGGTTAAGTGAGAAAAGTCTTTTTAAGAAGGTGATTCTAGCTGTTTGTGTCTTGTGGTTGAAAGATTATTGACAGGACACTTATTTTTAACATTAAAAAAACTCAACTTGGCTGAAGCTGTTGCTTAAACTTCTAATTTCTAAGCTATCCATTTCCTTTTTTTAACCCATTCGTTTTTACAAGAATGCTAAACTCATGTAACTTTTTATAGGTGAAAAGGGATTATCAAAGAAGGAAAAAAAGCTCTTGGTAAATGTTGTAAAGTTACCCTTCTGCTTTCATAACAAGGGCAGGAAAAAGTCACATCCACATAAGCTGTAAACTGAGTGGGAACAGCTGATCTGAAGGTCCCCATGAGTGATGCCCAACCTAAGTCTGAACTGGAAATGTGACAGCTTGCAGCACACATCTCTTGAGGATGAATGAATACGTCTGAAACATTGCTTTCTGGTTATGTTTTATTGCTGTCCATTATTTTTACATATACTTGTTTGAACCAGCCAGTATTTTCAGGTTTTCTCTTTCTGCCTTTGAAAAATCATGACATTTTTACATGTTCTTCTCACTTGAGTTTCTTTTTTAAATTTAATAGTATAATGTAACATAATAAAAATACTAGTAAGGTCATGATTTTTAAGTGCTTATAGAGAGGAAATATTTATTACAGATACAGATTTGGGTATTTAGGAAGAAGGAAATTGATTCCTTCAACCCATTTAACCATTTGGGTTAATAGATGATTTTTGTTTTTGAAAATCTTAATTAAAGGAATCCAAATTAGCAGTTTTAAAATGATACTTTGGAAGTAACTACCTATATTTCCTGATTGATACTGTAATGTGCATAATGCTTGTTGATGCTACTAAGGCAGGAGAATTATTGAATTCTTGGCCAAGGCCAACATGGACTGTAATACATGTAGGATGCTTGTACCAAGTAGGGTAAGAGACTCCAGATGGCATTTAATTTGAGTGATTAAATCTACAGCACTTACCCTCATAAGCACATTAATCTCCCTGAGATTTGTAGAGATTTCCTTTGGAACCTCATTGCTACAGTTGAGGGAGGTTTTGGTAAGGTCTCAAAGCTTTGCAAGTAGGCAGACCTGTAAGTTAAATCTTGGTTTTGTTCCTTGCTCGCTGAGTTACATTAGAAAAGCGAATTCAACTTTTTTAGCTTCAGTTTCCTTAGCATAAGATGAGCACAATAATATCCATTTTGAAAGATCAATGTAAGAGTTTGAAAGAATATATATAAAAGAGCTGTCTAATAAAAACTTTGTGATAGTAGGCACTATACCTGTTGTTACTGGTATTATTTGAGATTTAGGTCAAACTTCCTTAATGGTCTTCTTAGCTAAGATACGGGTTTTTTACCATTCAGTTATAATTTTTGCTTGACATTTTAGACTTCCTGAATTGTTACAATGTAGTCCTTAGATAACCGTCTTAAGTAACATCTCTATATTACAAAAAAAAAGGCTTATATTATATTTACACAATTTTTGGTATAATTCAGATAGAAACATTTTGAACTTCCAATTAGAAGTTTAGTCTTTTCTTAAATTCCAGTTACAGAATTCCAGACAGAAGTGCAAAATACTTTTTCTGTTTTACTCTAAAACTGAAAACACAGCACTTTATTAATTCTTGGAATATGCT
This sequence comes from Neomonachus schauinslandi, assembly GCF_002201575.2. NCBI lineage: Eukaryota > Metazoa > Chordata > Mammalia > Carnivora > Phocidae > Neomonachus > Neomonachus schauinslandi. The sequence continues at coordinate 41,467,213 of NC_058409.1, read as the reverse complement.
AAACATAATGTGGGATTGGTGAGGACATTTCCATTCTTTTGTACAGAATTTGCAAAGTTAAAATACCTTTTTAGACTATTTTTAATGCAAAATAGTTTCACAGTGTTTTTGGTTACCTTTCTCTCAAGGAAAGTAAGTTGAGGATGTGAGGAGGGCAGGCCAGGAGTCTAAGCCTCAGGGCTTTCAAAAATTATGCTTCGGAGAGGTGCCTGGGTAGCTCAGTTGGTTGAGCATCCAATCCTTGATTTTGGCTCAGGATTTTGGCTCAGGTCATGATCTCATGATCGTGAGATCAAATCCCGCGTTGGGCTTCATGCTCAACAGAGAGTCTGCTTAAGATTCTCTCTCTCCCTCTGCCTCTGCCCCGCCCCACCTCTAAAATAAATAAATAAATCTTAAAAAAAAAAAAAAAAGATTCTGCTGTGGAACCCTGTCACTTTATCCTCTTATGACCTAATAATACATATTTCACCAGGCCTTCAGAGTGAGTGCAATGATGCTTTAAAGGAGAGAATAAAATCATTTTGATTTCCTCCTAAAATATACCACTATAGAAGTATATTTTGTTTCTCCTCTCTAATTTGGGGGCACTTTCAAGGCTTGGCATTGCTGGAAACTGCCGTGCTTCAAGTGGCAAGTCTCTTGAAGTTAGGATTCAAGCATCCTTCCAAGAGACTTCAGGTTTTTCTTTAGTTAATTCTAGATATACATCTAGCATTACCAACTTAGCAAATGTGGTCATGACTTTCTTATGTTATTTATTTTGTCAATTTACTTATTAACCAACATCTCTATCATGTTTATGTTGCCTGTAAATTAATTGCTTTTCTGGGGTGCTTGTTATTCGTTCTTCCACTGTCTGCTCCCCCTGGTGCTTTTGAATAGTCAGTGCATACATAAAGCAATACTAGAGCTTTCTGTGGCTGCTGATGTTTTTTCTTCTGGGCAAGATGGGTGCTGGAATGAATATAGAATGTTCATAGGGTGGTTAAATCCTAAAATATTTCAGCATTACAAGGATATAACTCTAAGAACAGAAATAAATGTTTAACTTTTGCTGAGAAAGAAGAAGGTTTATTTGGAAAAACATTTTAATTTTATGAAGAACAAATCGCAAATAACACTTATTTTCTACATTAAAATATTAAAACTTACTGATATAAGAGAATTAAGAGTTAACATGACTAAAGGAAAACCTTATATTTTAAAAGAATATATCTTCTATAACTGTAGAAACTCGACTTACTGATGTTTTGAGTTTGCTGTCTCCTTTTTCGTCCACTTAATAAAAGTAGATTTGGCAAAGACTTAGGTGGTTTACATATAGTGCCTTAAAGTTAATATGGAGAGTTGGGAATGCTTGTTTTTATGATCACCATTAGGAAAAAAAATACTTTTTTTGCTTTTATTTTAAGTAATAATAGAAAGCAGAAATACTTTTAATGAAAATTTTCATTTTTCATTGAGGAGTAAAGCCTTGACTTTAACTTAACAAAACACTAAGCATTAAATCTTAATTTGTCTCTATTGTCATCTCAGTTCTCGTGTCAGTATTTAGGGGCAATAAGCTTCAATATGCCTAACATTTAATTATCCAAAACTTCTAATTTTTGTGATTCAGTGAATTAGTCATTACTAGAGGAATCCCTTTCAGTTATTACATTTTTATTTCATTATAGGGTAGTGGTGACTTTGGCTTGAGAGCATAATGAACTATGTCCTTTTTTTTTTTTTAATTTCAAAAAATAAGCTTGGCCAAGATAAAATAGTACTTTTCCAAATGCTATGGACAGATTAAACAAACTTTTTTCCCAAGTAACAAGGATAATAGATAATGCTATTGTTCAATTTAAGAAGATTTCCATGATAGTGACATAGATTATAGCTGTTACTTAAGATACACATATATGGCAGATGTGAAATGTTGATAATGTCATGATTTTCAGATTATCCCTCAAGTATGTAGAAGCGGATTATCTCATTTTTAGAAAGAGGCCAGCCCTTTACAACTGCAAATAGCTAGGGTTTATTTTGTGATGGTCTAGCTCTGCTAGGGCAGTCGGGCTGTACCTGGTACTCGTGATGGTTTCATTGGCCCAACTAGTCTGAGATCTTTCTAGGAAATAGAGAGATGGGTCGCCGTTTATTTTAATATTCACACTGGTCCTAAAAGACATTTTAGGAATGCGTTTCCTTTTATTCACTCTTACTGAGGTTGGGGAGGGGATATTTGCTCAAGCAACAAATAATTCTGCTGTGTTCATTAGGAAATTCGTTACATTGGATTCCCAGCTGTAGTAGTAATGGGTGTATGATTCTTTAAAAGAAAACTTTATCTTTAATGAAGGATTTTTCATTATTATTATCGTTTAATATCCTGAACTTTTGGTTTTTGTTTCACCACACTTTGTATATGATGAGGATGAGTGATATTTACTCCTTGGCTTGATAGTGTTCACTAGCAATGCTTATGGCAGCTTTGTAGAGTGGAAAGAACAGAGTTGTTTCTTTTTTTCTTTTCTTTTTTTTGGTCAGGCAAACTTGGTTTCAAATTTCAGCTCTCCGGCTTCCGACCTAATATTTGGGGCAACAGGCATCACCTCTCTAATTCTCAATTTCCTCATTATAAAGGGAGATAGTAAAAAGAGAAAATAAAATTGAAAGGTTGTTGAGAGCATTAAATATAATGTATGCAAAGCTTAGTTTGGTGCATAGCACATACTCAGTGCTCAATAAATTACGTAATTTATTCTATGCCTAGGATATACTGAAAAAGAGAGATAAAGAAGAACCCTGTGTCATATACTCCTTGCAATGTAAGAACATAATATTTCTTAGAAGAAAAGCATTACCTTTCTTCTGTGCAGCAAATAAGTCTAAATTAGTGTTGCTCATACTTTGTTGTTTCTGTGTATATTGTATATGCTATATGTTGGGAGTTTTTATTTAGGGTATTTTTTAAATGCAGATACCTATCTGAGTGCTTCATCTTAAGTAAGGATATTTATGAAATCATGGATTTGGTGTCCTACTTATATTTTTTTCTGATATACATTTGAAAAATATACATTAAAATTAATATGTAACAAGGTGAGAAAATATTCTTCCATACACCACCTTGAAGCATTTTGCTTACCACCACTCATAGATACTGAGTATGCTTTTGAATATACTAAACCAGTAGCAAGAACAACTTTAGGAGTCACTTTTAGTCAGAAAAACATATTTATTTTAAACAACCTATGGTTTTCTTTCTCTGCCACTAATGGGACCTCCTCACTGGAGGAAAAAAATGCCAAATTTCACCAGCAGAAATCTCCCATTCATTAGGCATTCATTCCTCAGGCAGAATGGTCTGTGGATTTGCAGCACCCTTCTATATCCAGACTGCCTGAGTTGGAGTCTCCTTCTGCCCTTTGCTAGATGTAATTTGGACAGCTTACCTTCTGTGCCTCAGTTTCCTCATCTGTTAAATAGTTGCTATGATGATTTCTTAATTAAAAGACAGTAATTGTCTAGAAAGAGTCAGGAACATAGATATTGAGTAATGTTAAATCCTTTATTTCCATCCATAAAGGAATATCATCTTTCTTTTCTTATTTTGTGAAGTGAGGGCTAGAGAAGGTGTTTATTTGCCATCCTGATATCTATACTTCTAATGAGCTTTTAAGAGGCAGCAGTGGCCTAGTGATGTTGAAGTAAACCAAAGAATACTGTTGGAATGTTTCACTGGCTCTTCTCCCACTCAGTGACTTTTCAAGAAGTTTAACTCTATTTTCTTTGTGTAATTTTACACTAAAGCTCATCAAATTGACCTAAAGGTTTATCAGAATATCTAAAACTCCCTGAGCTGTTTCTAGTTAAAACAGTAGAGAATAGAATAGTCTAACCAGTTTTTTATCATAAATGAATACATCCCAATTATTCCTGTGAATGAGACTGAAAATAACCCAGGCACAGAATTTCTCATTAATATTTAATGTTAAGAAAATCCTGTTAAGGACATAGCCTCCCACTGCACCTCTCAACATCTTAACCATCTAGTACGTGTATAAATACTTCCTTGCTCTGTCAACTGAGAAGGCCTAAAGAAACAACACCCCAGTAGCAATGAACACACCCAGCACCCTCATCTTGGTTTCTAATGCCATTCTCCAGAGGAACCAGGATTCCTTGGAAAATATCTAATTCTAGGAGTGGGGCAGGAAATGAGGCAGGAGTATGTTGTAGTGCCAAATAGTAAGAAGTGCTCAAACTGAACCCCACATTAATGGGAACGTATCAGAGGGGCACAAGAGCGAACTGAAAGAGCTTCCATTTACCAAAGCTGGAACTATTTGATCAAGAAAATAAACTAGTATTGGATTATAACCCAAAATAAAAAATATCCTTGTGTTAATACTGCTATAATTTATTGAATAAATACATAAATAGGAGAATAGACAAATCTCCTGTGCACAGAATTTCACATAATTTATGTAGATACTCTGCTCTCAAGGAAGGAGAGCAAAACTGTCTCCTCCTGAAGTGTGGGCTATACATATTGACTTCCTTCCAAAAAGCCAATATGGAAAGAGGAAAAAAAAAATGACTCTATAGTAGAGAAACCACACACACACACACACACACAACTTCAGCTAGGTCACTGAAGTCAACATCAACAGTGATATGCCAGGTTGTAATAGTATACACCCTTGATATGCTCTGATGAAAATGGTTCTTTACATCTGTAGTCTTCCTACCAAAAACATATAACCCCACTCTAATCATGAGAAAAACATCAGATAATTCCTAGCTAAGGAACATTCTACGAAATATCTGACTAGTTCTCAGAACCGTCGAAGTTAACAAGAAAAAGGAAAATCGGAGAAACTGTCACAGCCAAGAGGAGCCTAAGTTACTAAATGTAACACAAGATCGTGGATAGGATCCTGGACCAGAAAAAAAACATTAGGTGAAAACTAGGGAAATCTGAATAAAGTGTGGACTGCAGTTAATAATAATGCATCAGTGTTGATTCTGCAGTTGTGACAAACGTATCATATTAAATGTAGTATTAATAATAGGGGAAACTGGATATGGGGCATATGGGAATTCTCTCTGTACTTGTCTTCACAATTTTTCTGTAAATCTAAAACTTTTCCAAAATAAAAAATTTACTAAACAAATCCTTTAAGGCCTATTTGGAATGCTGTCTCCTCCACAAAGTTTTTTCTGTCCTCTCTTCTCCCGTGTCTCCCACCCCAGCCTCCCCTGATTGGGTGTCATGTCTTTCTCCTTTGACCTTCCACAAGACTTTATTTGTAGATCTCTTAACTCTAAATACTGTATTTTATTTCTTTGTTTTACTGGTTTTTGTTGTATACTAGGTTGTTAGTCTTACTCATTTTTCCAGCACCCATACCATTGGACACAAAGCCTTGTTAAGTAGGCATTCAATAAATATTGAGTGAATTGTATGAATGGTATTATGGTCCTCGCAATGCAGCTTTAAGTGTTTTTGCCTTCAGTACTATAGGGATCATGACTGATCAGTCTCAGGGACTTTACTCTTTTTAAGACCTAAAAGCCCTCGGGGGTGCCTGGGTGGCTCAGTCGTTAAGCATCTGCCTTCGGCTCAGGTCATGATCCCAGGGTCCTGGGATTGAGCCCCGCATTGGGCTCCCTGCTCCGCGGGAGGCCTGCTTCTCCCTCTCCTGCCCCCACCACTTGTGTTCCCTCTCTCGCTGTCTCTCTCTCTCTCTGTCAAAATAAATAATCTTTAAAAAAAAAAAAAGACCTAAAAGCCCTCAAAGTTCTTCTTTTATAGGTAATAGCTTCAATTTTACTGTTTGTCACACTCTTTGCAAGGAAGTTACTGAACATTTGGTCAAAGAACTGAAGAAATTTTCCAGTCTAATGTTGTTTGAGTCCAAATGTAAATTAATAAAATGAAAATATAATCTGTTCCTGCCTACCATACAGTTTTTGGTAGTTTTGGTGGTATTTAGCATGATCAGTATTTGAAAGCATTGGTACTGTTATCCTGAAGCTTTGTTTTAGAACTAAAAAAGTTAAAAGTGATCATTTGTCTAATTCATCCAGTTTGAGTTGGAAAACGAGGCCCAAAACTTGTCCAGGTCCACCTGGACAGCTAGAAATCTCATGACTTATGTCGTTCACTTTCTAGAGGGTCTCAGCATCGTTTGGGTTCATGTATGGAGCCTTTATTTTAAATCATATTTATAATTGTGGGAGGGAGATTATACTTTTTTTATTTGAATTATTAATGGACTAAAAGCCATATTTCTGATAAGCATATGGGTTTTATAACTGTTTAAAGACATAAACAGTGAGTTTTCTACCCAGCCACTAGGAGTATTGAAAGACATAAACAGTGAGTTTTCTACCCAGCCACTAGGAGTATTGATGAGGTCTTCCATGTGGCTTGTAGCTCAAACCTAGTGTGTATCAATATATTATTTTGTATTTTGATCACATGAATTAGTACCAGATGCATGGTGTTGGTTAATGTAAATGCCATTTCTCATCTTGGATTGGTAGACTCAGAGTCTGTGCATTATGGTTGATGCCTTGCAAGAAAGGTGGTTTGTTTTTTTTTCCTTGCTAAGAATCCTGATCATTTCCACTTAAGAGTCTCAGTTCGGCTTAGACACTTAGGTCTCAGAAATTTTAGCATAATTTATGCTCAGATTAGTCTCATTTAAATTAAAAATCTATAGTGCACAGACAAAGGCCATAAACTGTTCTCTCTCCTCCATACCTATTTTAGCAACAACATTCTTATATAAGTTGGTTCCAACTAAAAATGACATTTCTGCGTACTTTCTCTGGTAGCCTGGGAAGAAAGGATGTGTTTGTTGGCTTTTGCCTGTTAGGAAGTGTTCTGTACAGTTTTACCCAGGGCGTGCTTGGGTTTCCGTCAGCATCTCTGGTCCCCTGTGCTGTAATCCCTATCGTGGCAGCCTCTGGCTTTTATTACTGGCAAGCAGTGTGCTGTGCAGACAGAGGCACCATAATAGGAAACACCTCGGCCTGTCATAAACGGGCCTAGAGAGGAGAAGGCTCAGGCCTGACAGGGACGTGTCCATAGCAACAGGCAAAGATGAGCGAGGCTGCCCCCGCGGAGTAAGTGCAGGCTGTGAGCTTTCTCCTCGTTTCAGAAAAGAACCGGCTGATTTTAAGGCTGCTTTCCACTGTTAGCATAGCATGTTTCTGTTGCTTGGTTTTTGTGTGAATAAAGACATCTTAAATAATACTTTCCAAAATATTTTGAGAGAATATATCAAAGTGTTTTCCTTTTGTTTTTCTCCTTTAATTTCACCTGACATCTAGTGCAAACCCACTAGGGAGAAAGAAAAGACATTTCATTGCAATGGGAAATTATTAAAAAATATATACAAAAATCAAATAATCATGTGTCTATTTAAAGAATCATAAATTATGCTAATATACAGAATTACAAAGAAAAGGGCATTTCTCAGTAAGTTGACTTCCCATTGTTTACATCTCTTACATCAAGTTCAGGTTTTAGAAAAGGAGTACATTCTTTGACCAAGAAAGTTTCTATTTTATGTTTACTCGGTTTTTTTCAAGCTTCAGAAAAATAATGAACTACAACTTTAACAATGATGGGCTTTGTCACAAGAACTCAGGAAGATAAATTTCAAATTTGGAAGGGCTTTACCAGTTTTTAATTAAGAGATAAAATGCTGTCATGGGTGCTTTAAATATATGTAGGTGTCATTTCATTATTTGTAAGGCAACCTTATTTCACAAAAGAGGTTAAAGACTGCAAAGAATGAAAAAAGCTGTAATTTTGTTAAAAGAGTATGCAGAAATTAGATTTAGGAGACCTGAAATTTGAACTTTATTTTCTTTTTGAGAGAGAGATTTGCTCAAAGGCTTTCATAGATGAGGTATTCGTTGGATATTTGCTGATTTTTTCCTACCTCTTTTAAAATAAGCACTGATCCTCTTGTATTTTTTTTTTATTTTGAATATTTCAAGTCTGTTTCAACAATATGCTCTGATAAGAATGAAACTAATATCTTTGGCATAAGCTTTTATTTTTTTCTTTGTTTTCTTAATCATATATTCTCAGCATGGTCTTTGAGATCTCCATAAGGGTAAGTGATAATTAGGTTTCAAGAAATCCTAGGAATGTTTTACTAGAAATATCCTAATTTCTTTACTATACATCAGGAAAAGATTAGTTTTTCTCCTGGAAGATACTGTTTGGGCCTAAATCTTAATTTTTCCCTACAGTGTTAATGAGCAGTAAAATGATGAAAGGGTACATAGTAGAAGAAACAAAACAAACAGAGAGTTTACATCATTGCAGATTGAAAGCAATTTGTTCTCTCAAAAGTAAAACTCAGTGGAAAGATTAATAACTTTTTGCCCCTTGGCTTTATTTTCAGTGTAACATTTTAATATCCCTTTGTTACGTATGAGCAGTCTTTGACTACAAGTGGTCAGGAAACACTGGTATATAACTTACTTTCTAATAAAAGGCATGATCCTGGTGTTCTCTCATACTTCAAACCTTAAATCTCTAACTTAGTCCCAGAAACAGTACACTACATGCCAAAACAGTAGGTCTTATTTTTTTTTTTAAAGCTTTTTTTTTTAAAATTTTTTATTTATTTGAGAGAGAGAGAGAGAGAAACAGCATGAGAGGGGATAGGGTCAGAGGGAGAAGCAGGCTCCCCGCTGAGCCGGGAGCCCGATGTGGGACTTGATCCCGGGACTCCGGGATCATGACCCGAGCTGAAGGCAGTCGCTTAACCAACTGAGCCACCCAGGCGCCCCAGTAGGTCTTATTTTTAAAAATGAAAAACTGAGGCTCAGTTAGACTTGTACAAGATCTATGTGCCTCTTAGTAGATATAAAGATAATTATTTTTCTGAATGTGGCCTCTGGGGGGGAGGATGGAGAAATAGAAAAACAAGTGTTTGTTCTGACACTATGTTTTCAAAATATGTCCTAATATAATTTTTTAATAAGTACTAGATTCCAAAATAGCAAGAACAGTTTCAGCAAAATATAATTCCTAGTGCAGCTTATTCTGCTTCCCTTGTTCTCTGTCATGTCAGGATGGGCAGACAGGACCTAGTTTCCTGCTCCTAGGAAGAGTGTGATGGTGAGATAGATAGCATGTTCGGTTGGGAGTGAACCTAGCAGGCAGGTAGTTAACAGGGCACAGATATCAAATGAAAGGTAATGGGGTAAGTGGGATGAGAAGACCAATTGGCAAAAGCAGATCTGAGACCCTGGGCTGGCAAAGGATTTGGAGAGGATGTGGGTACAACTGGACAGGATGAAGCTTGACTAATGGTGGGGAGTGTGGCAGCAGAAGGTATAGGATAAACTCAGGGAAGGTGTAAGCAGGTGTCAGGATTTTTAAAATGATCTGTTACTGTGAGGTTGCCTTGGAGGTCTGTTTTCTTAGTGGGGGCAAAATGGAGAAGGAAGAAAGACTCATGGATAGAGTGAGAAATGAAGATTGAAGGAAGGAAAGATAGACATGACTTTTCGGATAGTGAGATGAGGAAGGGGAAGTATGGAAGAAGGAGCAATCTCAGACCGGGCTCACCTAGATCAGGGCTTTCCTTGGCTAGAGGCAGACTGATGTGTTCATGTTCCTTCCCCCTTTCCACCGCAGGGTGAAATCTGGTTGGAATGAACCTTTGGGACACTCTTGAAGAAAAAAAATCCAGATGTGTCAGGGTGAGGGTGTGAATGTTTAAAAGGGAGGACAGTCAGCTGTGGAGTTAGGGATTGGGGCAAATGACTAGAGAGGGCAGATTTACAGATGAAGTATACTGCATGAGGCTAGAGTCCTTTTTAGCATCAATAGCTGGCATCCTTTCCTTCACCTGTTGCCTCCTTGAGTCATAGCCCAGTAGCAGCATGAGTGGATTGTCACATCCAATGCTGGGCCATCCCTTAAGGAACCGGCTGCCTGGATGTGAGGGCCTGGGACAACAAAGTACAAGCTGAAACAGGGTGAAGAGAGACTGTGTCAAAATAAGTATAGATGAGTTCAGTCTAGTATACTGTAAGTTACTAGATGCCAAAAGAGGAAAGTGAAACAGAATAGCAGGTGACAGTGTGAACCTTTATCTTTAAAATTCAGCTGTAAATCTCCTAAATTCCAATGAGTTTAGCAATTCCTCTTCTGTATTACCCCACACTAGATTGTCACCTTGGCTAATTGCTTCAACTTCTCTGAACCTATTTTCTCTGTAAATCAGGACTAAAATATCTATCTCAGAGGCTTCTTGTATGAATTAGATGAAAACCTACCTGAAGTGCATGGAGCAGTACACACACCTAATAGGCACAGAAAGTGGCCTGTCTTTAGTAGGGATGGGGATTGGAATTATTTATAAACTTAAAAGGTGAGCTTCATATGCTGCCATATAGGTAACCCAGTGCAACTCGAGCTTGAAACAACAGGTCTGGGTGAAAGAGCTCACAGAGTGTGCCTTTGAAATCCTGATACCCAGTCATGGTGATTTATGGGACCTTACTAGCTTGCATATGTGATGGCCCACTGAGTTTGTTTACTTTAGTTTTAGTCCAGTTACCTAGCACTCTCTGATGGCATATTTTTATTTACACTCTCACTGACCACTTAATTATGATTACCTTGAAAGAATATGTATGAAGGCAGCCATGAAAGAAACTTTTATTAGAGTTGTGAGGTGTCATGTAGATCTTCATTCCACCATGTCTAAAAATGGGCGTGGCGCTTATGCTTCGAGTCTCCCTCACCTTGGAAGACCTTCAAGACCCCTCCAAATGATTTTTATGATTGTGAAATACTGAGATATGATTATTAACAAGAGTGTCAAATATCAGTCCTATCAGGTAACTAGGTGTCTCTTCTTGGGAAAAATAGAAACAAGAACCAAAAATAGAATCTTTAATCATGGCATGGACTTAAAAGGACAATCCAGCTGCGAAAGAGAGACTGGATGAAATCACCTTGAACCTGGTTTCAGCTCATGATGCGATCTTAGTCATAGATCTGACACTAGGCATAGCAGAGGAAGAACAAATTCCCCAACCGTGTAGTTGTTCTAAGAGTTGAAAATGAGTCAATGAATAGGTGATTGATTCCTTTCCATCGTCTACTTACTCTCAGCCATTTTGCAGAGAAATCATACTTTGGTATGCTTACTAAAAGTTGTGGGTTTTGTTTTGTTTTTTTCCTTAAAATTCCAAATATCCTTAGAGGTAAAAGAGATTTGTGGTATCGGCCTGTTTGCCTCCTTCGTTTTAAGATGAGGTAACAAGGTACAGGAGAGTTGAAGTGACCTGGAACAAAATAGTACTGTGTTACTTTTGTCAAGGCTTTTCTCTTGTGGAAAATACAAATTTTTTGTTGCTAGACTTAAGACCTAGATATTGGTCTTTATTGACATATTCACTTTTGAAGGAAATTTTTAGTTTTTATTATTTGTGTTTGATCCTTAACCATTTTCTAGACCAGATACCATTTTCATGTGGCAAATATATCACTAGGAAGTTTTTTGTTGTTTTGTACCATTTGTTTTAGATAATCACAATCCAGTATTTAGGCTTTACTAAGGGATTTTTGTTTTTGCCTAGTTACAGTAGGACATGTATCTGCTCCAAAGGTTTTTAGAGACAAAATGAGATTTTTATATGTGTGTTTGTATTCAAGTAGATAGATAGATGATAGAAAAGAAAGAAAGGCATATAGATATACAGACTGAAAATATAACTAGTCATGTAAGTAAACTTGTTGTGTGTTAATGAATAGGAGAGTAGTGCATGGTCTTCTGGTCCTGTAGAGAAGTTTAGAATGCGTTCAACACTGAGGACGAAAATGATTGGAAAGCATCCCAGAAAAAAGTGTTACTTAAGCTAGATCTTGAACATGGAGGATTCATATGGGTTGCTAACAAAGGAAGAGATGGCATTCCAGGGGTTAGATGAGGCAGGGTAGGATGGGGCACTATTGTGGATTTAGCTTTATTGTGTGTTTGTGGAAGTGGGCACATAGTGGGTGTTTTGTAAGAATGGGCCTGCCTGGAACAGAAAATCTAATGCTGGGAACTGAGGCAGGTCTGAGAAATGTGGACTTGGGACTACAGTAAAGAGTACCTTCAATGCCCGACTAAGCCGTCTTCACATTATCTTCCAAGCCCTGAAGAACACTTGCATTTTATTTTAAGGAAAATAACAAAATAATTTTATAAAGATAAGTCTTGTGGTGGTCTAGATCATATGGAGGGGAAATAGTGAAAGCCCGAAGGGTCTGTTAGAAAATTAGGCAGGTAAGTGATGAGGGACTGATACAGGATGGGATGAAAGGAGAGTAATGGGTGAGAGAAGGACAGGATATGGGGTGACAAGATTTGGGGGAGCAGGACTGCAGTGAATAAGAAGAAAGTACAAAATTCTAAACACAAACGTTAGGATAACAGTTGGAAAATTAGAAAGAGAAGCCAATTTGAGGTGGAGTGAAAGATAGTTAAATTTTTAGACATGAAATTAAGGTAAGACCACATATCAAAGGAAAAACACCCTGTAGGCCTTCAGTTGTTAGGACTGGATTTTTGGTAGTAGGATAGGACCTTAGCTGGGAGCTGCCTGTGCAGGGTTGGTGGTTAAGACCAACTTAGGGCTCCTCTGTAAAATGGGAATAACACTAGTCCTCATAAGGTTGTTACTAGAAATAAATGAAATAATGTCAGGAAAGTATTCAGCACTATCCTTGTCACATTGTAGACACTCAACAAATGTTAGCTATTATTTTTTACTGTGGGTTTTAGGGAAAGACAATTTTGTGATTTACTACAAGTGCTATTCTGGAAGCTGTATAAAATCCATTTGCGTGGGGTATTTCTTCAGTACCCCAAGTGGGTGTTCATATGTCCTAATTCACATCCTTGCTTTTCTACCTGTTAAGAGAAAGTGAGAGCCCAAGCTGTAATTACTCATGCTTAGCTGTTGGTCACTGTTTATAAGACCTAGAATTTTTTTTTTACACAAAAGATTAAGAATATTTACTGCTCTTCTGTTAACTGCAACTTCTATAAGATCCCTGAGCCATATTTTTTTTCCATTGCTGTGTCCAGAGTCAAATCAATTCTAAGGGGTTTACAAAGACCTTTTGAAAAATGGTATTAGCTTAATGCAAGCTAATGGTCATTACCTCAATATTAGCTCAGCATTTTAAAACTACTTTCACTCAAAGAGGAACAGACTTACACAGCAATAGAAGAAATCCAGGAGAAGTGGATTATTATTTATGAAGACTTGTAGGACTCCTGTTGTGTAGGTTGGACTAAATGTATTCAGTGGAGCTTTCCAACTTGGCTATATTTCACAGAATCACAGAATTATGGTGTGTTTGATGATCCCATTCCACCTAACATATGTGATCAACTCATTATCTGCTAGGGTATTAGATTCACATGTAGAAGATCAAGTACAGCAGAGTTTTTGGTTGGGGGGTGTGGTCCTCAACAGAAAAATAAACTTCATGTATTTAAATTTTCTTACACTTGACTCCTATAACTCTTCTGTCACTTTACTTACATCCTCTACATCTGTACCTCCCCCAGTCTTCTCCATTTCAGCAAATGGCACAAACATCCATCCAAGTCACATGCTGATCATACCAGAAGTCTAGGGGCTGATTCTTCTCTTCTCTTCGCTTGCAGCATTCAGTTCACCAAGTCAGGTCAGCTCTTCCTCACTGCTTCCTCTCCTCCTCTGTCTGCTCTGCCCCTCTATAAACCATTCTCCACAAAGACAACTTTCTAAAATGTAAATCACACCACAGAACTCGGAACCTTTCAATGATAGCCCGCGCTCTCTGCAAGGCTTGCAAGGACCCACATGACCTCGCCTTGCTGTACTTCTGATCTGATTCTGTGTACCTGTCCTCCCTCGTGCTGGCTGTGTTTCTTCAGTCCTTGCTGGGAACGCTCTGCCCCAGATCTTCTGGTTGGTTCTTTCTAGTCTTTTGGGTCTCGTGTCAGATACCACCTTCTCAGTGCAGCTTTTCCTGACTATTTAGTTGAATAGTCCATGATCATGGTATCACGTTACTCCCTTTTCTTCCACTCAGTATGTTTCTTCCTCATTTTGTGTCTTTTTGCCCCAAGAGTTCAAGATTTACATGGTCAGGGAACTCTTCTGTGTTTATCACTGTGCCCGCTGTGCTGGCACATAGTAGCTGGGTAATAAATAATTGTTGAGTGAAGAAGCGAATAACCATCCTAAAACAATTCATTATCAGATATTTAAAGCCTTTTGCTTTCCACAAGAATTACTGATTTTATTTTCTATTTTTATTTTCTTGAAACCCTGGTATTTTTGTTTGATTTTACTTGGTAATAAATGGGAAGGGAGCAAAGAGTTAGATGTAGAACAAGTTTGAAAATACTAGATTAAACAAAATAAAACAGGGTTATATATTATGGTCCTTGGCAAAGCCTTTAATATGCTAATGTACACAGTCTCCAAGAAGGTTAGCACTATGTCAAAAGTTTGACCCTGGATGTCTTCTTTGAGAATTATCACATCAGACTGCTGTTCTTTATAACACATTCTGAAAACTGCTGCCTTAGACAAAAACCCATCATAATAGACAGGGGGAAAGAGACACTATGTGGAGTACAAGGAGGCAGATTTATACTGACTATCAGGAGAACAGGCTATCAACCAAGGACTCAGAAAAAAAAATAAAACCTATGAAAAAAGTGATGGAAGGATTCAAAAAGAATACAGCAGCTGGGACTATTGAGTTTTCTGCGAACAGCTCCTCCTGCTTTCTTGGATATTTCTAGCTCCAACACTGACACAGTGCTTGGCCTAGAGTGAACACACAGTAAGTATCTGTTGACTGTTCATCAATGAGTGAATAAAGGTGGCCCAGGATCACCGTTAAATCATTAAGTTAATTTTTTTTTAAAGATTTTATTTATTTATTCATGAGAGACAGAGAGAGAGAGAGAGAGGCAGAGGGAGAAGCAGGCCTCCCGCGGAGCAGGGAGCCCGATGCGGGGCTTGATCCCAGGACCCTGGGATCATGACCTGAGCCGAAGGCAGACGCTTAACCATCTGAGCCACCCAGGCACCCAAATCATTAAGTTAATTAATATCAGTTTGGTTTGTTTAAGAAAAGCACGAACATATCTTAAGTATTTTAGGAAATGTTTCATTACAAAGAATTAAAAGTAAAATATTAGTACTTACGAGAATACTTCAGCTGTTATTATATTGCCTAATGCTTTGTATAACTAGGAATTTAGCATATATTGCATTATTCAAAGCTAACATGGACTTTATAGACAAACATATGCCTATTTGGCTGAGATAAAATGGTGGCGCTCTTAGAGTAAAACTTACTTTACCGTATATGACTACGCTTGGTTTTTGTTTTGTTTTGTTTTAAGAGAAAGGGGGCGAGGAGGGAGGGGCAGAGGGAGTGGGAGAGAGAGAATCCTAAGCAGGACCCACGCCCAGAAACATGGGGCCCAACACAGGGCTCAATCCCATGACCCCTTGATCAGGACCTGAGCAGAAATCAAGAGTCCAGTCTTTAACTGACTGAGCCACCCAGGTGCTCCAAGCTTGAGATTTTTGTTTCATTTCTCTTTAGGCAAAGTTAAGCAAATTTGGAATTAAAGTAATTGGGTAACATTACCTAACATTTTTTTTTTAAGATTTTATTCATTTATTTGAGAGGGAGAGAGCACGAGCGGGGTGAGGGGCAGAGGGAGAAGCCAACTCCCCACCGAGCAGGGAGCCTGATGTGGGGGCTTGATCCCAGGATTTCGGGATCATGATCTGAGCCAAAGGCAGACGCTTAAACAATTGAGCCACCCAGGCGCCTCTACCTAACATTTTTTAAAGTCAAGTTTTGAGGTATAATTTACATATTGGTAAGATGTCCACTTTTTAGATTTAATTGAGTGCATTTTGACAAATGTATACAATTGGATAACTACCACCATAATCTGGATATAGAATATTTTCATCATCCAAAAAGAGTTCTAATGCTCCCTTTGTATTCATTCCCCTCCCCCTACTACCAATTGCTGGCAACCAGTGATCTCATTTCCCTATAGTTTTGCCTTTTCCAGAATATCATATGAATAAAATCATACAGTTATAAAAAGCCTTTTGTTAATGGCTTCTTTCACTTTGCATAATGCTTTTGAGATTCATCCACTAATAACACTATGCATATATTAGTAATTTATTTTTATTGCTTTCTAGTGTTTTGTTTTATGGATATACCACAATTTGTGTTCATTCGCCAGTTGATTGACATCAGGGCTATTTGCAGGCTTCAGCTGTTACAAATAGAATTGCTGTAAACATTTGCATATAGACCTTTTTCATTTCTCTTGGGTAAATAACTAGGAGTGGGATTGCTGGAACATGTAGTGAATATAATTGTTAACTTTATAAGAAGGTGCCAAACTGTTTTCCAAAGTCGCTATCCCATTTTGCAATCTTACCAACAGTGGACAAGGGTTCCATGGACTCTGCATCCTGGCCAGCATTTTGTATTGCTCGTATCTAGTATGTAGTAGCATTACATTTTGGTTTTAATTTTTGTTTTCTTAATAACTAATGACGTTGCACATCTTTACATGTGCTTATTGATCTTTTTAAGTTGTAAGAATTTTTATAATTCTAGATATAAATCTTTATCAGATACATATTTTGCACATATATTCTTCCACAAGTCTATGGCTGGTTGTTCTATTTTCTTACCAGTTTCTTTCAAAGAGAAGCTTTGATGAAGTCTAGTTTATCATTCTTGTCTTTTATGTGTCACGCTTTTTTGTGTTCTAAGAAACCTTTGCCAACCCACGATCACAAATATTTTCTACTGAATTTTCTACTAGAAGTTGTATAGTTTCAGGTTTTACATTTAGTTCTAGGATCCATTTTGAGTAGATGTATACTAATATGGTGCAAAGTAAAGGTGGAAGTTCATTTTTTTTTGTGAATGGACATCCATGTGTTTAAGTGCTATTTGTTGAAAGGAATATATAATATAGCCCAAGTTTTATAACTTAAAATTACTTTAAGATCCACAATAAAAGTGGTGTACATAAAGGATCAAATACGTATTTCCAGAAATCTGCCTATTTGCTTTTTTTATTACTGCTTTAGGAGACAGGTATTCTCTGTTTAAATTATTTTCACAAAGCACACCAAGAAGTACAGAAGCAATATTAGTAAATATTTTATGGTGATTATCGTGGCCATCATAAGCATGGAAAATTGGTATTAACTTAGAACAGTTTAAGTGAATTGGGAGTCCTAATTTTCCCTGTAAGTTGGAAGTCTATATTTATACAAGATTTTTTTGTTTGGAGGCTTCATTTATGTGAGATTTGTGCACCCATTCATCGCCTTAATTATTCTTCATTGAAACAAAAATCCTTGGTGGATGTGATAATGGTGGTGGCTGGTGGTGGCAGTAGGGATTTCAGCTGGATTTACTCAGTAGTTGTGGACATAGAAAATTTTCTACCAAGTGTATATGATTCAAACTGTATCAGTAATTATAGAACGCCACGCGAAAGAGACCACGTAGAAGCAAAATTTAAGTACAGTTATCATCGGATCAGTTTGATGTTCTTTCAGCCTCAGAGTACCTCTCAACAAAAATAAAGTTTCTTATATTGGAACTTCCTTTTTTAGTAAATGTTAGAGGTGTTTCTTAAATAAAGCTTTTTTGGTGAAAATTCTCAAGCCAGGTTAATTGGAGAATGATCCTTAGCCTTTTTGGATGATGATTTTATTTTTAAAAATCAAGCTGTAGTTCCTCTTAATCTCAAGCTTCCATAATATTTGTAAGATATGTTCTTGTTTTCTGAAATGTGACGACTCTTAGAGCAGTTCCTTAAATTGTGTTTGGATCCATCATCACTAGAGGGCAGTAAACACAAACAGATTTAGTGGGTTTATAAGGTGGTTTTTGTAATATTAGCATTAATCAAAGAAAGTATAATTTTATAATGTAAAAATAGATTTAAAATTCTGTTACTTAAAACACAGGTTATAGATTAATTCTGGATTATTGCCTGCCTCTATAACGATTTTTGTAGTGAAAGCAAAGGAACACAGTGATTTCTGAAACACTGGTGTGTTGTATTTATTGTATTTAATATTTGAAGTTTCCTCTTGCCTCAGAATTCTTCAGGGGGCATTTAGTAACTAGATTTGCATATGTTAAGCAGAACAGTATTGGATGTGTGGCAGCCCACTTTACACAGATTAGCTTCTTGATTAACAATTCCCAGAACTTTGATCCTAAGTAGAAATATGTAAAATAAATATAGATTGATCATAAAATAAAATATTTCCCAAAGGTATTAGTCCTACTGAAAACAGTGCTATTGCCAGGAAGATCCCTTAGGTTGTAGACATCTAAGAGTCATTAATACACTTACTTTAAATAATATTTCTTTAATATTTCAAACTGTAATATGTACAGCTTAGAATTTATTATGTTAATAGACACGTTGTTTATAGGCTCTAGGATAACTGTACAGATTAATGCCTGAAATATTTTTTGGCAGTTTAGAGTACTCTGTAGCCGGACAATGTGGTTTAAATCCGGGCTCTGCAACTTGGCTTTGTGACCTTGGATAAGATACTTTGACTTCGGAGACTCAGTTTCCTCATAGTTTAGTTTGTCTGTTTTTCTTTTTCCCTAATCAAAAATGTATCTTAACCTGTCTTAACATCTGTTGCAAAGTCCCTAATTCCAGCAGTGGTTAATATATCAAAACCTCAGCTCCATCAGCAGAATTTTAAGTATCCTGAAATATCCTAAGATACTCCATGAAGTTTGATTGTTTGGTGTCTCATTTAAGAACTGAGAAAATGAAGAATAAAGAGGAGTGGTATCTAAAGATTTTGAGGAGTATTTTTAGGAGAAGACAGAAAAAGAGAACTAAATGCTGAAGGAAATTATATATATATATTTTTTTAATTTGAGTACATGCACATATTTGGGTGTTTGAACACAGCAGACTACCAGTCAGGAAATATGGCTTCTAGCTGTGTGTGAGAGCATCTGTGTCAAGTTCATGGAACACACCCACATCTAAGTGTCACTGTCCCACATGTCAGGAGCTCTCCTTATCAGGGGAGGCTGCCTGTCTTTGGGCACAAGCTTCCTGACTTCACTAGTTAGTAGGAACCATGCTGTCCAGAGATCTGACCACAGGAATAGGATCAGTGGTTCCTTAATTCAGGACATTGTAAAATCAGCACAAAGATTAAGGATAAAGTGAGATGCCTGGTTGGCTTGGTTGGAAGAGCATGCAGCTCTTGATCTCAGGGTCATGAGTTTGAGCCCCACATTGGGGCTCAAAAAAAGATTGAGGATAAATGAGTCCACTCCTAAATTCATACAGTTTATCAAGGAATTTGCAAACACCTAATTATATGATGACCAACTCATAACACTATAAAGAGCAAAGACTAAAAGAGACCTGGCCTGGCTGTCAGCCCTTGTCATATACTGGGCAGGTTATCGAATTTTTAAGAGTATCTATCTGTCTTTTCACCTTAAAGTGGGGATAATAGCTATCTTACCAGCATGTTGCAAAGGTTAGCATTAAGGTATATAAAGCTCTTGGTGCATAGTAGGTCTTAACAAATGCTTTAACAGATTCCGGTTTCCCCTTTAAAATTGTCAGAAGCTAAGTCTAATTCTAAGAATTATATTTCTCTGGCCCCATCCAGATTTCTCCTCTGGGTTGTCCAGATTCTTTCTGCCATCTGCTACTACTGTAGCAAAGGGAAGGAGCTTCTAGTTGGTCTCTGATAATGAGGAAAATGAAATGAATCTTAATTTAGCTCAGAGCTTAAGAAAGATTTCAGGGGTGCCTGGGTGGCTCAGTCAGTTAACTGTCTGCCTTCAGCCCAGGTCATGATCCCGGGGTCCTGGGACCAAGCCCCTGCAATGGGCTCCCTCTTCAGCGGGGAGTCTGCTTCTCCCTCTGCCCCTCCCCTGCTTGTCCTCACTCGCTCTCAAATAAATAAATAAATAAATAAAATAAAATCTTAAAAAAAAGATTTCTTATTAACTAGAAATATGGAAACTGTCTTTAGTACATTTTACTTGATGTTACTGTAATTATTGCTACTACTAAAATCATTACTGTTATCTCCTCTACTACAGCAGATTAGGGGTTTATAGTTGAATCTTTTGTGCCTGTGGTCCATTAATTATTTTGGAAAAGATAAAGAATTAGGTATCTTTTTTGCCCAAAGGATCCTCTACCCTGGTTGAGGAGGCAGAGTTCAAGGCAGTTGAAGTAACTGGAACAGTGATTCTTAACACTGGCGAACATTTAGGCAATTTCAGGGTGCACGGACTGGGGAGTCCTGCTGGCATTTCATGGACAGAAGCCAGGGGGGCGAGGTGTCCTGGAATACATGGGATAGTCCTTCAGCAAGGAGGAATTGTTCTGTGTCCCAATAAACCATTCAAGCAGGTGAAATAGTCACTTACAATTATCTGAGCCTAGAACACAACTACTTTTTATATATAAAAACAAAATATTTTTTACATGATTTTAATCCACACTTATTTTTTCAGTAATGTAACCACAGTGTATGCTAAAGGAGAATTGTTCTTTGTTACATCTGAGACCTTTCAAGAGTCATTCACCATTTTGGAAAAAGATTGTCTTTCTAATACAGTACTCGTGTATTCATTTCCCTGTTGCTGTCACATTTCATCGTAATTCTCCGTATCAGAGGAAGCAGAGCAAACACTTGCAAAGCACTTACTGTTCTAAGTGCTTTACATGTATGTACCAGCTTTTTCTTACAACAACTTGTAAGGTAGATGCTATTATTATTCTTACTTTCCAGATGAGTAAACTGAAGATGAAGTAAAGTGAGAAAGTTTAGATAACTTTGTCAAGGTCACACAGTGATAGTAAGATCTCAGCTTTTGACTATTTTTTCTTTTTAGTGTTCCTGTGTACATGCATTTATATTTTGCAGTGTGTAATATAATTACTTTTATTTTTCCTTTATGTTACTGATAAGCCACTATATGGGTTTTTTAAAGTGTCTATATAGGGATTATTTAGTATGTATGGATGTATTTAGTGAAGTGCGTATGTTAGAAAAGTAGGAATTTTTTAATCAGGATAAAAATATTTGTTATAGGGGCGCCTGGGTGGCTCAGATGGTTAAGCGTCTGCCTTCGGCTCAGGTCATGATCCCGGAGTCCTGGGATCGAGTCCCGCATCGGGCTCCCTGCTCCGCAGGAAGCCTGCTTCTCCCTCCTCCACTCCCCCTGCTTGTGTTCCCTCTCTCGCTGTGTCTCTCTCTGTCATATAAATTAAAAAAAAAAAAAAATCTACAAAAAAAAAATATTTGTTAAGAAAGAAGGAACTTAGTTTGGAGTTAGTCAAAGAATAAAATTGATGGATGGATAGAAAGCATCATTTGGATGTAAATGACATTGTATGACACACCTTGTTCTTTGGAAGCACACCAAGCATGCTCCCCTCTCAGGGCTTTTGGTGTTGGTGTTCCCCTCACTTGACTCCCCTTTTTCCACTGCCCTGGATAGTCACGTGACTTGCTCCCTCTCTTTCTCCAGATCTCATCAAAGAGGCTCTCCCTGACCATTTTATACTACAGGAACCTCCATCGCTAACATGCCATAGCCTCCTCATCCTTTCTTTCTCCCCCATTGAATTTTTCACCACATGACATAGTATATTTTTGCTGATTCAGTTGTTGAATGTAAGCCACAGGTGAAAAACCTTCCCTTTGTTCACTGCTATGTCCTCATTATCCAGGACAGAGCCTGGCACACAGTAGGAGCTTTATAAGTATTTATTAAATAAAGGAGTGAATGCAACATAAAGCCTGGAGAGGGGCTGAGATAATTTGGTCTTGAGATGTACTTTGAATGATTTAAATCTGACTTTTTCTGGAAAACCAGCTTGAAGGAGAAGGAGTGGAAGAAAGGGTATTCTAGACAGTGAATCCAGTGAAAGTGAAAACAGAAATAGGACTGTTGGCTAAATCACAGAGCTGGGTGGAATACTAGCCTTTCAGTAACGGAGCGTGAGTGTAAAGGGCAGCTGGAGACGGGCTCGGAGCTGGGGATTAGGGTCAGAGGTTGTCAGTCTGGGCTCACAGAGGAATATGGATGTGATGAGGCAGTGCTGCCGAGTTGTTAGGCAGTAGCTTTGGAGTGGCAGGCTGAGGCTGGATTTGAGAAAACTTGGCCTGGCAGCAGAGGTGAGAATGGGATTAGAAGGAGAAAAGCCAAAGAAGATGAGCTAAGAAGCAAGTATTGTGTTTTGGGTCTAAGATGCATAATGATGTGATGCAGTTAAAAGAAAACATGATAACTTACACACAGGATAAGCCTGGGAGTTAAGAAATCTGGTCACCATAATGGAATAGTTTTCATAATCCACATCATTGTTCTCATCATCATCATCATCACCCAATACCTATTTGTCACTATGTACCAGATGTTTTAAGTGCTCTGCATATATCATCTCATTTAATCCTCATAATAACTGTTCTAGTTATTTATTGCTATTAAGCAAATCACTTCAAACTTAGTGGCTTAAAATATCAACTTGCTATTTTTTTTAATTGTTTCATGGGCTAACTGGGCTTGCTTAGACATTCTCGCTTCAAGTCCCTCATGCGGCTTTAGTCATTTGGCAGCTGGGGCTGGAGTCATCTAAAGGCTCCCCTGTCGGGATGACTAAGATGGCCTCTTCACTGTCAGGTCTTGGCTCTGGGCTAGGATGGCTGGCATAGCTAGAGGTTGTCCAGGCATACATCTGCTCTTCCTGTCTCTCTCTCCTTACGCCCACTCTCTCGGCAGCCTCTCTGTGATGTTAGCCTGGGCTTTCTCATAGCACGGCAATCTTAGAATAGTCAGACTTACTAACAGGGTGGCCCCGGAATCCTAATAGTGCATTCAAGGCAAGCAAGGTGAAAGCTTCAAGACTTCTTCTGACAGCCTCCATTTCTCGTGACAGCACTACTTGTTGGTTGTACAAGCCAGCCCAGATTCAATGTAGGGCTGGATGGCTCATTAGTAGGCATCTTTGGAGACTAGCTACCATAATAACCCAATTTTACAGATGAGGAAACCAGAACACTAAAAGGTGAGATTATTTGTTAAAGAATATGCACTAAAGGATTTGAACTCAAGCCTCTGTACTTGGGACCTGGGTGAACTTGGGAAAATCACTTTCTCTCTCTCTCATGTGGAGATGAGATTAGAGGATTTGATACTGAAGATGCTTCCCATTTCTCCCAGGCGTTCAGCCCTTGGATTTAGATGATGGGAGTGGGGATGAGAAGGAACAGTAAATGAAAAAGCATTTTATAAAAGATAAAACATGATAATAAAGTTGGTGAAGGAGGGAAGGTGATATAGATGGGGAATACATTAGGGTTATTGGGGATCCAGTTAGATGATTTATATTAAACATCTAATGGTGGCTGACTCACATGAAATGCCTCTTGAATGGTAACAAGGAGTCACAGATTTCAGTCTGTGATACTGGGAGAAATATCAGCCCACTGACTGAAATGGGAGTAGTTATAGTAAGAACTACTTTAAATAGATAAATGGATCCATCGATTTTGAAAAAGTCTGTGATGAGTGGCAGGGCATTCGACAGGGGAGGGAACCTTAGTCATTTGGAAATATGGTGCTGCAGTTCATGTTAGAAGTAGTCATCAAAGAGTGTGACCCAGGACAGAGTCTTGTGGGTATCCCAAGTTAGAGGATGAATAGAAGAAGGCAAAGAAGGCATGGTCAGAGAAGTGGGGAGAAAGGCAGAGCAGTTGAGGATGCTGCAATTGAAGGAGAGTGGAAAGAGTACATTGTTGAACACTTGTGAGCAGTGAAGGAGAATGAAAGACTAGGAAAGAGGAGGACCTTTTTGTATTCTTCTGGAGGAAGTTTTAGTGGCCTTTTTGGGGGTTAGTTTTTTCTTTTGTAAGGGATTAAGAGGAATTTAGGAAATTAACACAATAGGTGTGAACTGCCCCTGAAGACTTTGCAAGCAAAGGACCATTACAGAATCAAAGAGGAAGAGTATTATATGGATGTTTCTGATGTGTGTACTATCTAAAACAGAGCAAAAGCAGTAAAACTGAAAAGTAACAATATTAGCAAGGCACAGAAGCACAAAGCCGTTAAATGCTTTGAGATGGAGATGAGGAAGAAAGGGACAGAATTTTATGTTAAAATAGAGTAAAAGCTAGACTTCCCTCATTTTTTTATCCACAGGTCTTGAGTATACAAGTTAAAGAATGACACTGCCCCAAACCAAAAAGAAAAGATTGTTTTTCTTTAAGAAATTTAGATTTCTTATTTAACTCTCCTTCAAAAGGCCTGATTACTCGAGCTTAATGCTATATTCCTCCAAGAGCCACTGTTAATACCTTTCTTAACTTCATGTGCAATCATAAAAATGTTCTCTTTTGGTCAAAATACAGATTTTAAAATCTGTACTCAGAACTCTGCATTCTTTAACCATACACAGTGCTTTAGCAATCAGAATTATTATAAATCGTACCCACCCTTAGATTTTTAAGGTTGTGGAGCTCAGCTACATGTAACAATAGAAACAAAAAGAGCTGAGAACAGCCACACACACAGGTGAGGAAATGTATCCTTCCCATTTGTCAATTCTGGATGTTGATTGTATTTTATAATCACACTATGCTTTTATGTTAGGCAGAGGGAAACCTTTGGTTATATCTGTGTCACCAGGGAAGCTCCTTGCTTTGGACTGGAGAGAGGGAGGCAGTTAAAATGCCTAATGGCCCTTTTCAAAGCAGCTTTTATTTTGAAGGAAGAGAAGTCAGAGAATAATAAAACTCATAGGAAGGACTCCAAAAAGACTGGCAATCCTTATTTAAGAATGAACTGTGAATTTTGAAGAGTTTTGTGGTCGTTATTCATCATCTGCGAGCGGGAAACCCCATTCATCTTTTTACTCGGCAGCCTCAGCTGTAGGGATACCATTATTAAATGGCGTTTACCAGAGGTGAGGAGGAAAACCTCCTCCCCAGAGGTTCGCCCCCGCCAACCAATCACGACACAGCCTGCTCTGAGTCCACACACCCCCCCCACCCTGGTAGACCCAGTGATGGAGTGTGATTGGTGCATAGTTGGGCTTTTATGGGAGGGGTTTCTTGTCACTCTTCCTGGCTTCCCTGCAGTTCCTTATTTGGTAGCTTTTGACAGAACTAGTCTTTCTTGCAGCTAAGCATCTTGACATACATTATTCATTAAGCCCTGGAGCTCAGGAAGAAAAAGATGCAGACCCTTAGGTCGTTAGATATTTCTTTATCACATGAATTTTCTTTATTCAGAATAGTTGTAGAATTCTGTTCCATTCTGGAGTTTTACAAATGGCATGTGTTCAATGGAAAGACGGCTAGATGGGATCTAATGCAAGGCTTTCTTGTGTATACTTAATTACCAAAAATCTTTAAAAACCCACACTCTGGCTTGCGGATATTGTTAAAAGTATCAAGCTTTTGAAGATATACATGTTTTAGAACTTACTGTCTCTTTATATAATCAATCAAAAATGCCTGAAGCAAACTATTTACTGTCAGTGTCTTGGGGCTACATTAAGGTAAGATTTATTTAGCTCCTGATTGTTCTGATTACATAACTGATAGTTTTAATAAATTACAATGGAGTCAACCTTTGTAAGCAGTCTTTTATTTTTTCCTTAGATGTGAACTGCAGAAGAAATATGTGTTTTTAGTGGTCAAGATAAGGAGAAAATTTATAACTTTTATTAGTTGTAGTTTGCATGTTAAAATAGCTTTTTAATGTGCAGTGGTTCTTCTTTTTGTCACAGGGTATAGATTTGAGTTGTGCTTTTTAATATCAAGGTAATCAAACAAAATCATTGGAAATAAATTATTGGGCCCAATTACTTGCACTGATGTATGGGTTCCAGTTCATATGTAGCACCTTTTAAAGTTTATGAAAATTAATTTGTGACTCTAAAAATCTATATCACTTTAACTTGATGGGTATTTTTTTCCATCTTTGGATATAAAGCTCTAGATGACATTAAAAATTGACATTACTTGACTATTTAAGTGATATATTATTAAAATGAAAACCTGATTATCTATTTGTAAAACTGAAAGAAATATATAAGTTCATCTGATACTGCTACTTTTGTTAATCTCAGGAAATGAAGTAATTCACTGAATTTACTAAGATTCTGTTCCGCTTGGCAAGCCTCTTGCATGCCTCCTGGTAATGCTAGCCTGGCGCTCTGATCTCCGTAACAGAAGCAGGAGGTAGAGAAACCTTCTTCAGTCCTAAATGAAGCATCACTTCAGAACTTGAAATCTATTCTTGAACATTTGAGCCAATCAAAAACATAATTTTTAAGAATCCTTTCCCATTACTTTAAGGACTCGCAGACTGAAATATTTTTCATTTTCTTTGTTTCTTTGTAGAGGAAAATACCCTCTTTGCTGTGAGATTTTCTCACATTCTAAGAAAACTTATTTCAGTTTTAGTTGTCCAAGGAGTCATGATTCCCCACTTTGTTTTAAGTTAATGGATGGCCCAAATCTTTTTAATTGTTTTTGAAATATACAGACTTCCATTATTTGTTAGCCATTTTTTGCTTAAAAATTTTTTTTTAGTACAGAAAAGTATAGTAAGTAATAAAGGAAAATCCCATAATCTCCCTAGAATTCATCTCTTAGCTTTTAGACTGCTCACTTTTTATATGTTTTTGAAGGACTTCATATTTGTATTATGATTATGAATAATACTTCCAAGAATCTAAATAAGGAATTGTAGAGCTTTTATTTTTGAGGAAAATTGTTGCTGGCCAGCCTTGTTTATGTCTTAATAGTATACTGCTAAAAACACCTAAGAAGGACAAATATAAATATATTTAGTGTTATGCATTTTGACAGATTTATTTTTATACAGCCAATGCAGTATTTATTTTAGCTTTTAATGCTGATATCTACCAAACTTGTAATATATCACAATGCAGCATATTCAAATGATTTTTAGCAGAATATTGGCTGGGGTCAGGGGTGGGGCGGGGTAAGGATTTTCTTAATGTTTGACCTTTACCACCTTCTTAATTATATACTAGGAGAATATAAAATGTACCCAGGACATTGGCATACAGGGATTGTATTTAAGAATACTCTAACTTTATTTTATTATTAAATTTTGCTTCCTCAACAGTCTTAAATGTAGAACATAAATTGGAAAATGGGAGTTTAAAAAGCAAAATACAGAATTTATTTCAACTGCATTTTCACTTTTCTTTATGCTTTACATGCTGCACGCAGACATTCTGATGCATGATGAGAACAAAGGATTTGAAAGCATTCACTTAAATCTTCCTCTTTTTTTCATTGTTGGAACAGTAATTCCATCTATTATTTCATACTGTTTAGACCAAAAGCAATCAGAATATCTCATCAACAGAAAATATTTAGAGGTCACTTTTTAAAATATCTAAATGCTCAATTAAATTGTTCTGCATCTTGCAACCAGTTTTTTTTTTTAATCAGTTCTGTATTGTATCTCTTCTAAGTCTATAAATTGAGGACTGTAGCAATGTTCTAGGAAAAACACATTTTATTACCTTTTCTAATCATTTTCCTCTCAGGATAATTTTTTGTAGTTATCCTAATAAATGGTATGTAGTCATCTTAAATGAGAGAAATTCCACTTACATTTTAAAATGATTGTTGAATTGTTTCCTATATTGGTTATGGCCAGTTCTTCAGTGTCTTGTTCTTTAGTACAGCCAGCTCTATACTCCAAAATCGTACTGTAAGACAAGTTGAGAAAGCCCTGATTGTAATCTTTGTGGTTATTAATTTAGTTTCCCTGAAAGTTTTATATCAACAGCAAAAAAGGGAAGCAATTTTAACTCCTTTTAGAAAATGCTCTTATGTTATAACTTAATTGACTCTGAAAATTGTCTTTAAGAAATCTCCCACAGCCTTTCCTTTGGGAAGAAAGAGGACTGCTGAAAATACTGTCTCTTCTAATCATGTTAAGAGGAAATGTTGCCTTCCTTAGAGCACCTGACAAACCTTAACCTTGGCAGGGATATAGGTGTGCGCTGAAGGGTTTCTCCACCCCACACATTTAAGGTCAAAGAGATATTCACTCAGTATATGTTTTAAATGTTTAGCAGAGTCTCTTTGGATTTTGTTTTGCCTAAAGAATAGATTTTTCCAAGAGTAAACTTCATTTGTTAAGCAAGGATTTACTTACCTTTGGGCTTTGCTCATTGTATTTTTTGTTATATTTTTGAAGCATGGTTATCATCTATATAAGCGTAGCCTGGGAATAGATGTATATGTGCAGAAACAGTCAGTGCATATGCAACCTGTAATTTATCACTCTGTAGAATAGATTTCCTTGCACTGGCTTTTTTTGCCTTAGTTATCTCTATTGACTGGCTATTTTGAGGGATTATATAAACGAACTGCCAGGAAAATTACAATTCATTATTTATATTATTCCAGAGAATCCAGTAATTTGTGTTGCGTATCTGCAGGTACCATGTAAATTTTTCTGCTGAGCATATGGCAACATATTCCTCATACTAGGTTGCTTCCAATTTAGAAGGTAGTTTTATGGAAAAACTGGGTCCCTATCTAACTTTTCCAATTGCACCCTCCCCTACCCCCTAGCTTACATCATTTTTTAGTTACATGGAGAGAAATGCATGGAGGGCAGGTGGACAGCAGCTGCTGTATAGACTGAAGAAGGGCTAGGAGTGGCTGAAAGCCCTGCCTAGCATGCCCACCCCTCCCCAAAACACACTTTGTCATGAGCAGGCTGTTCTTACTGGCAACTTGTAATTCATAGCACAGACATTTAAGGTCAAAGAGATATTCACTCAGTATATGTTTTAAATGTTTAGCAGAGTCTCTTTGGATTTTGTTTTGCCTAAAGAATAGATTTTTCCAAGAGTAAACTTCATTTGTTAAGCAAGGATTTACTTACCTTTGGGCTTTGCTCATTGTATTTTTTGTTATATTTTTGAAGCATGGTTATCATCTCCTATGTGAATAATATCCTAAATTACTTTTTAGAATGGGTAGGGGAGCTAGATGTTTATATATGTATTTTTTTGTGGGCATAACTAGTCACATCTTCCATCTGTTTGTCCTGCAATGATAAAAATCAGCTATCACTATAAAAGGCCCAGGGAACTGGGAGATAGAAGGAACTCAGTGTTAAGCACCTGCTATGTGCCAGGCAGAAAACAAGATACTTTCTATTAGCTCATTTAATTAGTTAATAGCTTATAACTTAACTCAATATAACTTTATGAAAAATGGACAGAAAATGTTTTGAACACTATTACAAATGTCTTCATGAATATTCTTAGGAGGCCCAGATTTTTCGCAGCAGATCATAATGTATAATGCTGAGTGGAAACAAGCAGCAGCCTATGTTTTGTATACTGCATGATGCCAATTTAAAATACGTACAAGTAAATGTTGGGAAAAAAGACATAGATGGAAATATAGGTAATTATCTGTGGTTACCTCTGAACAATGGGGATATACACGATTTCTAATTTTTTCTATATAGCTTTTTAGATTTTCTCTATCATGTGTGCACTTTATAATCAGAGAAAAGTTATTGAAAAAAAATACATGAACCAAAAAAAATGAACTTTATGTTCCTGAGTTCAAGAATAAACTCCCTAGACCTATAAATTAACAACCAGAAAAATTAATATTGGTTATGGCCAGTTCTTCAGTTTTGGCTACAAGAGAATGCTAATACACATTTCTCACACCCAGCAATTTGTTGAAATGTTTTTATTGATCTCCCTCAGTACTTTTGTGATAAATTCCTGTACCTAATCTAAATGGTCAGTAAGATTGCTTTTAGAAGTGATTTGCCAAATCATCTTGAATGAGGACGCCTTGGTATGAATTATCCAGAGAAGCAAGATTTTTTCTGAAAAGTCTAATAAACTAAATACTGAGTTAGAATTACATTTCAAACATTACTAAATGGTAAATTCACTACTCTCTTTTCCCCAGACTCAAATGAGAATTTATGGTGAAATATCAAATTCTAAAGGCTACTGAACATTAGAGTAAAATGTGTTTGACCTTTTTGATCAAGTATCTAATAGTAATCTATGTAATAGAAAAAATTATTGTTTCTGTATATTAAGAGAAATATTAAAGCATACTTAAGGTAAAGGGCCATCTGGGCTATTTTGGGAATCAAAAGAAAACATAGTAACAAACAGCTGATAGATGGAAAAGCATAAAGTCCTGGAGAATCTTGGATTTGGGTAATGCCATGTGATGATTATAAGTTAATTCCATTTTTTTTTAAGATTTTATTTATTTTTTGACAGAGAGAGACAGTGAGAGAGGGAACACAAGCAGGGGGAGTGGGAGAGGGAGAAGCAGCCTTCCTGCTGAGCAGGGAGCCTATCTCAGGACCCTGGGATCATGACCTGAGCCGAAGGCAGACGCTTAATGATTGAGCCACCCAGGCGCCCCAATTCCATTGTTTCTTAGGATAAAATAGGCACCATGGCATCAGTAAAATAAATTGTGAAGTAATGAAGTTGAGTGTTGAAAATTGACCTATTTCGTATTTATATGACTTTAGAGAAATGGCTTGGTAAATCCCACAGATGCTGAGAATCAAAAAATCTTATACCTTCTACATGGAAAAACTTTAAAAGGAAAGAGTATATAGTATCTGTTCAAATATTTTACTTCTCTATAGTTCTGAAAGAATACTCAAATAAATCTATTCACTTTTGCTTTGGGGTAAAAGACAACATTTTAACCTCTAACCAGTATACATATTAGTTTCTGCAAATGACAAATTAATTGATAAATCGTGTTCTATTATGTGGCAGCACATATGTGTGCCAATAAATTAGGATTTTTCCTTCTCTAAATACTAATAATGCACCTTAATTTTTTTATTCCTTTTTTCCCCCTTAATTAATGTCCTTGAGTATCTAAATCTGTGCTGCATGTGGCTATTTAAATTTAAATTAAAATGAAATAAAATTCAAAATTCAGCTCGTTTTCACTAGCCATATTTCAAGTGCTTGAGAGCCACATGTGACTAGTGGCAACACTAATGGACAGCTCAGATTCTAGAACTTTCCAACATTATAGAAAGTTCTATTGGATTTCACTGATCTAAACTGTCAGGATAATTTAAAAATTCTTGGGCATGTTTTCTCTATCTTACAGTATGCTCATGTTACCTCAATTACATTTTCCTCTTATGTTACTTCATTTTGTTTTTCTGTTTTTCAGTTTAAAAGGATGCTTAATCGGGAGCTCACCCATCTCTCTGAAATGAGTCGGTCTGGAAATCAAGTGTCAGAGTATATATCAAACACATTCTTAGGTGAGAATAATAATTTAAATGCAATTTTAAAGTTTTCTTTTGAGTTGTTTGTTTTTGGAGGTGGATTGGGGCACCAACTCATTTTGGAAACCAAACGAGTATTAGGATTCCATTTGTTTTCATTCATCCTATTAATAATTTGAGTATCTAAACCTCTAAGCTTTCGAATCTAAGATGACAAAATACATTTTTTTATCTTTTAGTTTTATTCAGGACTTCAGGGATTCTATGGATTCAAGTTGTAGGTTGCCAGTTTTTCCAAAGCACTAAACCATAAAATGTGTTTTACAGAGAGATCTATGCATGCATTCAACAAATTCTTGTTAAATTCCAGACATTGCTGGGCATTTGTTAATGATAAATTAGAAATGGTCCCTGCCATAATGAGTTATAGTCTAATGAACACCAAGCCTGGTAGACTGATGAGGCAGATATAATACAACTAAAGAAGAGCTTGCTGATATTAATAGTTGACAGTGTGGTGTACTGGGACACCACCCCACCCCCCATCCACAGGAAGAAAATTCATTTAGTGAAAGTCAGTAATGTGAACATATCCTTGATTTGAATTTATTTTCAAAATTGCTGTAATCTCTTAATTAGCACTCTCACTAAAGAAAC
The DNA here is from genome assembly GCF_002201575.2 of Neomonachus schauinslandi. Taxonomy (NCBI): domain Eukaryota; kingdom Metazoa; phylum Chordata; class Mammalia; order Carnivora; family Phocidae; genus Neomonachus; species Neomonachus schauinslandi. Next base: position 41,435,118 of record NC_058409.1, on the reverse strand, counting down.
ATTTATTGAACACATGCTATGTGCAAGGATGAGTTAGAGGAGCTCACTGCCTTGAAATAGCTGATGAAAACACTGAGGCATCTAATGTCTTTTATTTGAAAACAGTGAATCTGACAGTTACTTATCAGATGATACTGGAAATTTCCTGTGCTCCCCTTGTTACATCATAACCATTATCTCACTATAGCACAGAAAATATAAAATAGCAGAAACAATGTAAGTCATTCAAATATACTGTTTGTATTCTTACATTATGACCCATTTCAGTAAGCCTTTAGGTTCACCCAGTGCTGTTTTTATATTTGTGTATGAAGTTCCTTCCTTTTCAAAATAGGTATTAAAACTGGAATCCTTAGGTGGCAAAAGCAGTTTCCAAGCCACTAAGTGAATTTCAAACAGGGACAGAGTTGATGAACGGTGGAAATAACCAATACGTTTTGTTTTTTCCAAGTCTGCTATCATAAGTCTTGCAAAAAAAATTTTATTACAGCATTCCATCCAAGTAGTAACCACTGAATACATTTGATGTTAATTATTTTGCAGTGGGATTCTTTTGTTCAATTTTATGTTGGAGGGTATCATAGTAAGCCCATATCAAATTGTAAATACTCAACTTCTCTAAAAGAGGTGTTTCTTAGAAACATTTTCTGGAACATATCATGATTAATTAAAACCTGTCCAACTATGGACGTTATGATTAAAAAATAACACCTCAGGTAGACTTCACAGTAAATGTAGAACCTTTTCTAAATTTCTTCAGATAAGCAACATGAAGTGGAAATTCCTTCTCCAACTCAGAAGGAAAAGGAGAAAAAGAAAAGGCCAATGTCTCAGATCAGTGGGGTCAAGAAGTTGATGCACAGCTCCAGTTTGACAAATTCAAGCATCCCAAGATTTGGGGTTAAAACTGAACAAGAGGATGTCCTTGCCAAGGTAAGATGATTTTAAGGATCATGATTATAATATGTTGGGATGCCTTTTAATGAGTTTTGATTCTTTCTCTTTTAAGTAGAAGGACTAATTCATTAATTTGTGGGGTCCTTTTTTTTTGAAAGGTGGCAAAGTACTTTATAAAGCTCTTTACAAATTATTTGGGTGTTATTAATATGTGGACTTAGGTGGTTTGGTGTGTGTGTTTGTTGCTTTTTTACATCTCCATTTGCTTGTTTTACCTTCAAGAGTTAGAAATATTTGATATCTTTTGGGTTTCAGAAGAATAGTTAAGGTTTTATGAATAGATTTTATCCATTGAAGAAATGCTTTGAAATTGATAGTCAAAGTATATAACTACATTGTATTGTCAAAGGCGTTAGGTTAAAGCATACTATTCAGTTTTCAGTACATTTAAGTGGGTTTACCTAGAAGTTTGCCTGTATTTATGGGGTGCGTCCATTACATTTAAAATGAATCTTTTTTTTTTAAACCTAACACTCTTTTTATTAAGGTCAGTAACATTTAAATGAATGTGTTAATTGATTTATATTCTACTTCTGCTTCCTAATTTTTTCAATCTTTCTGTAACCCCAGGAACTAGAAGATGTGAATAAATGGGGTCTTCATGTTTTCAGAATAGCAGAGCTGTCTGGTAACCGGCCTTTGACTGTTATCATGCATACTATTTTTCAGGTAATGTGGTTAAGTTCTATCACCTTTCCTTTATTGGGTGACATAATGTCTAGTCTGTGAAATGTGCTTGTGTTTTATCTTCTTTACTATTCACTCTCTTTTGCTTATTTTGATGCTTTTTTTCTCATTTGCCCCTTTACCAAGGGACAAATGATAACAAAGTATGGAGTATGGGTCAAAGACAACTAAACCAATTTTGTTATTTTTTTCCATTCCAAGAAGTCATGTGGGAAAATTAAAGCAATTCATTAAAACAAGAGTTTAAAAATTATCTACATTACCTGATTTGCATAGAGAGTAGAGTACTAACTAAAAAATGAATAAGCCCCTTGCTGACTAACCTTAGAATATAATTTCTTCAATTGCTCTTTCTTGTACTGCTCTCTTCACCATGTCAGTTTCCCATTCTGTTGAGCTTTTGCCCCAGCTCAGGATTAGAATATAAATGAGGAGTTGAGGCTGTAGACAACATGGGACTAGCATGGCATGTTCCAACCCTAGAGAAAATGTTGAGTTCCAATTGGTGTGATCCATTAGCTAAGTCAGCAGTACTGGGCTGAAGCTGCCTTCATGATTATCAGACACAGACACTTTGACAGTTGGCAGCTTATTCCCGACACCATACCTCTTGAGGAAAGCACGTGAGGCCCCAGAAGGACAGCCCTACCCTGGCTTTGTCCCCAAAGCCCCTGGATATTCTCAAACGGTTCCATTTTCCTCACTAGACACTGCAAGAATGCTATTTCTATTTCTGGGTTATCCATAGGTGACACTGGTGTGATTTTTCTGTTAACACACTCTATGGAAAATATTTTTATGTGAAAACAAAATGTTAAGAGGATTTCCTTTCCTACAGGAACGGGATTTATTAAAAACATTTAAAATTCCAGTAGACACTTTAATTACATACCTTATGACCCTGGAAGACCATTATCATGCTGACGTGGCCTACCACAACAATATTCATGCTGCAGATGTAGTCCAGTCAACACATGTGCTGTTATCTACACCTGCTTTGGAGGTAAATCTGGTTTCTAAAACTTTGAGACCACTAACCCGCTACTCATAAACATCTCTTAAACTTCTATACTGAAGGGTGTATGGGGCAGAAAATTAATGGCTTCATGGGAAGTATGTTGAGTTATAGGGAAAAAATGTTGTGATTAATAAACAGTTCAGTCTTTGATGAATTTTGCCTGTGAAAGTTGATCAAAGATTTAGGGATTCATCTGTTCATGATACTGCTTCTTTGAAATGACCTAGTGGACATTCCATAAAGTACATCTGGCTTATTCAGTTTCACTTAGTTTTTTTGGAATTTAGCCTGATGCCTTTTACATTTATAGTTCAACAGATGATATTTGTAAAATAGAGACAATGCTTTGCTATTTTTCATGGAATTTTTCAGAAAGAAACACATCTTTAATTCTACCAGATGTTAAGAAGTTGTTCCATTAAATGTTTATTAAGACAATTTGATTTCCTTAATCATTTGGGGGAAAGATTCTCTTTTGCTGATATATTTTATAGTTCAGATTGTTTTCATCATAAAATTGTGTTAATACCTCATCATCTGAGTAAGTGGTTCTCTACTGGGGATGGTTCCTCCCTATTCCTCCTGCCCTGACCCCCCCACCCCCAGGGACATTTGACAATATGTGGAGACCTTGTTGTCTGTCACAACTTGGAGATGGATGCTTCTGACATCTCATGCTTCAGGCCAGGGATCCTGATACTACAGAGCACAGGATAGCCTCCCACAACAGAATAATCTGGCCCCAATTGTCAATTCTGCTGAGATTGAGAGTCCCTGTTTGAATGAAAGAAAATAATTGCTCATGTCATTAATTTTATGTACATTTTCAGGACATCCTTAAACATCTTAAATACTTTTAAAATAAGCTATTAAATATTTTGAAGCTTCATTCTGTTTTCCAGCAAATTCTAGGAAGTAATTTCGCATTTGTATATATCTTCCATTATATTATTACAGAATAATAATGTTATCTGTCTTGTCTGATTTTATAGGCTGTGTTTACAGATTTGGAGATTCTTGCAGCAATTTTTGCTAGTGCAATACATGATGTAGATCATCCCGGTGTGTCAAATCAGTTTCTGATCAATACAAGTGAGTGAAGTTTGTTTTTGCAGAAAAAATTTTTCCTTTGTATGTTTTAGAATGACTGAGCTTGTTTATAAACTTGGGATGTTTCCAGGGCCATAATGTTCTTTTGGGATGTGTAAATGTGCATTTTATTGATAGTGTGTATTAATGTAACCTAGCTCTGAAAATTATCATTCTATCCCATGAGGCTTATGTTGTTTGAAAAACATGCATTCCAGTACTTCTCTAGAAATAATATGTTAGTAGACAAGGGTAATCAAAAGTGAAAGTTTGCAGAAAGATTTAGATAGTTATATTGTCCCTAAAGTTTGAAGTAAAAACAGGAAAAGTTAGACCTTCCTCACTTTATTTAGGTTGTCATTTCATCCTCTTCAGAGGCTGTGATTACTCTTTCCTCATACACCACCATGCCCAGCTCTGTTCTTTCCTTTTTACATCTTCTGTTGAGGGCAGTAAGAACATCTCTTTGACTTTTTATCTCTTTTGATTTCTCTTTTATTTAAATATTTTTAACCATTAAATTTTTTCTCGAACCCATGACATTTCATCAAATAAGAAGTCAGCCCTTGGGACGCCTGGTTGGCTCAGTCGGTTATGCGTCTGCCTTCAGCTCAGGTCATGATCGCAGGGTCCTGAGATTGAGCCCCAGGCTCCCTGCTCAGTGAGGAGTCAGCTTCTCTCTCACCCCCCAGACCCCCAGCCTCTGCTCATGCACATGCTTGCCTGCTCTCTCTCTCTCTCTCAAATAAATAAATAAAATCTTTATTTAAAAAAAAAGGCATCACTGAATTTGGACATATGAGGAGTGATAGAGACTGTTTAATATGGGGCATCTCTGACACACGGCTTCATAGAAAACCTCTGTAGGGAACGTTTAGGGAATACTTGAGCTATGCCTTTGCAAAGAGGTTTCAGTTTTATAAAATTTCTATTCTTTTGATACTTGAAGTTAATTGGTAAATGATTTAAATGTAGTAGTATTTAATTTCCTCCCACCGTGCTATATCAATGTTATAAATTCACATTTATATACAAAAAAAATGCAAAGTTGTTAGAGAATTTCTTATATCTATTAAAAATCTGCCCCTTTTTTGCTGTGAGATTGTGGATTAACAGCCTTCTTGTGACTACAGAAGTCGAATTCTGTGGCGTCTTTTCATTCCCCTTTTATTCCCTATACTTTGCTGTAGCCAGATTTAAAGAGGCAATTTAAATGTAGCCTCATTTTGAGAGATTTAACTCAGATCTTTAAGATTATTTACGTCTATTTTTTATATCTCAATTGCCCCTAGACTACTCTATAACAAAATGCACCTCTGTGACTCATTTTATACGTAGGAGGGTTGGGAAGGTCATGAATTTCCTGAGAGGTGTGGTTACTCAAGTACATTTTAGAAGTTTGGTTTATGAACTTACTAACCCAGGATTGGAGAGGCTAAATCTCATGTTCCAGCTATCTTATGAGAACCTATACTGGGCTGCTTTCAAGAGTCATCAAGGCATTACTAAATATTAACACATAGCTATTTATACACATCAGATGCAACTATATGAGTTTACAGTATCAGTGCTTAAGGTTGAGTTTACAGTATCAAGTGCTTAAGCTTCTCCTTCTGTGAAGGGCAGAGAGGTCATATAGTACAGTGTGCTGTACGCTGGTCCTTTTCCTTAGCCTGACCCGATTTATTATTTTGATTCTTATGCATGCATATCAAGATTTTACAAAGACATAAAAATTTTGTTTTAATGTCAGCCTTTAAAAAAAGATATGCATTTTTTTCTTTAAATTAACACCCAAAATAAAGACTGGTGTGTTATCTTTGTATTCTACTCCATATGGTACTTTTGTTCTCTTATTGTAGCATTACAATTAAGAAGAGATTAGAGAACAGATTAAAACAGTGGATAATAAAGTCACTGTTTCCAAGTACTCTGATAATGTTTTTAAGAAAAATGAGAACTGGCTCTGGTATTCTCTCTTGTAGACCCCCTAATGTTTTCTCCAGGGTGGGGTGTGAGGAGGCTGTGTTATTCCGCGAGAATGAATCAGCATCATCAGCTGGTACATGAAAGTATCCCAGGGTGGATCAGGGCCCCAGATCGTTATGAGAATTCAAGGCCTTAGTTAGCTTTTGACTAGGGGTCATGCCAGCAAGCATTTTATTTCAGGACGCAGGAGAGGTTAATAAGTAACCAGTAACACAAGTAAGTTTGAACTTCATAGCATTCTATAAAGGAGTCTCTCTCATAACTTGTAAACTTGTAATAAATAGCTTTGTTGAAATACTCTATCAAAATTATGTGATTATTTTTAGTCTGCCGCAACCCCCCCCTTTTTTTTAATATATAGACATTAAGTGCATGTTTTCTGTTTTTTTTTCATGGATTGATTGAGCCTCAGTGGTTCAGACTAGCACTCTCACCTTGGAGCTGGTGCTGCCAACTTGTCCAAAGCCAAGGGTTGAATCTGTTTCTTATAATAGAGAAGTCTAAAGACTTGTAATCATCACATTTACATACCCATAGTTGGGAGGTCACTTGTCCTATTTTAAGGAGGCTCCAGAGGCACAGTGAGGTGGCATGACCACCTCTGGTAGAAGGGCTCTGGAGCTCACCAGGCTGCTTCCCAGTCCAGGTACTCCTCTGCTTCTTGGTGGTGACAACAGTTCCCATGATTTGTTCCACTTGTAGGCTCCAAATGATTTGATACTAATGATACGTACACTCTTGGTAAACATGCCAGGGGTTTTGAGAAACAGAGACATCATTTCTACTGGCAGAGTTGGTTAAGTTTTGTAAGTGATTTGGGGGAATGGGGGAATCCGAGTAGGATTTTAAGAAGTTGAAATTCCAGGGTAGGGAGCTGCGTCAGTCTTTTTCAAGGACAGTACATGTAAATAAACCCATAAAATGTAAATGGAATCATAAAGTTTTGAATAGAACATGCTGGAGAGTATTTGTCATAACAAAAGCATTTGACTTCACAGCATTATTTTCTGAAACAAAGTACCGTCAAAAGTACAGACTATATATAGTATTACATTTTACTTGGAAAACAAGTAATTTTTGTTTATAGCAAGGATGCCTAAATTTTAGGGAAAAAGATTTACTCACATTGGTCATGTGTTCAAAGCATATGGCTTTGATTTCCAAGAGCAGAGACATTTCACTATATTAAAGTGGAGCTGTATTTAGCTACCAGTATACACGCTGTTTTATTTCTCTAGTCTCATTTTAAAATAAGCTTTCCATAGCTGTATCTGTGGATTATATATAGAATGTTATTTTTCTGCATAAATCTAACACTTTCATAATAAGGATAAATTCATTTTTATCAAATGTGATTATATAAAATACTACAGAGATTGATATTTTATTCAACAAAAAAATACTGAGAGCCTACTCTTTGCCAAACAACGTTCTAGGCATTAGGAATATATGGGTGAATGAGGTAATGGCCTGGCTTTGCATTCCACTGGAAGAGAATAAACTGTAACACATGAATATCAGATGGGACTAGTCCCATGGAGAAAAATAAGGCAGGTTACGGGCATAGGGCGTTAATGAATTGAGGGAGTGAGCCAGTTTTAATCCTTTGTCCTTGGCAACTAGATCTTAAAACTACCACTTCCCTTCCCTATTTCAAGGAGAAATATTTTGTTCAGAAGTGCTGGAGAAACCAGACAACCATGCACATTACATGAATAACTTTTCATTTTATATAGGGTCTTAAGTCTCTAAGTGGGTTGGGAGGTCTTTGGAAGAGATTGTTAAAACTTGAACAGAGATAATGACAAGTCAGGTGGAATGTGATCAGGGCCAAATCAGTGGTACAAATTATAAAGGACTTTATAGCAAAAAGTGAGCAGTTCTGCCTGTGGTAATCAGGACGGGCTTCATGCAAGAGGTAACTTGTACTGGGCCTTGAGGATGAACGGGTTTCAACAGAAATGTTCTATCAACTATTTTCTCACCCACACCCACCCCCCCCACCCCCCACCACCACCTTCCTGTACCTTAGAGCAAAGTGTGAAGGCAACTTTCTGGTGATTCCCGAACCTTCAAGGACTCTATGTAGAAGTGCTGCAGTAGTGTCTTTGGAGAAAAACTTCCCAGGAGATGCGTAATCTTACCTCCTTTAGATGTGTCCACGTGCCTTCAGCCCTAAAGAGTAGAAAGTTAAATGACTACCCTGAGATTCAGTTGCTTAAATGCTGCCACACGTTCATTTAAAAATCAGTGGTCTTCACCACCTTCTTGTTAACAGCCCCAAAACTGGAGAGGCAGGGGAGACCCACTTGTAAGGAATCTTTTCATCACCTTTCTGGCCAGTCTGGATTCTTAGTAAACGTCAGGAGCCAACAGCTTTCCAAGGCAGGCTTCATCAGGACTCTTGGACTGCCCTCTGTGTGCAAGGCCATCTTTACATTGATTAGAATTGAGACTCGTTGTTAGAGCATCCATACCACAGATCACCCTCTTCCTTAAAGTAACAATCCTCACCTTGTTCTTCTGTAGGCTCCACAGCCTTATTTTCTTCCTTTTTTCTTCATGAGGTATATAAACCTGTCTGGGTTTTTGTAAGCCTGAGTCAGGTTGGTGCATTAATGCCTCTTATCTATATGCATATTTATTCCCTTACGAGAACCCTAAAAGTTGAATTGGGCATTATTTGTCCAGTCAGAAAACATTTGCCTTCTTTCCAATATATATCTATTTAATAGGATTCTACTGTAGAAACAAAAATACCAGGGGCTAAGATCCTATATAGTGTTAATTTTTTTATTTCTATGTTTAACATCTATAGATAAATGTTCACAGTTAGAAGCTTTCAGAGACTATTTGAAAGTCAGACCTGACCAGATACTATCTGAATGAATGAGTGAACACTATTGTTTTATCCCCCCAAAAGAGACCGTACATACCTACTTCTTGGTACTCTAAACATCTCCATTCCTGTAGTTTGAGAGCAAAAATTTAGATGTGTAAATTCCTATTTCTATAGTCCTGGTAAATTCATAGGATTTCACAATAGAAATATGTCTTGAACCTCTCTTTTCCTTCCTGGTTCCTTTAAAATAGTCATTGAGTAGCATTGGATATTTGTTTCTTAGAAATGAATATATATTTCCCAGGCATTAGTCAGGAAAAAAGATCAAATACATGTGCTTTTGGTCTTTACAGTGACCTAAGTGGAAACAGAATAAAGCACCAATTTTTTTTTAATGACTACCTTATGGGGTTGGTCTACTATTTACAGGAACCAGGAAAGGAGCAGGATCTTACTGCCTAAAATACAAAGGTCCAGGGCAGTCATAAGGGAGCAGCAAAATCTTCACCATGGAGTTATGTAGGCAGCTGAACACCTGTCTCTGTGAAGTCACGAGCATGCAGGTGGGAAGGTCTATATATCTGTATGTAGCAACGGCCATGGTACTCGGGAAAAAACATGGAAAAAATGAGTAACACTTCGACTTCCAAAGCTGTGCTATGGAAAAAAATGAGTAAGAGCAGATGAACAAATCTAATATTGTTCATTTGTTCCAGGCTGTTCTTGAGTATAATCCTAAATCACAGGATCCTTACACTCTATGAATTGTTGGGAAGGTGGTCCACAGTTAGCAGGAATGTGCACCTTATGCTGTTGAAATGTTACAGCTGTTAGAAATGATGCCATGTTCTGCTGCCCATGGAGCTGCCTGTGGCACATCTGGAGGGGAGGTTCAAGAACATTCCGCCCAACTCTTCTTCCACTTTAGAAAAGCGGCAGCTGAGGACCGTAGACTGAAATGACTGGTCGCATGTCAGTAGCATTAGAATTCACCCCCAAGATTCCAGTGCTCCTTTCCACGGTTACACTAACTAATGTTTTCTCTCCTGGGTGGTGTCATGTCATGGTAAGGCTAATGGGATGTTGAGGGGAAATTGTTTCTTAAACCCAAACTGTCTCAGAATATGAAGACCAAGATAAACTCAGAAAAAGTGGCTTTGCTTATTTTCTATCTCCTTTCTATCTTTCAAGACTCCGAACTTGCCTTGATGTACAATGATTCTTCTGTCTTGGAGAACCATCATTTGGCTGTGGGCTTTAAGTTGCTTCAGGAAGAAAACTGTGATATTTTCCAGAATTTGACCAAAAAGCAAAGACAATCATTAAGGAAGATGGTCATTGACATTGTAAGTAGCTGATAAAAGCAAAAAAGAAAGTTGTAATACAAGTGGTTTTTTTAAAAGAGTAAGAATGAGATGAGTATCAGGTAAATGGATCCCTGTGTTTCAAAACTTCACGCTGCCCCTTACGTTCAAGAAGCTGCCTGTGCTGTGCAATGAGGTTCTCCAGTAGGTTTTCTCCTTCCAGTGGTTTGGAGTTCAGAATAGTGACAGCTTGTCGTCATCATTCTAGTTTTATTTTCAAACTTCTCCAGTCTGGTGGCAGGCAGGGAAAATGACTAACAAAAGCAGTTAGTTCAAATGGATTTTCTCCACTTGTGAAATGGAAAATAAATTTATGTCAGTAGACGGTGCTGTTTACAGACATCCATGACTTCTCTTTATGCATATTATTCACGGTAATTACAAGACACAGGAAAGCCTCTGGTTATCAGAAACTTACTGTGTTAAGCTTTGTACCTACAAAGGTAGGAATTATCTGTCTTGGAACAGCAGAAAATTAACCATTTTCTGAAGTATTCTGTGAGCAACGTTGAATTACTTGGTCGTAGTTCAGGGACCACTTTCTAGTCCAAGGAACAGAAAAAACTTCAGAACATGTGCTGATTTCTTATCTATGGGGATCTCATCCCCTTTCTTCACCAGGAAAGTGGTTGCTGGGTGCTAACCTTCTGTATATTGCACATGTTTATCTGGGCTTCCAGAAAACCTACAGCAAAGCCCAAGAGGCTGCCCGAAGGAATAGTACAGAATTCCCATTCACTGCTGTTAGATGCCATAGTGTTCCTCCATTTCTTTCACGTTCTGTGTTAATGTTTTCATGTGCAAATTCTGGGGACTTTTCCTCTAGACTTTGTTACTTACTAAAATACTCTTTTAAGGTACTTGCAACAGACATGTCAAAACACATGAATCTACTGGCTGATTTGAAAACTATGGTTGAAACTAAGAAAGTGACAAGTTCTGGAGTTCTTCTTCTTGATAATTATTCTGATAGGATTCAGGTAAAACATCATTTGAATTTGTTCTGTGTTTGTGTGCACATGTCTAACTTTGTTAAGAGTCTAACTTTGATAAGATTTTTGTTTCCTTTCTTCCAGCTTATAATTTTAGTAATTTTAAGAATTTTTCAACCAAATTCTTAATCTTGAGAATTAACCAGATAAAATTCTATTGGTTTTTTTCATTTGCATTTGCGTTAAAAAAAAAAAAACCTAATGTCTCACAAAACCGACCACTTAAGCAGCCCTGAATTTAATCAGCCATGCACACATAAGCAGTTTCAAGTGATATTTAGGTATGGTGGAAGGGATATTATTGGGGGCTATTAATACAAGTGTGAACCATACACAGACACATCATAGTTGAGCTGTTTGGAAGGAATCTTACACTACATGTATTTTTAAGTGTCACATTCATCCACTGTGAATTTCTATTAAAAAAAAAAAAAACAAGCAGCAGCAGGTGCTGAATAAAGTGTCTCTTTTAATAGGTCCTTCAGAATATGGTGCACTGTGCAGACCTGAGCAACCCCACGAAGCCTCTCCAGCTGTACCGCCAGTGGACGGACCGCATCATGGAGGAGTTCTTCCGCCAAGGAGACAGAGAGAGGGAGCGGGGCATGGAGATCAGTCCCATGTGTGACAAGCACAATGCATCTGTGGAAAAGTCACAGGTGATGCATTAAGCATAAAGTTTGCAGAGAGAACACAACTCCAACCTGAACATTTGATCGCTTTGTATACACATCACACAGTATTTCACTGGGTCTTTAAAATTACTTTGTTTTTGACAGGCTCAATTTCACTTCAGTGTTATGAGCCAGAAAACTCTCATTCTTATTATTTTTATTCATATGGTCATATATTCATTTCTCATGACATTATATTTATCCATTATGACCGTATTCATATAGTATACACATATATAGAGATTTTGGGGCCATCTGAACTCATAAGTGAATTCAGTTATATGAAGCCATATAGAGTACCTGGTCTGACTTTACTTATCTGGACTCACCTATAAATTGGCCATTCTAAAATAAAGTCCAGGTCTAATGCCCAAGCCCTACTTATATATAAAGAAAGGGAAATTTTTTACATCATAAACATACTCTTGAACTAAGAGTTCTTGCTAATTTTCACCAGCTAGTAACAACACTTTTATATGTTCTATTGCCCAAAATAGTGACTATTATACCACACTCAGGCCAGAAGTCTTCTGTTCAGTGTTATGTTTGTGGGCCATGTTGTATTTTTTATATTTTAACATAAATTATATATATGTATATAAATTGATATAATTAGATACATAATCAGGTACATTTGTAGGATCTCGTTCACCTTTTCCATTGTTTCTTAGTCCCAAGTCTTATACTCAAATTGGAATTTTTTTTAACTAGGTGGGCTTCATAGACTATATTGTTCATCCTCTCTGGGAGACATGGGCAGACCTCGTGCATCCTGACGCCCAGGACATTCTGGACACTTTGGAGGACAATCGTGAATGGTACCAGAGCACAATTCCTCAGAGCCCCTCCCCAGCGCCTGATGACCAGGAAGAAGGCCGGCAGGGTCAAACCGAGAAGTTCCAGTTTGAACTCACTTTAGAGGAAGATGGCGAGTCCGACACCGAAAAGGACAGTGGAAGTCAGGTGGAAGAAGACACTAGCTGCAGTGACTCCAAGACTCTCTGTACTCAAGACTCGGAGTCTACTGAAATTCCCCTTGATGAGCAGGTGGAAGAGGAGACAGTGGGAGAGGAAGAAGACAGCCAGCCCGAAGCCTGTGTAATAGAAGATCATTCTCCTGACACGTAACAGTGCAAAGAATGTCACGCCTTTTTTTTCCTTTTTTTTTTTTTAATTTAAGTAGAAAAATTGTTTCCAAAGTGCATGTCACATGCCACAACCATGGTCACACCTCACTGTCATCTGCCAGGATGTCTGTTGAACAAAACTGACCTTGACTACGCAGTCTCGCGCTCAGGAATACTGTAACCAGTTTTTCACCTCCGTGTCATCAGAGCAAGGGGGACATCTTCATGAACAGCATTTTAACAAGACTTCAGTTTGGTAAGAGCTGACAGAGCAGAGAAAATCAACTCTAAATAATGTTTTCAAGGGAGTGTGGCTCATCCAGCAGCCCAAGAGTTGATAGGCTTTGGGGTTTCTTTACTTTTTATTTGTTCGCAATATTTTCAGCAGAAAGAAGGCATTACACAGACAGAGTGAACTCATGGATGAAGCAACAAATGTGTCAGGAACAGGACACAGCACGAATCTGTTACCGGGAGGAAGATGAGCCACAGAAATTGCATAATTTTCTAATTTCAAGTCTTCCTGAAACATGACTGAACAGTGCGGTTCAGTGAGCTGCACTGACCTCTACATTTTGTATGATATGTAAAACAGATTTTTTGTAGAGCTTACTTTTATTATTAAATGTATTGAGGTATTATATTTAAAAAACTATGTTCAAAACTTCATCTGCCACTGGTTATTTTTTTCTAAGGAGTAACTTGCAAGTTTTCAGTACAAATCTGTGCTACACTGGATAAATCTAATTTACGAATTTTACTTGCACCTTAGAGTTCATAGCAATTAACTAATTTGTAGTGATTCATTGTTTTATATACCAATGACTTCCATATTTTAAAACAAAACCCAACTTTATGTTGCAGGAAACCCTTTTTGTAGGTCTTCATTTACTTGGCTTTCATTTCAGTCTTTTCAGAGTTGCTCCCACTGACATTTTTTTCACGGTGTACAAAGTAAATATTTGTTCTGTAATACTTTGATGTGCATTCTGTCTACTGTGTCTTAAGCCTCATAAACAATCATCAGTTGGTGTTGTCTGAAGCAAGTAAGAGATAGATATATAAATACCCAGTAGCTAAAATGGTCAGTCTTTTTTAGATATTTTCCTATTTAGTGTCTTCTGGTAACTTTCTGCTGTGTCAATAGACCCTCATTTCACAAGTGCATGTCTTTGTAATAACCCACACATTTTATGCTCATTTTTGTTTTCACAGTCAGTTGTAGTAAGAAAAACTTTTTCCCCTTGTGCTGCTTTATTCTTTAGTGTGTGTATGAATCTCTGTCCATGTTCACTAGATGGGGTCTTATCAAATATATCACCACCATTCTGATTGATGAAGAGAAGGAGGTAGTCAGGCTAGAGTCACCATTCATTTCGACCACAAGGCCATACATAATGACTAACTTTTACTCTTGATTCATAGAGAAAAGTTAACAGCTAGCTAGGTGGTTTTTAACAATATTAGCAGAATATATTAACAAACACCACTACAACTAATGCTCTTTTGTTTCCATGATTTCATCATGGGATTAAGAACTATATGAGGAATATTCTTGAGAAGGGATTTTAAGCATAGCAACTACTCTTCCTTAATTGGACAGCCACGTAATGTAGAAATTGCTTTCTCAGTTATCATTGGTCCATAAGTATGTCTTGTAGAGGAGAACTTTAAATGCACCGAGGGAGAGAAGTTGATGACGCCATTGGCACCAGAGGTTTGGTAATATAATGCCACCCTGAAATACTAGGTTGGGTAAGAGGATTCTACCAAAGTAACAGAGATGGCTCTTGGCTGCATTTAGCACCAAGAAATGTATTACAATTTTGGGGATTACTTCCCAGTATTTACCTTCAGTTGGCATCCTGTGGTACTTACTTACTTTGGACTTTCTTCCCATTTCAGCTCTTAATAAAGTGTTTGCCTTCTCTATGAAGAATTTGGAGCCCAAATAATCATTTCACATTGATATCCAAAAATTGAAATAGAAACCAAAAAGGTTATCTGACCAAATGGAAAATAAACTGTCAAGAAAAGTTGTAACCCTGAAAAACATTTATATTTGGGATTTCTCAAGGAGTCTACTGGGGACTAATAACTAAGTCATCAGCCTGGGAAATGACCCAAAGCTGAAGATAGTCCCTATTTTAAAACCCTGAGATCCACAGGGGAAACTTTAATAGAAAAATTATGTAGCTCAGATCTGTTCTTAGAGCAGAACAGGAGTCAACCAATTAATTATCAGATTTCCACTCTCCTCTCCCTGAAAAAAAATAAGTAATCTTTCAAATAAAGTCCTGTGTTTAGCCAAGTGGTTTTGCAAGAACATTTGGAAACTTGTTTAATTTTATTTTGTCCTTGATGGAGGTCTAAAAAAAAGGCAAACAATCTAGAGCTTATTCCTTTATCCAAAATATTGTCATTCCCTCCTCTCACTAATGCTTGGTATTTCCCCCACAGAGTGCCTAAAATCTTAATAGGAAAAAAATTAAAGTAGCAATATATCACAAACAAATCCAGACCTGGAAGGATTTGTAACTGCATTGAAAAACAGAGGGGGTTTTTTGTTTTGTTTCAGTTTGTTGGTTAATAATGGTCACATGTGAAGATACTCACTGGTGGACAATCAAATTGTAGAAAAGGCATACATAATATCTAAGAGACAGGGACTAATGCACTGTACAATCTGCTTATCCTCTCCCTTCTTTCTCTTTCCTTCTCTTTCGCCAAAGTGTGCTTCAGAATTATACACTGCTTTAAAAAGAACATCTTTATACAAGTGGCTTTACATTTCCTAAAATGCCATAAGAAAATGCAATCTCTGGGTACTGTATGGGGAAAAATGTCCAAGTTTGCATAAAACCAGTACATTTCAGCTTGCAAGTTACTAAACACAATAATGCTGTTTTAATTTTCTTTTACATCACTTAAGATTCACAAGAAAGTAATGTAGATAGAACAAATTGCAGACAAGGAAAAAAAACTTGAATGAAATGGATTTTACAGAAAGCTTTATGATAATTTTTGAATGCATTATTTATTTTTTGTGCCATGCATTTTTTTCTCACCAAATGACCTTACCTGTAATACAGTCTTGTTTGTCTGTTTACAACCATGTATTTATTGTAATGTACATACTGTAATGTTAATTGTAAATTATCAGTTCTTATTAAAACATCATCCCATGACGGGATGGTGTTGATATATTTGGAAACTCTTGGTGAGAGAATGAATGGTGTGTATACATACTCCTTGTACATTTTCTTTTCTCCTGTAATATAGTCTTGTCACCTTAGAGCTTGTTTATGGAAGATTCAAGAAAACTATAAAATACATAAAGATATATAAACTTAAAAAACATAGCTGCAGGTCTTTGGTCCCAGGGCTGTGCCTTAACTTTAACCAATATTTTCTTCTGTTTTGCTGCATTTGAAAGTAAGGTAATGGGTGGGGGGGCTAGGGCTGGGCATTTTACATCCAAGCTTTGAACCAATTGGATTTCAGCTGGAAGATTCTGAGACCCTTCTGAGATACAAGCTTTTAACTTGCCACGAAGCAGCACTGCATACGTAACGATTCTTTCAGGAGCTCCTTCAGGTAGTTACATCTGATTGTTGGGTTTTTTTTACTTTCAAACACTAATTGGGAAAATATGTTCTTGTCCAATGATAACAAAGCCTTCTTGGCTTCTTAAGCACATAGGCAAATGAACTTGATTTGAAACTAGAGCCTCAGGCCATATGTGTTGGTCAGTCATTTATTCATCAGCTTCCTGTTACGAGAATATGTAATAGGAAAAGGTCATTTTTTTTAACCCTAGAATTTTCCAACTAAGACCAATCAAATTTCCATAATGTGTGTAAATCCTAGATAAAACACAGTTTTTATATGATGCCAATTCACACAAAAACGATTCACCATTCTCTAGAATTTGTTTCTGCGAAACTACTATGGCTTTTGAATTTTAAAAAATTAAACTTGGAATAATGGCCAGCTCCCAAAAGTTATGAAAAATTCCCACTGGGTGGCATGGAAACTGCCTCCCACTCTTGCCCAGCCCTCAGAGCACTTGACTTAGCGAGAGATCCTTTTTCCAGGAAAAAAATGAGCCTCCTGTTATTTTATTTTATTTTTTTGACACAAACTGTAGATTTTAGCAGCCCTGGCCCAAAGGAATTTGATTACTTTTGTTTTAAACAGTACAAAGGGGACACTATAATTATGAAAAACATCCTTACTGATTTTGGTTGTTTTTAATTTTATTTCTTAGGATATGTTTTCAGAGTGGTAAATTGTGTGTGAGCATTACAAATGATGATTCTTTTAGTGGTTTCTTAGCCTCTCTTACAGCCCATGGGGATAGTACTGTACATCAATACCTTCATATGAAATTTTTATATGCAATGAAAATAAAAGCATGGGTTGATTCTGCCTATTTATGACTCGATCTTTTACAAATAAAAGACTATTCATTTTAAGTTGTAGGTTATTCAGCCCAGGTTTTCAAGAGTGATGCAGATGGACGAAGTGAAATGAAAGAATAGTGGCATAAGTTAGTACTGATACTCATAATCAAACAAAACCAAATTATGTCGATTCACCTTGCTAAGGTTCTAAGGATTCAGCGGAGAACAAGACAGTCTCTGCTTTCCTGAGCCAGACTCTGGAAGGGACACAGGCATTAAACCCTTCCAAACGCAGGTCACCATCAAGTGCTCAGTACAAACGAAGAAGCTCCTGTGCTGTGATTAAGCGGGCGCCTGAACTTCATCTCTTCTGGACGGCCGAAGAAGGCTTCCTTAGGAAAGCGATCTGGGACTGAGTGCTGAAGGGTAGTGAGAGGTAACCAGGCAAGAAGGGAGAGTTGACAGGAAGAGGAAGGGGGGGAGGGGAGGGGTGGTCCAGATGAGAAACCACTTGCAGAGGTCCTTAGGTATCAATGAGCTTGAGAGCTCCGGAGAAATGGAAGGAAAGCAGTCCTCCCCCGTTACTCTTTGTTCCTTACCCTGCTTTAATTTCCTTTACAATGCTTATTACAAACTGGCTTATCTATCTGTGTATTTGTCCATTCTCTGCCTCTCCCACCAGAACAAAGCTCCATGAGAGCAAAATCTGCTTACATCTGAAACCAGCCTTGTGGACTCAAGTGTTTAATACTTGTTTAATAGAGCCCCCAAACTGATAACTGGATAGAATTCAATCTGATAAAACATTTTGGGGTCTCAGAGAATTTGTTAAGTTGATACCATAAAAATATTCTGGTGGTCGTTTTTGAGCTTGCTAAGATCCCAGATAAATAAAGTTTAGAGGTTTTTTTAATCTTATTGCTAGCCAAAAACTCTGCTTGCCTCTTCCTCACAATTTTTTTTCTGCATGACAAAAATAAAAATCCATTTTTTGTGATGAGAGTAAAAATTTCAGCAAAAATTTAATCCCCAGAACCCTCAAAACTTAAATAGAATAAGTATCACTAAATAGAATGATATGCTTAGCCACTCACTAATTTCCTCCCACTACCACAAAGAATGACAGTGACTGTGGCCACAAGGTGCCCAATTGACACCTTCAGGGAATTCTTGATCTAAACCCAGGATCCATTCCTCAGAGTCTATGGTCCCAAGGTGAGACTTTGGGACCAAAAAACCATCTGCCTTCTTTCCCACTTGTTCCCCCAAACTGATTTAGGTCAGTTTGGGTGTATTGAGCCCATCTGAGTTTAGGGCTTTCACCTGGAGACATTTCCTCAGATACACAGCAATGAACTTAAAACAGCAGAACACTACACTTGGGGGGCAGGGGAGGGGCCCACTTCCGGTTGCCAGAGCGCTCCACCAGCAGTGGGCACACACTTACCCACAGGGCCTCGTTTCAAAGGAATTCCACCTGTGCTTTCCCAGCTTCCTGATTTGGGCGCCATTTCCCCCACAAATACTCAATGTCAAACTGAGTGCAGTGGGTTTGAATCTTAGTCCATGGACTTGGGTGAGCAAGAAATACTACTTTCATTTCAGTCAGTTAACTGGGGCTCCATGTCTTCCCAGGGTGTTGGGAATTTCCATCTCTGTCATCATTAGCACACGCCCCTCTCTCCCAAAGTAAAGCTTCTCTCATCTCCCTCTGAGCCTGAGCACCTGGCCTCTGTGTTGCCCAGTCCCTGATTCCTTACAGTCTGTCAGCCCTTTGCCTCCTAGTCACGCATTGATAAACCAGTAATATAAGCTGAGGTTGGGAACCCCGTTTGGGGACCTACTTCCTTAAACTCATTATGTAGTTTTTGTGTCTAAAGAGAGCCTGTTTTTTTAATGTCTCTTTATTACTTACTCAAGTGGCTGCAAACAACAAGTACTCTCCTTTTCCTGATCCCAGCGACGCTCTCTCCACTGGCCTCTAGCGACTCCTCTCTCCTTCCTTCCTTATTTTGCTCTTCATTGGAATTAAACTTAAAAAGAAAAAAAAAAAGACTAGAGGTGATTATGATTACTGTCTGTCCCCCCTCTCTCCTCTACAAGAATCCTGCCTACTACTTGAAATATGGAGAAGAAAACGTTATAGGAATAGCGTACTTTAAATAATAGTTCAGCCAAGCTAAGTTCTCAGGACACAAAACGAAACAAACAAGGAGGCAGTTGCTATTCCTGGAAGAGAAAGGGATGGACAACCACGGAGTCAGGATCTGGAAAGGAAGAGAGAACTTGAAATTTTACCTTCCTCTTCCAACTGGGACTGGGCACGGTGGAGATCCAGGAGAGCGGACTCTGGTAAGAATTCGTAAGCCTTGCTGCCTTGGGTCAGGTTTGCTAAGATCCCACGGCGGGGCTCCACAGTGAGTGGGGTTTTAAGCAGAGAGTGTAGCCCTGGTAGCTATTAGAATTTGGAAAGGTTTTCCATTAATTTTAGTTTCCCCTTTGCTCTATAAGGGGACTGGTAGCAGTTTACTGGAGAAACCCTGGGAGTCCCGTCAACTGAGTGGGGCTCTACTTCACGGATAGATACGGGGGCTTTCTCTTTGGTGTGGAATTGTTTGACAAAAGCTTCCCAATCAGTCCATTTTCCTTTGTCCTGCTTGACTGCAAATTTGGCTCTGAATTCTGGCCAGCGTCTTGATGAGGCACGCCTAGCAGGGCGCCACGGCCGAGGCCCAGGTGTTTCAGGTGTTGACTTTGGAGGGGTTGCAGCTGTCAGGTAACTCCTTTAGTGGACTTTCATTTATGGTCTTGTCTCTTTCCTCAACCCAGATAGCCTTAGGGAGAAACAGAAGTTTCTCCAAGAGCATCTTATAATTCTTCCTCTCGTTTTGCTCAGGGTCTTAGCACCATGGCCTTATATGGACTCTTTTTCTTTTATAAGAGAAACAGAAGTGTTTCTCCTCTATCAACGCAGACCTCAAGAGAACTACAGAGTTCAGCTCCAGGTACAAAGGCCAACCACGCCTTCCTGCCAGAACCACGCCCAGGCCTGCCCTACAGCTGGGCAGTGGCATTCAAAGGGTATGCTGATGGGCAAAGAGACCTCTAAGGTTTTTCTTGTTCAGATCCCACCCACAGAGCTGCTGCGCCGATCACAGCCAGGGCCCGGCGGCAGGGGCCTGCGGGGAAACCATGCATAGCCTCTCCCCAGGGGCAGTCCAAGGTACTGGTCTAAGTACCCAGCGCTAGTGCTGTCCTGTGAGCATGAGAGGGCTGAGGGCTTTGTGCTGTCCACCTGCCACGCCCCACCCCGGACTCCCGGAGAAACTGGGAGATCTCTGGCTGGCGAGAGACACACCGGGCTTTCAGATGCCTCACCTGGGCATAGTCTTCAACTAGCCTGAGCTCTGGGGTTTTTTGTTTTGTTTTTTCTGGTAAGAACTGCTTCACCCGTTAGTTTTTTGGGTTTTTTTAACCTTTTTTTTTTAATTTTGTAAAAGTAATACAGGTACGTTGTTTAAAAAGTCAATTCTGACCGGATCCATTATGTATTAGTCGGCTTAGGCTGCCCTAAAAAAATATCACAGATTGAGTGGCTTCAACAAAAGAAATTTATTTTCTCACAGTTCCGGGGTTTGGCAGTTCAAGATCAGTATATCAACAGGTTCGGTGTCTCCTGAAGCCTCTCTTCTTGGCTTGTAGATGGCCACCTTCTCCCTGTGACTTCACACAGCCTTTCCTCTATGTGTCCCCATGCCTGGTGTCTGTGTGTAACTAGTCTCCCCTTATAAGGATACCGATCAAATCGGGTTAGTACTACATACATGACCTTACCTCTTCAGAATACACTATCTCCAAGTAGAGCCGCGTTCTGAGGTATTGGGGGTTAGGGCTTCAACATAGAGACTTGGCGGGGGACACCGTTCAACCATTAAGAGCCAACAAAAGGAAATCCTTTACCTGCTGCACCGATTTCTACCTACTGAAAGCCGAGACCCCCTTTTACTCTTTCTCCCTGCTTTTACTGCCATATTTGTAAATGACTTGTTTGCACCACTACCTCTTGCCTTTCTGATTTTAGGTATACACTTCTGACTGACAGATGAGGATTTCCCCCCAGATCTCGTCCTCACATGGTCTCTTAAAGTCTTCTACTAGAATTCTATCACATGTTCTGGTTGCATTATTATTTAAAAGTTTGCATGGTTATGGTCCTAAAAAAATAATTTACAGCCAATCCATGTCATTTATTATAATTACATTTCCATTTTTATGTAGCTTCTTTCGTGGAGATAATTATTTTATTTTTTTTATTACCTTAGTTTGCAAAACCCTAACTACTATTTGTTCCATGCACTCCATTGAAACAAGCCTACTTTTATTGGGGTTGAACATGTCAGGAGGCGTTGGCTTTCAGTCTCCTGTGCCCGCTCTATCTGGGATGGTATTCTCTTGGCATATGCTCTGAGATCTTGTCTTGACTGCTGGCTTTGAGGAATCTGTGTTCAGCATCCTCCTGGACAGTCGCTTTCCTCCTGGCTCTACTGGATCTTCCATTTCCTGGATCCTGATGTTTTTAGTTGGCTTAGTTTATCTATTACTTTGCTTAGTTTGGTATAGCTCATGTATTAGTAGCTTCCTAAGAAAGGGTGCATAGCAGGTAAGTTTACAAAACTTTTAATATGAAAAGGTTTATTTTTATTTTACCCTATTTGGATGATAGTTCAATAGAGAATTACGAGTTTCTTAACTAGTAGGACAAGCAGATTACTTTGGGGGAAAGACCCAGATATGTGCAAATGGAGGGTCACTTTGGAAAATGATGGGATCATTGTGGGCTTCCTGGAAGGCTTGGAATGACTTTGAACTTATATGTCAATGTGGATAGCCCATTTGCAGACTGCTTATTTACCTGATAATTTCCCCTAGATTTTGGAAACTTCCCTGCCCCCCAACTCATTTGTCCATCAGCTCCAGTTCCTCTGAAACACCAGCTGAAAAGATTTTTCTCCTTTAGTCATATCCCATAATTTGCAGTTTGGTTTGCTTCCGCTTAGTATTAGTAATCCTTGGTGATCGTCTCCTCGTTGGCATCTGTATGAAGTGTTTTATACTGCTGTTTGGGGGAGGCTGGAGCATGTTGTCAGAACTCAGTAACCTTTAGTTTAGTGTCCGTGCACTGGGGGATTCTCGGGCTGCTCGGGCACTCGTGGGAGTATTGCATTTGTACACACCAAGAACATCCTGAGAGATCCAACCCTCGTGCACCATTCACAATAGGCTTCCTTTCAAATAGCTTTCCATGTGATTTGAAAGAACATATTCCCACACAGTTTTTCAAATGCATGGAAAATCCCTATCATTTTCCTGTCTGCACCCTCTTCACAGGCAGCCCACATAGTTCTTTGCTGAATATGAAAGAGAGACAGAGGGATGGGGGCGGGGTGGGGGGGGAGGCGGGGAGAGCGTTCTACAATGGCCTTTCCTGCTTAACTGCTCTGTATAAGGTATACTCCTTCCCCTAGGAGGGCGTGAAGGAATAAGGAGTGAGCACAAACTCTATTCCCCACTAATGTCACCACCCCCACCACCCCCACTGCCAAAGAAATGCGTTACGCAAGCACTTCCTTTTGTGTCCATGAAACACTTCTAACTACAAAAGGAATTTTAAAAGGAATACATGCTCACTGTTGAATATTTGGATAGAACCAACAAGCATAAAAAGGGGGGGAAAAAGAGACTCCAAATACCACACCCAGAGCCAACCACCGTTCATACTTTATCATGTTACCCATGAAAGATTTATTTAATAATTCATCAGATATTTATTGGGCACTTACAGAATACCAGGACTTATTCTAGTTGCTGCAAATACAGATGTAAAGAGACAAGGTCCTTGCTCTTGTAAAAATGTGTGTTCCTTTCCCAGCACGTCAACCTCTGCCCACTCTAACACTTGTTCTGTAGTCAGTTAGGCCTTGGCTGCAGTCGAGCGTTCACAGACACTCTGTCGGAGATGTCTCCAGACGTTCTATCCCCTACAGCCCTAAGTGATGTAGGAAAGACGTTAGGGTTCGAAGCCAACAGCCAAGAAAGAATTCTTGAGATGTCTTTGGTGCAAAAAGGTGGTTTTATTAAAGCACAGGGACAAGACCCGTGAGCAGAAGGAGCTGCACCGGGGTCATGAGGAATGGCTCATATACCCTCAAGTTGGGAGGGGGTTAGGGATAGCGTAAGTCTCTAAGGAATTTTGGAAGCCAGGTTTCCAGGACCTTGAGGAGGCTAGCTGTTGTTGAGAAAAGGTCATTTATTACCGTCTAATAAAACCTTAGTCGTGAGACCCTTCAGATGTATATTGGTGGGCCATCTGCTTGGGGGGTGATTGCCAACACGTATCTTGGGGGTTAGAGATAAAGGAAGTTTCCAAAGGAATTTTTATATGTTAAAGTAGGCTTACAGGGTCCTGGGGCGGCGGGGGGGTTCAGGCTAGGATTGCCTTTTGCCTTTAGCAAAGTATTAACATCGAGGCAGCTGAGTCCCTAGAGGAATGTCACTCTGCCTGTTTCAAGGACTTGTCAGTGGGCTGTAGGGAGTAAAGACGTTTAATAAGTTCTCTTCTGCCTTTGTTTCCCACATCATTACACAGCCCCCTCCCCTGGGCCTCTCCAGGCCCTGTTAGGGATCTTCCTCCTGTCCAGTGGTGATGTCCTGGCCTCCAGCTGGACCCGTGATGCTGGTGAGATGAGACTGATGGAGGTGCTCACCTAAGAGATGGCTTGTCCAGGAGGATCAAGATGAACACAAGACAGCAAACAGCCCCTCAGAAACGGGGAAAGCCAGGGAGGAAGAGTTCCGTGTCATCCAGACAAGAGCAATTCCTTTGGTGTCATAGGGCCCACAGAGAGCTGTCAGTGGCTGGAGGGCCAGGCTGGCATGCGGGTGATCTGGAACAGCGGGGAGGCGGTGTGCTCACCAGAGGACCTAGTGTTGGGGGGAAAGTCACTGTTTTGTTTTGACTTCATTATGAGACAGAATTGAGGGAAAACAGCAAGTGGAGAAGGTAAGGGTGAAGGTTGAAGGGAAAGGGTTAGAATGAAACAGGGTCCCTGGGGAAAGATCCAGGACACAGATCAGAAGGTCTCCACTCAGGGTTGTGGCTGTCCTGAGAGGTGTTTTGGAAATGTGTGGGACAGTCTGGAGGGTTGAGGTGATTTATTGGAGGGGGGGGGCACGGATTAAGGCATTGAGTGGGCAGAGCCCTGGGAGGTAACATTCTGTGATGGGCAACATAGGGGAGGACGTTTCTATGTCCTGGACAGCTTTCAAATGACCTGCCAAACGGGAGGCTGAAAAACCTGTTTAGAATCATCTGAGCCTGGCACCTAATTCTGGTTTTCACATAAACAAAAAAGAATTTTTATGCAATGTTAATATAATTTTTCCAAAGATTCAACTGTTGTGTAAATTGAGGGGAAATTATACTGTATTTTGTTGAGAGTTTTAGCAAGGGTTTATCATTTTGGGGATGGTGTTTTTGCCCCTCCTATTTGAGTCCTGGTACCAAATACGTGTATCAGCCTGCACATGCATAACGATCATATGTGACTCAGCAGGTGCAAGCATCTGTGTGCCTAATTATGTATTCAGTAGAGTAGGTCCGGAACTTTTATGTATTGAAATGTTCATTACTACCCTTTCATTTCCCTTTTATTTTGTAATTGCAGCATTAAATCAATTACAATGTAAGTATGTATCTTAGGTAGGTTAGATTGATTTCTCAGTAGTAAAGAGCAAGAGGTTTGCAAAGTATTTTTTATAAAATGAGGCCATTGGATCTGATTCAGTTGAGGATCATGAGCAAAGATAGAAGGATGAAGCGGGAGAAGCCACTGGACGCTGCCTCCGGAAGGTCAAAAAGGTGGATGAGATACACATGAGGAGAAGTAGGGAGGACATGGGGTTGAGGGAGTTATCCTGTGCCTTATCCTTGGTCAAGTCGGAGGTTAGGATGTGTTCAGAGTGAAGAAGGAAGTGAATTTAATAAAATCGACATAAAAGAGAGAGGGAAATCTAAAAGAGTCTGTTGGAGGGAATGGCGCTGCAGATCGTGGGAACATTGCCAGGCAGTCTTGAAAGCCCAGCTGTGGTTGGAAATCACAGATTTGTTCGGAGCCTCATCGGCACCATGGTGTGAGCTTTGCCAGGGTGCTCAGCAAGAGTGCTTCTCTGTGGGAGCACAGAGGAGCATGGCTGAATTAATCCCGGTTGGAGTTTCCCAAGCAGGAATGACAGAAGAATAAAAGGTCAAAGATATTATGTGTATTAACTAGCAGACTGAGTGGTGTAGCAGTGAACCATGATTAGAGCCAAAAGTGACGGCTAAGAAACTTTTATGACCTAAAGGACCCTGGTCAACACCAGGGGCCCCAGCAGTGGTACATCCTTCCTCTTTCTATTCCAACAGTGAAATCAGCTTTATTCCCTACTTGGTTTGTTAGTTGGGGGAGCTCTTTTAAAATATTTTTCTCTGTTTGGCCAAATGAAATTTTTGACACTGGCTTTCATGGGCTGCCATTCTCCCAGGTTGCCGTAAAGAAAAAAATCCAGGGTTGACAACTTCCGTGGCCTCCTATTGTAAATGGTGGTGGGCTTTGCTAAGCTGAAGGCAAGTGTTAACAAATCCAGAGGGAGAATAGCCCTTTGGTGAGACGATCAGTAAAAACTAAGTGGCAAATAGGAAATATAGCTAATGGAAAACTCTTGGTTTGAAAAGTTCTGTAAATTGCCACATGTACTCTGAAGAGTGGGGCTCTTTAGAATCAGGAGGGAACTTACAAGTTTCCCGTTTAAATTTTCATCCAAATTTCCATTTCCAAATGTTGAAATCCTTTTTCTCAGACACCCAAATCTCTCTTATTGGGGGAAGGGTCTCCTGGGGGTGGGCCCGGGGCCCTCTCACCGCGCCCCCTCTTCATTGGCACCGCTCCCGGAGTCCTGTGGGGTCATCACACCGGGCAGCCCAAGTGGGCTGGGGCAGGGCTCCATGTGCAGGGTCTGGAAACTTCATCTGCCTGGGATGCTAGCCCTTCAATGGCTGGGGCCTGCGGCCGCCCAATCTCACTGGTGAAACCACACTCTCCCAGCACCCTGCCGCCATCCAGAAGCTGATCATCCCTGTAGAGCAGCTGCATGTCAGGGCGCCGCTTGAGGATGCCCTCGACGATGCGCTTCAGCTTCAGCACTGGGCTCCACTCCTTCGCCTCCGTGATGATGATGGTCTTGTGGCACTGGATCAGGAGAAACACATCCTGGGGGGCGGCGGGCCAGCGTGAGGGGGGATCCCTAGACCCTACCTTGCAGGGCCTGCCACCCCCCGCCCCTCTATACCTTCCATACGCCCCCTCATCCTGCCCCAGCCCAGCCTCCAAATGTTGAAGTCTTAAGTATTAGCCTCTAGCTGCATAATCCAAATCCCAGCCTGTTCCCCTCTGCTCCTTAACTACAGAGGAAGCAAAAAGGAGTACAGGAAAGGAAAAGGGTTGCCACCCGATGCCCGTATTTAGATTTGGGGACTAAAATAGGGAGTGGGGGAGAGTGAGGGGAGAGTTGGCTCACCAGCAAAGTTACTGGAAGCTGAGGACATCTGGCAGTTGGCAGGCAGCTCAGTGACATTGGGAATGTCAGGGGCCCTGGGGCATGGGGGCACGAACTGTGGGAATTGATAGGGGTTGCAGACCAATGTGGAAACTAATACTAAATGGCTAATAAGTTGCTAGGGATTCCTGCCTTGAAGGATCATGACTAGAAGTGACTAAAACCAACAAGAATTAGGGTCATGAGTATATCACAAAGTGGGAAAAGGGTATAAAGAGGAAATTCACAGAAGGAAAAACCCAAATGGCTAATAAGTATATGAACAGTTACATAAACACTAATAATCATAGAACTGCGAACAAAAATGAGTCGTTGGAGACTGGCAAAAATTAGACACTGAAATAAAACATTGGCAACGATGTGGAGGCGTAGGAGGCCTCAGACATCGCTAATGGCCGTGCAGACCAGTAAAGCCATTCTGGAAAGCGATTTGGCAGAACTTAATGGAACAAACGTGAGACTGCTCTATGACCAGGGATTGTTTTCTCAACATAGACCCAAGAGAAAGTCCTTTAAAGTTTCTGTAGGGACATCACCAAGGACACCATCATGGTGGTGTTCCTGGTAAGGAGAAGTTGGAAACCTTCTAGGTGCCTGTCGCTAGGGGAGTGTATGGGAAAATGGTAGAGGCATACAGTGGTCTGCTCTTCAGTACTTAGAAGCAGGAACTAGATGTGCTCAGGGTAGAAGGATAGATTTTTAAAAAATAGTGCTGAGTGAAAAACCAAAGCTGAAGAAAGAGAACAATACCATCCACAATGTGAAACATATACAGACACAGTAAGTGGCCCTGAGTATTTTGCAAAGATGCTGTATATTTAGGAAATTAGAATGGCTATAACAGAAGCACTCTAAATGATCATACATTAAACTAGATACATTTTTTTCTCTTGTAAAAATTCAGACGGGCAGCGCACGGGAGTACTGTGACTCAAAATCACCGAGGACCCAACTGCTTCTATTCTTGTGCTTTCCCACCTCATTGTGGCTTATAGGTCCAGGTCCTCTGAGGCTGCTTGATCTCCTCCCTCACCCTCCCAGTTGGGGCATGGGAAGGAAGAAGAGGAAGGAGAAGTACACATTTCTGCCTATAGGGCAACCTAGAAATTGACACGTCACTTCTGCCCGTGTCCCATTGCCAAAATTAGGTGCTGTCGTCAGCCTAACAGCCTGCTACAAATTCTGTTAGTGTGTAAGGGAGACAAGAAGCAGTGTCCATCACAAACATGTACATAAGTAACGCAAATCAGGCACATTAACGTGGGGACCCAAGGAGGGAGGAGGAAGAAGGACATTTATATGAAACAAGAAAGCGTCCTTATGTGGGTTCATGAGGACAGTATATCACAAACTAAGACCTATGACTAAG
This sequence comes from Neomonachus schauinslandi, assembly GCF_002201575.2. Lineage (NCBI taxonomy): Eukaryota > Metazoa > Chordata > Mammalia > Carnivora > Phocidae > Neomonachus > Neomonachus schauinslandi. The sequence goes on along the minus strand of NC_058409.1, from coordinate 41,406,950 downwards.
GCATTCCTCTGCACCTGGAGTTCATTTAAAAAAAAAAAAGGAAGAGACAAGGAATGGAAATGGAAGGGAAGGAAGAACAGAAAAGAAAGAAGGACGGCAGAGGTTCCAGTCATGTGGAAAGTTCTCAGGGGAGCGGTATGGGGGACTGACACTGCACCGTGAGTCGCAGCTATTCCAGGACCAGAGGGCACTGTTGCTAATAGTCTCATGAAACCGCCGAAGAGAAGCCATGTTGGCCTCTGATGTCCTAGGTCAGCTCGTCTTTGTGTCCCTGCTGTTCCCTGAGCAATTCCAATTGCTTGAGTGCACAGAGAGCTGGTTCCGTGGAAGATCAGGGGTGGGATTTTCCAGGCTGAGGATTCTGTGGGTCAGTGAGCTGGCCATCCTCGCTTGCAAACCCCAGGAAGAACAGAGAGATGGGCAGCGGGGCTAAACTCTCATGCTGCCCTGCTCTGGGGAGGAAGGAACGAAGAGGAAGAAGCAGGCTCACCAGGCTGCAGAGTGTTTGGCGGGAAAACACTGACCTGGGTTGAGAGTTTAGCAAATCCCATTTGACTAGTGCCCAGAAGAGAGGCCTCAGTGATTCTGCTGTAGTTAACTCAGAAGTGGCTATAGTGAACATCATTAACATATACATGTATTATGGAAGTCAGTTATTTTGTATTTAGACGACCGCTCTCAGTGTCTTTGGTAGAATAGAAAGAGAGAGTAAGAATAGCTTAGAAACAATACAGCTGCAAGGTCATGTTCTTGTTTTAATACTTATAGATGAGCAGTCTTGGGCAGTCACTTAACCTCTTACAGCCGCCCCTTTCCTCACTGGCACAAGGAACTGAACAGTAGTCACCTAGCAGGGTTAGTTAGGACACTGTAGGTAATGCCATAAAGTGTCTGCAACGCCTGGCTTACAGAGGGGTCCGACCATTATTACCATTATCCACTAAATATTGGAATAGGTCTTTTCCCCTATAAATGTTTAGTTGGTCACTTGGTTAACTCTTCAGTTCACCATATTTCTTTGCTAATAAGTGTGTGTGCATGTGTGGAGAGTGAGGGACAGCATTAACACTGCATCTCTCATTTCCATATAAACTGGGCGTCTTTAATTCTGTTAATCATTTTGAACCTGCAAGTCAGTCCTTTTGTCCATTGTTGAAACAGTTGGTTCTGGAAAACATGACAACATAAGCCACAAAGAACAAGCAGGGGGAGGGGAGTGGCGGGGGACGCATGAAGTCAGGTGATGTGGCGAGAAGGCTTTGTTTTGATCAGGTACTTGGGCAGCCTTCCAATCTTTGGTTATGCCATTACAAAAGAAATGCCACTCAGAACCTTTGAAACTGCTGACGGAAACAAAGAGTCAATGGAACAAAATCTTGAACTTGGAGGAATCTTAGCTGTCCATGAGAGCGGTCCTGCTGTTTTCTGGGAACACGTGCAAAAGCAGAATAAGGGGCAACACACCAGTGCATTTCAGAATAAAGCTCTGCACTCCCGGAGAGCCAAAGCGAGGCTTCACCTAGCTCAAGGACCAAATCAATCACCAACACAGCTCAGATTTCAAACACGCTGATAGAGAAACCAGTATTTTTCAGTGAGTGACTTCCAGCATCTATTTCCATCCCAAACTGAAAGAAATCTGATAATAGAAAGGAGACTTCTCCACTCTCTGGGATTTGCAGGAGATAATAACACCTCTGAAGGATTAAAGGTATCATCTGCATTTCTTGCCCTATTAAGACCTGATTGTCTTTCAATTGCTACCCATTGCTCGGTCTGTGGCTCTAAGACCCGACAGTAGTTAAGAGAGAATGTATTTATTGTAAAATCATGCATATTTTAATGGGGCTCCTTAGCACAAACTTATTTCTTTTTTTTTTTTTTTTTTAAAGATTTATTTATTTATTTGAGAGAGTGAGAATGAGAGAGAGTACATGAGAGGGGGGAGGGTCAGAGGGAGAAGCAGGCTCCTCGCTGAGCAGGGAGCCCGATGCGGGACTCGATCCCGGGACTCCAGGATCATGACCTGAGCCGAAGGCAGTTGCTTAACCAACTGAGCCACCCAGGCGCCCAGCACAAACTTATTTCTTAAGGATAGGATACTAATCATAGAAATTAGGGAACGCATTTGCAAACTTTAAATTGAACCTCGTTGCAGCGCAGTAAGTTTTGAAGAAATGAACACCCTGCACCAAGAAAAGGAGATATGTAATGATCATTTCTTCATAAAAAGAATATAGATTAATGGTATAAAAATGTTCTCGCTCACTTCTAGGAAAGGTCTGTAGATGAGTTTGTCCGTTGTACGCAAGGAGAACTATGTAGATAATTTCTTTTTGCCTTGGCATTCAATTGTAACACTTCCTTTTATGCATGTACCTGTAACCTCTATCCCTTCTTCTCTTTTATATAATCTCTTTTTTGTTCTTTAATTCTTAATTCTCCTATTTTATATAATATTTGATTTTATGAGATGCCTTGGATATTCCTGGAGATCTAGGTGTTTTAAAAATCCGTCAGAAAAACCCTTTCTCCCCTGGGTGAAATGAGGCGAATTCCCTTAATATTCCATTACCACACACAGACATTTGCCACAGTCCTTAGGAACTTTCTTGTTGTCCTTATGTTCAAGTTGCTTCTTTCCCTGAAAGCTACCCTGTCCCCTTAACCTTCACTATCCTGTTCTGGCTCAAGTAGTGGCCTTATCGTGCCCAGATTACACCGTCTCCGCCCTGCCACGCTCTCCAGCCAAATTTCCCTTCCATTTAATCCCCAAGGTGATGCCAAGTTGACTTTCTTCATAGACAGCTCAAGGCCTCCAAGGTCACTCTCTGCCATGGCTGAAAGCTAAGGTTATGTTCATTCAGCCCCAGACTCTAATCAGAAGTGAGTGGCTAAAAGCCCAAGGATGGTATGACCAGCCTCCCAGGCTGTTAGGCCCAGCCAGGTGAGTAGGTTGTTTTCTTCTGGAGGGATTTGAACTTTCCTTATTGAGACCAAATAGACAAGATTGAGCTTTTATTCCCAAGGATTGTTGTCTTATCTGCCAAGTCTCAGTCACAGGACAGGGGCTCCAGGAGTTAGCATGTTCATTACTGGACATGGTGACAGCTGTTGACGCCTTTGGTCTGTGAAAAAGGGATTACAGATCCATCCAAGGACCATGGAAGAGAAGCATTTTCAGATAGAAAACAACAAAAATAGTTTGCTGTAGTACATGCTCTTTACCTGGTGCTCTTGACGGGGCGTTCGCTTGGGACCTCCCTTAGCTACCCTCTGCATGTTGGCCGGCTCAGAGTGCCACTCACCAAGCCAATGTCACGTGGTCTGCTCATTTTCCAGGGCTGCTGGAACCAAGTACTAAAACTGGGTGGCTTCCAACAACATAAATTTATTTTCTCAGTGTTCTTGAAGTCTGGAAGTCTGAAATTAGGGTGTCAGCAGGTCCATGCTCTCTCAGGTCCATGCTCTCTCTCTGAGGCTTTGGAGGAGAATCATTACTTGCCTCTTCGTAGCTCCTGGCAGTTTGACCTTGGCATTCCCTGGTTTGTAGCTGCAGCCTTCCACAGTGTGCCTCTGCCCAACCCAAAGCCGTCCTGTCCCTTATGTCTCTGTGTCTTCACGTGACCTTCTCTTCGCTTAGAAGCATACTGTCACATTAGATTGAGAGCTCGTCTTACTCCAGGAAGACTCCACCTTAACTAATTACATCTGCAAAGACGTATTTCCAAATACAAGGTCAGATTCTGAGGCATTGGGGTTAGGACTTTAGCATATCGTTTTGGAAGTACATGATTCAACCCATAACTCTGGGATAAATGTAAGTTCGCGTCTCCCAGGCGCCCTTAGATACTCTGGGCAGGAGGAACAACTTTATCCTTAAGGTGGAGATGACAATGTTGGGGTGGCATCAGGGTGTTGGAGAGAGCGCACGTCCTCACCTCTCCAGGGCTCAGAAATCACCCTTTGCTCTTTGTCTGAGCCCCGCCATGTTGGTCTGCTAACTGGCACGCTCCACAGCCAGTCTCCTGACGACGTTTCTGTCTGTGTTTGTAGAGTGCGCAATCAGAGCCGCATTTGTGCCATTAAAATGCTTGCAGATCTGCCAGGAACAGGAATGACAGGCATTTTCCACAAAAGTTTCTCTTCCTCAGTCAAGCCAGGAATTGTTTCTAAAAGCACCACAGAGGCACTGAATTCCCGAGGGATCCATCTCTTTGCAGGGAGCCAGACTTGCCATCAAGTGCCAACTTCCTCTACCCAAGGTTCCAGGGCCCACCCCTCACAGGCCGAGTCTGGAAGAGCATTTGGCCGGAGGCTGGCTTCAAGGGAGAAGTGGGCAATGTGCTTCTGCCTGCAGATCGTACCCCAAGGTCATCCTTGGGACGTTGGGGGGCATTGGGAGAAAGTGGAGGGGACTGAGGACGGCTCAGGTTTGCCCTGACGCCCTAATGAGGAGCACGTGGGTGGAGAGGGTGGACAGGCCCACAGTGCTGACAGCCCCGAGCCAGTGGACCGCCACCCAGCCTCCCAGCTGCTGCCGCCGCTCCAGTCCCTGGTGGCAACTACCTGGGTCTTCCTTTGGTGCAGCAAGGGCATGCGGAAGGCCAAAAACAAGGAGCTCTGTGGGGCTACCCCAGGGCACAACCGAGGAGAGGGAGGGTGTCCTGGGTGCCTGGCCACACGCCGCCCCTCCCAGCACCCTCGGTCCCTTTGCCTGCCTCAGCCCATCTCAGCAAAACCTTGCTCTGACTTGGCTGGCTCTCGCCATCCGTGCTACCATGTAGATAGACATGAAGTAAATCTGGGCTCCGTGCTCAACATTGATCTCAAAACAAAAATCCAACAAGAAAGCCTTAGAAAAACGCTGTCCCTCCTGAAATCTTAAATAAGGTGGCAAAGATGGGTAGCAGAAAACAGCAACAAAATGCCTAAAAACTGATCTTAAGAAGTCTCTCCCCAGCTGATTCCCTCACACTCTCTTTTCTCCTCTCCCCCTTCTCCAGCTTTTTAATCCAGGGCTTCTGCAGATCTACGCTATCCTATGAAAAGTGATCTTCTTTTTTAAAAATTTTATTTATTTATTTGACAGAGAGAGACAGCCAGAGAGGGAACACAAGCAGGGGGAGTGGGAGAGGGAGAAGCAGGCTTTCCGCTGAACAGGGAGCCCGATGCGGGGCTTGATCCCAGGACCCCGGGATCACGACCTGAGCCGAAGGCAGACTCTTAACTACTGAGCCACCCAGGCGCCCCTGAAAAGTGATCTTCTTGACTCTGCCTTACCATAATTCTGCTTCTGGACCCTATTTTTTATTATCAAAACAAAGACAGCAGAGCAGTGTGAACGGAGGTCTTCCTGTAGAAGGCTTGAGGGGAAATATTTAACCAGTAATGATTTGAGTCCATACTACACTCCCAAAGAACCCTGAAAATCTTTCACTCCTCTATTCTATAGCTAGATTCTAACCCAGTATCAGCCGGTCATCCCATTACTGCTGGTCAGCAGTTACGAACAGCAGAATGGGAGAAGTTCAACCAATGTCTCCTCATCCTGGGTAGTCAAGACCTCCTGAGGAGGGACTGCGGTAACTCTCTCTGAACAGAGATGCCGTGTCTGGAACAATTATCTGTGCATTTAAATTATGTGTTTGTGTGTCGTATATATGTCAAGCTCCGATTTTAGCTCACGTTACTGCATCATGAGCCAGCTGAGCAGCCATCACTAGATTTCCTTTTATGGGCTTAGGATTTCACACACACCATTCATTTAATATTAGACTTTTTAAATTAAAGTAATTAAAAAAAAAAAAACCCTTTCCTGATGTCTGACTCAAAGAGAAAGAATGGAAAGCTAAAAACAAGACACGACATCAGCTGAAATAAACTTGAATGCCCACCATGCTTTTTATTCTCAACCCTCATGCAGAAAGATCTCATTTGTTCAATGAACCAATTAATACTAATGACTGTAATTGTCATTCAAATGACGTGAGTTCACAGGATAAAGATAAAAACAGTTTAATTCAGTGTTCCAGGAAAATAAAAGTGCTCATCAGGTTGAGAGGAGGAAGACACTAACAATTATAGCCCAGAAAAGTCTAGGCACCGTGTGCATCTGTCTGTGGTTCTTGACTGGGAATTCTGCCTGAGGCAATGTGCCCGTGAGCTGCCATCCTCCTGCGTCAGGCTTGGCCCCGCGTCCACAGCAAGCCCACACCTGGCTGGTGGGCCAGATGCTCACACACTGAGCTGCCTGCCGTGGAAGGCGTTCACCCTGAGCCTGATAGAGATGGTTTACCACATTTGCCCTTGGTGCTTCCTGGATTGAAACTTCGGACTGTTTTTTGACTTCATTAATAATGAAGAGGGAAAGAGAAGCTCTTTTTCTGTGAAGTTGGATGATGCTGCTGAGTTTTATTTTTGTACCTCAGGATTTCTTTTTTCCTCTGTCATTCGGGAAAGCTATTAGATAGCCCTGGAAGATATCTTTGTAAACCTCCTCTCTGTCTTCTGATACTAGATAGGAGCAGTTTGAAATCATCTTGAAGGGATGAGCTCGGAAGTGGGGCAAGGGGTGTGGGGGAGTGGAGCAGGGGGTGGGGAGCCAAGCTTCCCCCTCGTGACCATGCGGTGGCCAAGTGACCGCACAGGGCAGGAAGGCTGGCAGCGTGTCTGGAGGTGGGAGGGGTGCTCCAAGGCTCCAAGCTCCCGTTACAGCTCTAGCTTCATAGCTCCCCAGCTTAAGAATCTATGACATGAAAAGCCCAAAATCCCATCTGGCAAGTAATTGCAGACCTCCTAACCAAGCCAGTTCAACCAGGTCTAGATTCTGAGGCTCAAAGATTCTTGTGGTTTATGGACCAAATGTCCCCTAAAATCAATGTGGGAAATAGCAGGTGATAGAAGCTTCTGGCATTTAAGAATGCTTTGATAAGATTGATTGAAATATCCCAGGGACCCAAAGAGGCTATTTTAGCACCCCGCAGCTTGTCAGCACACAAGGGACACTCGCTTTAATCTGGGGGATTTTCACATTCGCTTTCTGAAGACGGTTGCCGTGACCTGAGGGTGTGTGAGTGACGTCATGTTTAATGCTGTTAAGCCATGTTTTGTGACAGTGGCCCACAGTTAGTGTAGCCAGAACCACAAATGTGTCTTAGTGACCTTTAGCTAGTATATAAAGGCACATGCAACAACAATCTCTTCTACTATGGTTTTTATTTTTCCATCTAGTACCACTGAAGGTCATCTCTGCAGTCACACCTGGCTAACGAACCCCAGAGCATTGTGCTTCATCTCAATCCAGTGACCTGTTTCACACTCAGCCACCCAGGCTCCTGCAGGCAGCACGCCACGTTTAAGTATCTCTCAGTGGGAGCTCGACTGGCATTTGGGGGAAGGAGGAAGAGGAGAGTGAGAGGGGTTGGGGTTCGGGCAGTTCATTGTATGGAGCTGTCCCTGCAGTGAGGAATGAGTAGCATGTCTCTCCCGCCACCACCCCCATCAACCACGTTAAATCCCTCTGCCAATAGGCATTTCCAGATGTCCCTTTGGGAAAGAGAAACGCAGTTAAGAAACTATGTGAAAAGAAGTCAGTGAGTAATAAAACCCCAAGTGTCTTGCATAGCTGAGCATGAGGAACTGAAAAATTAGGACACCAAGTGGCCAGAGTGCGTGGAGGTATCATTCTGAGTCCAGGCATTTTGCGCCCCATGGTATCCCAGAAGCTCTCTTATTAGTAGTCTTGGATAAAGAGAAGACTTAAATAGGTGAGTAGAGAGAAGTGGAGATTGGAGAATCATTAGACCACTGACTGGTGCACATCATCCTGGTTCCCAGTGCTGTCCCAGTCCCTGGATACACAAGCGGCTCATGAGATGTGCTGTACTCTCTGCTCTCGGAGTCCATGGGACTGCCCAAGTGCTTAAAATAAATCTTCTCCCACTTTGTGTTTTGGCTTCAGCTAGTTTAAGGTGTCTCAGTTATTTTCAACCAGGAAAACTTGACTCAGAACTCAGACTTGAAAGAATAATTAATAATGCATGAAGCTGATAAAACGAGTCATTAACACAGCAAAGTCATCGAGGAAATGACATCCAGATGGTGACCACGTTTGCCTGGAATCTGTGTATGGCCACTGTCCCTCTTTTACATCCAGTGTCCCCGTTTGATAATAAATTATATGGTCACCCTAGCCACAAAATGGACAACGAGGTCTTCATGAGGAAAGTTGACCTTAACACACGGGGGGACTTCAGATAAAAGAAGGAGGAAACATTTTACCCAAGAGTCTCCTTTTGTTATAGATGCACCTGGACATGGTTCAAGATGAAATATAGCTGCCTCCAAACTGCCAGGCTGTGGATAAATTAAAAAGGGAGAAGGTAATATTACCTTATTATGTTTTCTTTCCTGACAAACTCATATAATAAAATCTGTTATTGTGACCCATTAGAGTAACTAATTCTGGTTTGGCAGACAGAATGACAAATGTTTTAGGTCTTAGAATCTAGGAAGAGGAATGTTGTCTAATAACATTACTTAGATGACCCCATCTGCTTAGTATCCTCTCCTGCTGCAAACGGAGCAAAGCAGAAGCCCAATTCTTTCCTTTATAAGGTCAGAGGTGATTCCCATGGTTGAGGGACATATGAAGAGAAGGTCTGTGTGAGAGGCCAGGAATCACACTGAGGCAGCACTTGGCAAAAGCCACTGTGTCTCTGATACCAGCCAATCAGGTTGTTTCCCGTTTTGAGTTTTCTGTTGCTGGGGTAATGGCTCCAGCATATGGAGTCCAAAGCCAGAACTTGCTTTGCTTTTGCTTTTTAATTTTATTTCATTAATTTGGGACATGTAGGTAGTACTTGGAACACTTCATGTCTGCTCCTTTATCTTGCAGTAATTCATTTTATCAGTGAGACCTTACCTAGCCAGTCCTGTCATTGTGCTTATCCCTGGGGCCAGGTTGCTCTGAACAAAGAGGTCCTCTGACCCCCTTTAACACAAAGGACGTCTCTACCCTTTTGTGTGTGTGTCACTTTTCTGTTTAGCATTTACTTGTCTAGAAAGAGGGGGAAGAAAATTAGGATTGGACTGCCTTCTTCCATTCTACTCTTTGGCGGAAAGGCAGTATACAAATAAAGAGCAAGAATAAGGTTAACATAACTTCGGTCGTAAACTTCTCACTCTGACTTTCTGAGTAGCCCTGTGATGGTAAATTTTACGTGTCAGCTTGGCCAAGAGATGCCCACACAGCTGGTAAAGCGTTATTTCTGGGTGTGTCTGTGAGGGTGTTCTGTAGGACATTAGCGTTTGACTTGGTGAGCTGAGTGGAGCAGTGAAGCGGATGACCCTCCCTGATGTGGGTGGGCAGCGTCCAGTTGGTTGAGGGCCTCAGTCATAGACTGAAACGGTGGTGGAAGGGCCAACTGGCTATTTCCCTGCTTGAGCTGAGACATCCGTCTTCTCCTGCCCTGGATGTCTTTGCTCCTGTTTCAAGGACTGGGACTGAATGACACCACCTTGTTTTCCACTCCTCCAACTTGCAGATAGCAGATTACGAGACTTCTTGGCCTCCATAAGCCCTTGAGCCAATTTCTAGAATAAATCGCCTCGGAGATATATGTCTCTCCACATCCTATTGGTTCTTTTCTCTGGAGGACCCGGACTGATACTGTTCCTCCAGGAGCCTCTTTTTCTGTAAGACTTTCCTTTGTTACTATTTGTGGATGCTTTTGTGGATTTTAACTGCTCGTGTCCCTGGGGCTTAGACACCAGATGTTCCCCTGCTGGGTGCACCTCCAGGCCCTCTCTAGCTCTTGGCTATCCAGACTTGAGTAGCCTTTCTTCTCCGACCTCTCGCTGCCATCCTGACTCTGCCTCCCGTGTCCCCCTTCCTGTGTCTTCCCTTCTACTCTGGGAGGCTCCAGTGGATCCCTGACAGTTGACTCTCTTTCTCAAACTGCTCCCCTTCTTCCTCAGATTATTTGCAGCCATTAAGAGCCTGCCTTCTTTTCACATGTTCTTTGCCCTCTGGTCCAGACATTTGTTTTCAATCACACTCCTCTGGATCTTGTGTTGTGGGCTATCCAGTCATGAAAAACAGCACATCAATACGTCCTGGGTCTGTCAAAAACATCCCTTATCTTATACAAATCTTGTTCAACTTCTACGTGAGTTGGGTAGTCTCTTCTGGGAGATACTCTCCCATGAGGGCAGAATTTAGCCCAGGTCTGGTCTCAGTCTATGCACGTCCTTCCCGGCTCTCCTCCCATCTTTGGAATGCTCCCTTTTAGAATCTCAATGCTACACATCTCTTGGCCAGACTGCTTTGAGGTGCAGGCGGTGCTCCAATGACTGTCACCTCTCAATTCATCACATTGTGCTGTGAGTATTTTGTATGGCTCTTTCTGCCCTTTCCTCCCACATCTGTCCAGATCCACTGGATAGAGTTTTTAAAATCTTTAAGGAGTTCTCTTACCATGGATTTCCGTTCAAAAATATCCTCATAGAAACACCCAGAATAAAAAGAAGGAAAGAAGGAAGGGAGGGAGGGAGGGAGGGAGGAAGAAAAGAAAAGAAAAGAAAAGAAAAGAAAGACCAGACCCAGAATAATGTTTGTTTGAGTCACTGTCTTGGTACCCATGGTCCAGTCAACATGACACATAAAATTAATCATCATCACTGTCTAATATTCTGGAATCACATAGTGGTGATGGTAGCACAACATTATGAATATACCAGAAACCACTGAAATGTATACATTGAAATGGTGGAAATTGTTAATTTAATGTTATGTGAATTTTAATTTAAAAAAGTTAAAAACCACAGAAAATATCTCTACATATTTACTAAAAAGTCTTTCTCCCTCTCTTTCTGTGTTCTCTCTCTGTGTATATGAGATATTCAATATATATAGAAACTGTATATGAGAGAGATATACATATGTAAGATATATATATGAGAGATACAAATGTATATAAACATATATATGCATAAGAATTGACAATACCAAGTGCTAGCAGAGATACAGAGCAACTATAACTCTCATGCATCACTGTTGGGAATGATTTTGAAAATGAGAGTCATTTTGGAAAATAGTTTGGTAGTTTCTTTCTTTTTGTTTTTTTTTTTAAGCATACTCTTACCTTCAGACTCAAATATCCCACTCCTAGGTATTTACCCAAGAGAAATAAAACTTAGATTCACACACAAAAAGTATTTGAATGTTTATAGTAGTTTTTTTTTTAGTCTTTCTTCCCCCCTAAAAGAAAACAACCCAACGGTGCCTTGATTGATGAACAGATGAACAGAGTGTGTCATACTGGGCAGTATCAAGGAAGGGACTGCTGATACGTACAACAGAGCAATGTCAGGTGTCCTATGCTAAGTTCAAGAGAACAGACTCAAAAGGCTATCTACTTTATGATTCTTTTCATATGGAAATCTGGAGAATTATTATATGGACATTCTGGAAAGGGCAGAACTGTGGGGACAGAAAACAGATCAGTGGTTTTCAGGGGTTGGGGCCAAGGTTAAGGGTTGACTACAAAGGAGAGATTTTGGAGCAAATGAAACTGTTCTATATCTTCATTGTGGTGACAGAGACACAACGTATGTATTCGTCTAATTCCTAGAATGTTGCTGTAAAAAAAGTCTAAATTTTATTATATGTAAATAATATTTGAATTTTTAAATATAGGGAAAGTGCATATATGTATCCCTATGTCTTGGCACAGATCTGACATACAGTCAGGCACTCAATGTTAATATCATCTTTATTTTTTAAAGTATTAAATAATAACATGGGATATAAGAGCTAAACTTTAATTTGTTCTGGGTTATTGGAACTTTTTCTGGCAGCCCTATTAAGATAAGGAGAAATTCCCTAGGGTAGTAAATAAAACTATATTTGGGAATGGTTGGTTGAAGAGTTTCCATGACTTTGCACATCTTTTATTTGGGGCAGGTATTTCATTTGTTCTTCATTTGTGTTGGGCCGGAAGGGGCCCAGCTCTTGTCAATGTGTATGGGAAGGAGGGAGCTTCAATGGGCTGAAGTCTCAAATCCTGGCTTTGAGGTACGTAAATACTGATTGGAGGTAAAATGAAAAAAGTAAGTGTAACGTAATGAGTTTTTCCTGAAATGAAATCTCTTCAACATTAAGGACTGCCTGTTATTCCGACATCATTTGCTTTTTTTTTTTTTTTTAATTCAAATGGCTTTCATTTGTGAAAAAGTAGCTTGGTGGATACCTTTTTGGTATTTTGCTGTTTTGAAATGTCATAAAAAGAGTCTGCAGGGCTGTTTCATTCTCTCTGTCTCTGCTTCCTCTTCTCTCTCATCTGTTTTTTTTTTTTTTCTTTAAAGATCTTATTTATTTATTTGACAGAGAGAGAGAGAGAGCACAAGCAGGGGGAATGGCAGAGGGAGAGGGAGAAGCAGGCTTCCCGCTGAGCGGGGAGCCCGATGTGGGGCTCGATCCCAGGACCCTGGGATCATGACCTGAGCTGAAGGCAGACGCTTAACCGACTGAGCCACCCAGGCGCCACTCTCTCTTACCTGTTTTACCCAGGCATGAGATCCAGGCATTGGTCTGGAAAATGCTGGTTGAGGACCGAGCTGAGGGGGCGGGGGTGGGAGGGCCGGGGGGAGGGCCCCTGTGGCCGTGGCCCCCTTCTTTCACTGCCCCCATCTCCACTGGGCTCTTGCACCCGGCTGACTTCAGCAGTGTGGCAGTCTAGCATGTCTCAGAAATGCTTTGAAAATTCACAAGGCGTTTTCTGAGTTTCAAGGACCTGTTCAGAAGTGTTGGATTTAAATGATCAAAAGCAAGTCTTCGCAGGTCACACATTTCCCCACATGAAGGGGAGGATTCACACCTCTTTGGATACTTTGCTGTTTCACCCTTTCTGCCTGTCAGAACCAACAAGATGGCGCTGGTTCCATCTAGGCCGTGTTTGGATCATGCTTTTCATCCTGGGCTCAAGCAAGGGTCCCAGCGTGATCCCAAACGCCTGCTGATCCTGCTTCCCTTAGTGCGTAGACATCACCTGCTATGAAGAGGTCCTTCCCGGGCGCCTGGGTGGCTCAGTCGTTAAGCGTCTGCCTTCGGCTCAGGTCATGATCCCAGGGTCCTGGGATTGAGCCCCGCATCGGGCTCCCTGCTCAGCGGAGAGCCTGCTTCTCCCTCTGCTGCTCCCCCTGCTTCTGTTCCCTCTCTCACTGTGTCTCTCTCTGTCAAATAAATAAAATCTTTAAAAAAAAAAATTAAAAAAAAAAGGTCCTTCCACTGGCCTGTAGGAACATGTTGCCACCTTTATGTAATGCCTTGTAAAGGCTTTCTTCGAGCTGAGTGTCATCCCAACTTTACTGAAGGTCAGGTTTGTTTCTGCAGCCTGATTGAGATTTACTAGGCTGCCACCCTGTGCCACCGGCTAAGGGAACCCAGAGTTCAGACTCACGGAGTGCCTTTGTGCTAGTATTTTAGGGGCCATCTGAATTTGTCCTAATAATATCCTATAATTCGTACACTCATTAACTGTTGACATAATGCCTTGCAGGTGTGATTTTATTTACAGGTATTTTTATTAACGATTCCTTGTAACAAGCCCATGGAACGATTTGCTCTCTGCCTGGGAGGTCCTAATTTCTCCTCCCATCTTCCCATCTCTCGATCGTTGAGTGGCAGGGTGGGGATACAAAGACTGGCCCCCTTGCCTCCAGGTGGGACCAACTTTGTGGTGCAATGACTTTCCATAGGATCAGACTGAAGCTCATCTCTGGCTGAGACCACATCTGGTTTTGCCCCACCTGCTCTTCTTCTCTTATTCCCCTTATCCTGACAGCATCCCTCAACAAATTATTTGAACGAGACTGCCTGTCTTAGACTCTGCTTCCAGGTAACCTGATCAAGACTGGCATGACCCCAGAGTTACCACAAATGGTGTGGATATGTGGAAGTCCGGTTGCCTTCAAGATAATTTGTCAAGAGCACTGCCTACTAGAGATATTCCATACTTAGTGGCACCAACCAGCCCAGCCTAATCTTCTCCTTGGGAAGAAAGTTGGCCACTGCCTTTTAGGTTATTTTCCTGAAAATTCCTGAATAAATAGGAATGTTTCCTGAAGAAACATTGTTGAGAGTAATAAAGCCTGCTGCACATCATGATATTGGTTATGCTGGGCACAGAGGTAAAAATGGTATCGAGTGTATAAATTTCTGGTGGCTACGGTAACAAATTACCACAAACTAGGTGGCGTAAAATAATAGAAATTTATTCTCTCTTAGTTTTGGAATAAAAACCAGTACCATTAGGTCAGAAGCAAGGTATTGGCGCTGGGCCTATGCTCCCTCTGGAGGCTCTAGGGGAGAATCTGTTTCTTCTTCTGGTCTCCGGTGCCTACCAGCATTTTTTGGTTTGGACCCACATTACTCTAATCTCTGTCTCTGAGGCCCCAGTGATCTTCTCTTCATCTGTGCCGTGAGTCCCTCTGCCTCCCATATATAAGAATATACATGATTGCATTTAGGACTCACTCTTATAAAATAGGATAATCTCCTCATCTCAAGATCCTTAACTTAATCTCATATGGAAAGATCTTATTTCCATATAAAGTAATATTTCCAGGTTCCAGGGATTAGAATATGGATCTCTTTGGGATCGGGACCGTTCTTCAGCCTGACACAAGGAGACAATTGTGGGGCTATTCTGCATTCCTGTGCTCTTCTGTGATAAACCTCCATCATGATCCAAAAACCTCTTCTTCACACGTTTTACACTTGCCGTACTATATACTGTGGAGGACACACAGAAGTGAAATCACAGCCCTTGCTATCAAGAATCGTGCCATTATTTCAGGAGAAATACCCCATGCTCAACACTAAATAACACCTCAAATTAATATAATTTATTGCCATTGACACCGGATTCTTATAAGCCTTACATTCCAAGAAGGAGTGAAGAAAGCCACTGGGCTGGAGTGGTGACAGAAGGCTCTAGAGATGGGAAAGACTTGAGCCAAGCCTTAACATTTTGGCCAGGCAGAGGGGAAGAGAGTTGTCTTAATCCATTTGGGTAGCTATAACAAAATGCCACAGACTAAGTGGCTGATAAATAAGAAAAAAATGTATTTCTCACAGTTCTGGAGGCTAGAATTCTGGCACCAGCATGTTTGGGTGAAGATGGTCATCCAGGTTACAGACTTCTCCTTGTGTCCTCACATGGAAGAAGGGACCAGGGAGCTCTGGTTGGTGGTGGTGGAGGAGGGGGGATCTCTTTTATCGGAGCAATAATCCCATTCATGAGGGCTCCATCCATGTGATTTTCTGATATCACATTGCATTAGGATTCCAACTTGTGAATTTTGGGAAGACACAGACGTTCAGACCACAGCAAGAGTTCAATTTATTTTCTCATTTGATTTCTACAGTTGCCCTTTAGGACTGTGTCTTTCAAACATTTTTGGCTGAATTCATATTAACAAATACATTTTATATCATGACCTAATGTATAAAATGTATTTATGAAATAAGTTTCTCAAGACAATATTTATCTTCAACACTTAGGAGTTCTGATATACTTTTATATTCCATTCCATTTCATTTCATTCTGTTTCATTAAAAAATGCCAGTCGAGGCTCAATACCTCAGTAAATTGAGTTATAACCATTAGAGTGGATTGAGACATAAACATTTAAAAACCACCACTTCACTGAAAATATTGTATCATGATTTCTGACCATAGTGGTTATTAGCTATCTATTGTGGCACCTGACAATTATCCCCAAAATAAGTGGCTTAAAACAACACCCCCTTATAAGCTGAGTTTCTGTGGGTCAGGCATCCAGTCATTGCTTAGCTAGACATATAGGCCTCATGGTCTCACAGTCTCTGAAAAGGCTGCAGTCAAAATGTTGGCCAGAGCAGTGGTCTCGTCTGAAGGCTCAACTGAAAAGCAGAAGATTTCACTTCCAAGCTCACTCACATGCTCGTTGACAGGACTCAGTTCCTTAGAGGATTTGAAGGTCTTAATTCTTTGCTAGCTGTTGGCTGGGCACCTGCCTCAGTTCATTTCCCTGTGGACATCCTTCGCCGATTTCATCAGAGTGAGTAAAACAGAGAGCAAGAGGGAATGAGCAAGACACCATCAGTTTTTTTGTCATGTAGTCTCAGAAGTGATATCTCACAACTTTTACTATATTCTCTTTGTTAGAAGAGAGTCACTTAGTCCAGCCCACACCTAAGGGGAGAGAACTGTGCAATGTTGTGAATACCAGGAGGCTGGGAGTTACAGGGAACTATCTTAGAGGCTGCCTACCATACTGATAAATCTGGTACCAGCAAGAGAAGGACTTAGTGGCACTTGACGGGTACTGAGCATAAGCTGCAATCTCACCTGTTCAGCCCTTCCGTGAGCCATCTTGACCTTTGGCAGTGCATCCAGGGTGACTGTTGTCTACAGTTATGACCCTAAAGAACAAAATGCTGAGGAGCATGGCCTCGAGCTAAATAGGAAAGCAAGCATGTAACCTTCATTTGACATTGGGGGGGTGGGGAATGAGGTGTGAGGATTGATTTGCTCATGGTCATACTGTGAGTTAGCGGTAATACTGTAGTTCTAGCACAGCTCTCCCATCTGGAGAGATGAGTAATTTGACCACCATTACTCAGCTCTCCTAACTTAGTAAGTTGTTAACCTGACCATGGTTACACAGCTAGGTGTTTAACATGGTGACATACTGTGTCATAGCAAGCTAGAAGTTTGAATGAAAAGAACTAATTATCTCTTTCCATGAAATTTGCCAATTTAGGAATTTTTACTTTCTCTGAGGCAGAGAGTATAACTTTTATAAAGGAAGCCAACTGTGTCACTGTTTTTCAGATTTCCTCACAAAAGGTGGGCACTGTTCTCTTCTGCCTAACTGCAGTCCATTCTTTATTAATAACAAGAAACTCTAGTGGTCTTTAGAATTTTGATAATAATTAAAAATACTGAGAAATCTTTTTTTTAAAGATTTTATTTATTTATTTGACAGAGGGAGACACAGTGAAAGAGGGAACACAAGCAGGGGGAGTGGGAGAGGGAGAAGCAGGCTTCCTACAGAGCAGGGAGCCCGATGCGGGGCTCAATGCGGGGCTCGATCCCAGGACCCTGGGGATCACGACCTGAGCTAAAGGCTGACGCTTAACAACTGAGCCACCCAGGCACCCCCCAAAAAATACTGAGAAATCTTAAGAACAGAATGCTATGCCGCACAAAATCTAGGGTCTTTCGACTTTTTATTTATTTACTTGAAGGAATGAAAGCTTCGCATTTGGGAAAATGATTTCAAATCCTTAGCTGCCTCCTTTCCACTAGGGCTCTGTGTTACAGGCCTTTATAGTGTTGTAGCCATGCTCTGATGAGTAGCCAGTGACTCACTGATGTGTCTATTTTATATAGAGTATTTTCCCGTGTGTTGAATGTAGTCTGGACCTTAGGCAGGTGAGGGTGACTTCCTGCAGCAGGAGATGGTGAGAGGCCTAACGGATGTTGGAGAGGATGAGTTTTGGGAACTCAAGGCCCTTTCTGTAGCCTTACCCCATCAGGGAATAATAACACTGCTCTTTACCTGCTTTTGTTGCCATGGTGATCTCCACACTCACAGTAGCCAGAGACAGTTGTGCTGAGACTCTGGAGGATTTTCTGCTTCCAACAACCCACTAAAGGGATTTCAGTGACAGTGCTCACCAGTGATGCAGCCCGCATTCAAATGATGGCAGTAGAAGTTTTGAAGAGCAGGGGGAGCTGTCATGGAGTGGAAAAAAGAAAGAAAGAAAAAAAAGGAGAAAGAGAGAAAGAAAGAGAAAGAGAGAGAGAGAAAGCAAGCAAGAAAGTTTTATAAAAAAAATTCCTATTTTTGAACTGGAAATGATCTTGGGTATTGAGAGAACTTTTTATCCTTTCTTTTTTTTAAAAAAGATTTTTATTTATTTTACAGAGAGAGAGACAGCGAGAGAGGGAACACAAGCAAGGGGAGTGGGATGAGGAAGAAGCAGGATCCTCAGTGAGCAGGGAGCCCGATGCGGGGCTCGATTCCAGGACCCTGGGATCATGACCTGAGCAGAAGGCAGACGCTTAACGACTGAGTCACCCAGGCACCCCAATCCTTTCTTTTATTTCCTCTCTCAGTGCAGTCATACCTCTGAGGTTCTGAAAAAAAATCTGCCTGGAGCTCCCAATATGGGGATGGATTGAGTGGGAAAGAGGGTTGAGGCATGAAACTAAATGTGTATTTGTATCTTTTTCTCATTTTCAGAGTTTTGAGGGTGGGAGGGGTGGTGTCTTTTTTTCTGAAAGAGCTTTCCTTTTCTCGGGATGACAAGACATGGCAAAATAGAATAAAATGGATCTGTGAGTTCAAAGGAGACGGAGAAGACCAAAGAAGGATTTTGGATACCTTGAAAGTAATGATGAAATTTATTAAAAATATGATAAAAATATTTTGGAATGCCTATAAAAATAATAACATACCTGCACCTTTTTCTTCTTTGTTTTCAAATAATTGCTGGTTATCTCTGGCATGCAAGGGTCTTGCCTGACAGAAATGTTGGTAGAACATCTGCCCACGAACAAGTTCTTGAAACTTGCAAGAACTTTCAAGTTCTTGAAATTTTCCTTTCAGGATTTACATCTCTGTCTTTACTCCCTTCTCTCCCTCCCATCTTTTCTTCCTTTCTTTCTATATCTGGTTAGTTAGTGTAACAGAACCAACTCAGGTTGGCTCCTTGGTGAGTCAGAAACTGCACCGGATTGAGTTGTCCCACAAAGAAAACTTTATTTGCAGCAAATAAGGAGATCACAGGGAATAATTTCCAAAACCATGACTCCTGGAGCAAGGGTGGATGGGCTCCTTTTATTGGGAGTTAGGATGAATACTTAGATAACGAAGCCTTGTCAGCATATGTAGAGGTGGGCATGAGGTCACGCATGTGTCTTAAGGAAACATACCAATCCATATAGTGTATCTTATGTAAATGAGGCTGTGGCTCCTCCTTGGGTGGAGATTTCAGTATTTTAAATGAGGGGACGGTAGTCGAGGGTCATTTTAGAGGTCGTCCGTGGTCTGTCTGCGCAGGAGCGGTCAGGGGGTAAGCTCAAACTGGTCTGGGTGGTCTAGGCCAGCTGGAGTGCTTGTCAGGGCGGGTGCTATGGCTAGAGGGGCAGTTTCGCTTCCATTTGCCTGAGTTAAGAGGTAAACTGGAAGAAGAGCTTAGGGAAAAGAGTAGGACAAAGGTTGGTGAGTATAAGCCGGTGGGCAATAAAGGCCAGGTCTTGGGGTCTAGCTGGTGACATTAGCATTTGATCTCTTTCAGTAATAGAGATTGGAGGATTGGAGACTCAAGTGTTGCCATTGGGAATGTCAGCTAATAGCTGTGTCTTGGGGAAACTCATGAAGAGTTTAATCGTTAAGCTCCATAGAAGAGAGTAGCGAGGCTTGTAAGGGTGGGTCTCACAAAGCCTGGGAGGGGTCAGATGGCTGTTTGGGACCACCCTCCCTCCAGTCTCTAAGCACCTGAGCAGCAGGATACACTGTCTCTTCCTACTGTGCTCTGCCTTTCCTGTGGGTCTGCTCGTCTGGGCTTCTCTTATCTTTGTATCTTCTTGCTTCCTTCCCCACTGTTGATTCTCTCCACTTTTTCCAGCTTCACTTTTGAGGAAGGTCTGACTGGCTTCCTGATTATCTTTTCCGTTTTTACGGAACTTTTTGTTCGAGATGGGTCCCAGGACAATCTGGGGATTGGTAGTTTTCACCCCAGAGTGGGTCTCCTGGCCTGAACATTGCTGATCCTACTGGAATTACTGCTCAGGACTCCTTACCTTGGTGGGGCAGTGTTTCTCAAAAGGACTGGGGGTCTCACACAGCGTCTGCCACAAACACAGTTTCAGTAAAAACGCCCAGAGCTTCAGTAGTGTCTTGTCCCACATGTTTTCACCTGACATAGGAATGACTGCTCTTTTCCTTGGTGATACTTCCTTTTTGTGACAACCATTAAGTTCCCTTGAAGGAAATATTCAAGTGAGATAGGCAGAGTTCTATTTCTTTACTCTCAAGGGAACGAACACCATCACAAGAGAACGCCAGTAGGATTTTAGAAAGCCGTGGTGACACCTCCTCCAGTCTTGCTTTAGACTGCCGGCTGCAGGCAGCTCATCTCTTCCGTGGTGTGACTGGACGTGGGTCAAGAAACTGACTGGGGCTTATGCATGGACACTGCCACCATCTGCTCAGTCAAGTAACCATCTAAAATGGATTGAATTCTAGTGACCTCAGACTGGGGATTAATCCGTGTCCTTATGGATATTTCTCATGGCGGGTCAGTTTGCTTCTGCCTCCATTGCTCCCCATGGCCAGGAGGCAGCGTAACTATACACACGAGGTGGGGTCGGAAGTTTGGCGGTGCAGATGTGAGGGTGCGCAGCTGGCTTGGACTTTTGTCCCTACATCTCTCCAGGTGTGACTGCTTCCTTATCTTGTTTTGGGCTTAGGAAGGATACCATTTGGGAAGACACGCTTTCCTTTTGAAAATGATAGGAAGAATTATAATGTTGGAAAAGTCAGCCATCTTGGGAGGTTTACCAGAGGTTCCTCCTTGACCTAGTTTCAAATCCTCTGCTGCATTTCCTCTTTCAGCCATTAAGATTTAGGTTGCTATTAAATGTCTTCAGTTTAATTTGCTCAGAGGCCAATGCCCCAGCATCTGGTCCACAGCAAGTGCCAGAAAGACCTAAATTGCTCCAGTTGTCCTCAGTGAAACCAGTATCCCACTTCTCACGAAGGCAACCAGCTTGGAGCCTGCGTTCTAAATGTGAGCTCATCCTTATACAGTGAGAGAATAAATTTCTGTGAACTTGTGTTCTACACCTCTATTTATACATCCACATGTTTTCTGCTTCCCTTTTACGATAACACAAAGCTTCAGCTGAAACCACAAATTGCTTAAGTGACCTCATTTCATCTGCTTGCTTTTTCCTATTCTTCAAGATGGTATTTAAAGAGTTAAAAAAATGCGGGGACAGGAAGAGCCGCAGGTGGAAATTTCAGCTGTTCAGGTGAAAATGCAAAACAATGAACAAGTACCTGGGCAGAGAATCCAGTGGGAGTAACAGTGAAGGCAAATGCCCAAGGATGTCTTCCATGTCGTTTTGTAGAGTCTGAGGTTTTTGAGTGCTGGTTTCAAAGTAAGCCGTACAGGCCTTATGGGGGAGCTTGTTACAAATGCAGAACCTCAGGTTCCCTGTCTGGGATACTGAATGCAAATCTGCATTTTAACAAGCCCTCTGGTGATTCTTAGGCACTTTAAAGTTTGAGTAGCACTGGCCTAAATGTTGGTGTTGTCATAACAACCTGATTGCATCCATTCCAATTGAACTGTTTATTTTATCTACCCTGACTTCTCCCTGCTCACGGGTCTGTAGGTCTTCCCCATCGCCTGGCACACCCAGCCCAGTGTTTCAGCTTGGCCAAGAGATCAAGCCAGACTCTGCAATCCCCCCTTTAACTTTGCCTGCCGTCACTCCTCGTGCACACATTTACCTCCCCTCAGACGAGAGTATTTCATTCACCACGCGAGTGTGTGTGCCCGACCACACATTCATGCTGTTGCTTGCCCTTCCTGATGCTGTTCTTTCTGTCTGATACACCCTCTTTTCCTTTCCTCTGTGCATGGTGACATCTTGTCAGATCGCGAATGTTCCTGGGTGGACTGAGACCTTGGGGGCCTGAGGCCTCTGCCCAGCTGGGGTGGCTGGGGGGTGGGGGTAACGTCGCAGGAGGGTCTTAGTCTGTCTCGAGAAAAGAATTCAAGGACAGACCAGACCATGTTCCAGTGGTGCAAGTGAAGGGTTTATTAAAGTGAGCAAGAGTATACTCTCAAGCTGGGAGAGCCGGTGAGCTCAAGAGAGAGCTGTGCCCACGGTTTGGGTCTCTATCTTGTACTGACAGTTGTTAACTAAGGGGTGCGATATTTATTATTTGGAGGGGATTTCTTTGGGAGCAAGGTTTTGAGCCTTTTCTTCCTTATTTGGTCAGGTCTCTGACCTTGCTTGTCTTGGACCTGTCTGGTTTGATCTGGCTTCTTGTGGCTTCTTTGTGGCCGTGTTTGTGGGATGCTGCCAGGGCAGGTCGCTAACTTTCCTGGTATGGGGCCTTGATTCCCCTTTGCTGGTCTCCAGGCATCCCATTAAAGCCTAACTAACTGCCTCCTCTAAGGGCCCCATCAAATGGTATATCCTTAGTGAAGCCTTTCCACAAATGGATGGGATTCCTCTCTGTCTTTGAACCCTTGAAACACTTGGTTTATAGCTCCTTTATGGTGTTCCAATGATGGCTTGTTTTCTTGTAGACAGTTCCTCTGAGCTTCTTTGTCCTCGCCTACCCTGCTCCATATTGTAAGCTCTCAGAAACAATGGCCTCACTTTAACTCGTAAGGGTTCTCCCACTGAAGTTATGAGCTCAGTATCTTGCACAGAGTGTGCAGTCAATGTATTAAATTATCCATCAACAGAATTTGGTGAATATAAAATAATCATATGCTAGGCTCCACATTTAAGGAAGGTGATGAGGGTTATCATCCGTGCACATCACGAGTTGGACTTTTAGTAGCTAAAGAACATTCTTTTGCTCAGCCCCCTTTTGGAGGAATCACTTCATTGGCAAAGGACAAGAATGAACTCTCTGGTCTTAGAACATTGCAAGGCTCATTGGTCCTGGTATGCGTTTAATCTCTGGTTTGTCTCCATTAATGTGGGGCGCTAACCAGGATGACCAGCCCCATGTGCGAATCTTGGTTCTGCTCCTCCCTAGATTTGTTCCCTTGCTCAAGGAATTTGAGCCTCAGTTTTCCTCCACGCCTCAGTGTTTCATATGATAAATGGGATACAAGAAGTGTTTGGCATGATGGCTGGCACACAGCAAGCTCTTAATAAGCAGTAACTGTTTTCAGGATTTCAAAGATGAGGATAATTGTGATTGAACTAATAGGACCATTGTTTGTTGTAGCATCTTGAAAAAAATTTAAACCAGCAGATCTTAAGAGGATGTTTGCACCCACAGTGTTCAGTGCTCCGTGGAGGACCGAGCCCACTGAGATGCTTTTCATATGCAGATGGATAGTTGTCCCTAAATGACAAAGTGTTACTAGCTCAATCATGGACAAAGTATTTTTCTCCTCTACCATCTACAAATTTCTCTAAATAACTTCTTACCTTTGAACCAACTGCTATATAGAATAGCATCTATGGTTTTCACCAAAGTAAGGAAAATCTGTGTGGAATAAAGTAAACAAAGACACTTTATGGACATCATCTTAAGCACTGAAAAACAGAGGTGGAAGAGAAAAATAATTAGATTATGACATTATCAGCATCACTATTCTCTACGTGTGCTGTTGTCATGGCAATGGTGGAGCCAGTTAGCATTGCAAAATCTTGCCTTCTTGGCAAGATTTTATTTATTTGACACAGAGAGAGAGCGCAAGCAGGGGGAGCAGCAAACAGCAGAAGAAGGAGAAGCAGGCTCCCCACTGAGCAGAGAGCCTGATGCGGGGCTCGATCCCAGGACCCTGGGATCACGACCTGAGCCGAAGGCAGATGCCTAACCGACTGAGCCACCCAGGTGCCCGTCTTGGCTGGTTCTGTAACCTGTCATCTTGAGAACAGCAGCATACTTGACAGCTCAGCAATTTTCACATAGACATCTTGATTAAGCTGATGGATTTCTGCTTTCTTGAAACATCCAACCAACCTTGACTGGTTCTTCCTTCTCTGATACCTCAATTTGCAAAATAATTGTCCTTTTCTTCCTGTCTTCCAACTTTGCTCATTCTCATTGGCCCCAGAACTTTATTAAACTAAATCATTTTCTCATCTTCCATGTTTGTTACTTTCTTACTAAATTATCAACTAATTAAGTATGTTATTTGATATTTCCATGAAATCAAGGACTCCACTTTTCTTGGGACTTTTCTCAGTTTGTTTCTTATGTTAAAGTACATGAAACCAAAGGGAGACTTTTTTTTTTGGCTGGTAATTCTTATTAAGGAGTATCTCAAATTATCACTGCCTAGAGAGTGAGGAGAGGCCTAGAAGTTTGTGGAAAAAGCGAAGCCATTGTGATCCTATTGGGTCTAAATTGCAGGGATTAGAAAATTCTGTGGGGTCTTGAAACCTGTTTTCCCTACCCTCCTATCCAGTTCTTTCTTTGATAACAGCATTTCATTTTCCTTTAGGGGTGCTCTACTCCCACCTTTAGACCATGTGGTCAAGTGGGGTTGACCACATCCACTCTCTAGAGGCTGGCACATGGCCCAGACTTGACCGGTGAGGTCCCTGGCCAGAACTTTCTCTGGATCCAGTGTAAAAGGCATTTTTCCAGCTGAGGTGTCTAAGCAGGTAAGCCATACGCTGGAGCTGCTCTTGTCTGTTATTGTCACCAAGGGAGAGCCCCCTTCAGATGAAGCCACCTAGAGAGAAGCAAAGCTGAGATGCAGTGAGGGTGACCAAGGTCTTAGGATCTGCTGGGCTGAGAATCAGATTTTTGAGTTCTGTAAGCTATTTAAATACCTGGCTTAAGCCAGTTGGGTTGTGTTCTGTCACTGCGGGCTACACTAGTCCCGTCTGACATGAGGAGCTTGGATTCATTCACAGCCTGTGTGGTGTGGAAGGTTGAAGAGGAAATCGGAGTTTTTCTGAATTTCCCATGCCGGTTTTATCATATAGGGACCATAGGAGAGTCTGGCTTTACTGTGTTCACATAGACTTGGAGGCAGTTGAGTAGAGTGGCAGGGAGCCAGAGCTTTGGAAAAAAACTCCTTGGTTTCAGCTTCTGTTTTTGCACCTGTGTGGCCTTGGGCACATAACTTAACCTCTCTGACCTTCAGTTTCTTTATGGGTAAATATAGTTGTAAGGATTAAGTGCCATGCTGTGTGGAGGTTAGCCTGTGGAGAAGGGGGGTGGGCAGGATGACATTCTGAATGTATGAGAGGAAACTCATTGTCCCAATGGTGGGAAAGAATCTGCTGCCTCATCGGTCAGGAGGAGCCACAGGGGCGACCTCACCACGGAACCCTCTTTGCGACTTCTGTGCTCCGAGTAAGTGTGCTCTGTAGAAATTTCTGACCTTCTCAGCCAGAATTGTCCTTCAAACCCCTAAATCCAACCATGTTGCTCCTGTTTTAAAATCCTCCAACAGCTACTCATTGTCCGAGCTTCTGAAATTACAAATACAGCTCCTCCGGATCTGACCCATGGCCACCGATAGACCACTGATGGCCCCCGAGAGTCAGATGGTCTCTCCATGCAAATTGCTGAGAGGTATGTGGGAGAGGGGTTGAGTTACAAAAAGGCCCTTGCCTGAGTGGATGTAGAAATTTTATGCAGTGCACAAACAGCACAACCTTCGGGAAGCCCTCACTCACCTCCACCTGGCACTTTTGCCTCCTTCCTTAGGCAGGGGCCCGACCATACTATTTTCTGGCCATAGTGGATTTCTTCTACTTCTTCAGAGGCTGAGCGGTTTTCTTCCCTCTGGCCTTGTGATCCAAATCTGCTCAGTCTGGAAGCTTGCTTACCCTCTTGATACTTAGCTAGCACCTACCTCTGAGGCAGCTGTGAGCAATCCCCCGAGGAAGCCTTCCCTGACCATATCTAAGCTAAGTGCTCCCTTAATATCCTGTAGTTGCCCCTTATGGGATGCTTATCACATGTTATTTTTATTATGCTTGCTTTTGGAATTGTCAGACTTCATCTCCAGGCCACTGAGTATCAATACTTATAGGCATCACAACTACTTAGGGATCCAATTTAAAATGTAAAATTGGGGGAATCCAGTCCCAAAGATTCTGCTTCAGTTACTCTGGGCCCAGAGAATCAATCTTTTTAATGTAGGTTGAGGACATGGATACCGAGGCCAGACTTCCAGGTTTCATTAACGGCTTTGTTGTTTCCAAATGGTGCGACCTTGGGCAAGGTAATTAGTTTTTTGGTCTCAGTTTTCTAGTCTGTAAAATGGAAATATAATAATAGGTCAAATATAGTGTTGTTCTGAGAATGAAATTATAATACATGTAACGCACTTCATTCAGTGGCTGGCACATAGTATACCCTTAATACTTGTTAGCTTTCACTACTAGTCATGATTCTGATGCAGTCATCATACCAGACCTTGAAAGGCACCGCACTCAGCGGTGAGCACTTCACAGTCAATAATCAAGTCTTTCTTGCTCACTAGAGTCCCCAGAATCTAGTATTGTGCATGACACACATTGAGTACCACTCAATCAACTCTCCTCTTTTTTGAGTATTTAGTACCTACAGCAGTTACTTGGCACCTCTCCATATGTTATTGTCTATTATATATATGCTCTGAACCTTGCCTATCACCCAAGTCAGAAGTATGACAAGGGCAGATACTCATGGTTCTACCCAGTAGGACCTTCCATAGTGCTTCCTCACAGTCAGAGCTGAGCTCATCACTCTGCTTGGAGTCATCAAACATCTGACCCTTCTAGAGAACAAAGGCCTTCTAGCACCCAGCATAGGTCTGCACATACTATAGAACATTGAATTCTCTCTTTCCACTCCCACACAACAGGAGGCAAATATAATATGTCATCCTTACTAACACGAACCTTTACTGCAATGATTCTTAAAAATGTGTGGCAGCGGTGTGTTGATAAATGTTGAAAAAGCAGCTGTCTGAGCAGGGGCAGGGGGAGCCCTGGTTTATAGTGGTTGCCATTTTCCATTTAAAGATTCCCACCATGGGGGCACCTGGGTGGCTCTGTCCTTAAGCGTCTGCCTTCGGCTCAGGTCAGGATCCCAGGGTCCTGGGATCGAGCCCCACATCGGGCTCCCTGCTCAGTGGGTAGCCTGCTTTTCCCTCTCCCACTCCCCCTGCTTGTGTTCCCTGTCTCGCTGTCTCTCTCTCTGTCAAATAAATAAATAATAAATAAAATAAATATTCCCACCATGTTGCTTTCAAGCTATCAACGGGATGCCACTGAGTACAGAGTTGGAAGAAGAAATGCAGATCTGCTCTTGTGAGCCTGCAGGAGCTAGCTCCCACACCCCAGCACATCATTAGTAAGTAGGTAAGTGGGTATTACAGTCTCTGGGGGGACTTATGTAGCGTCCAGATGAACCACCCCCCAGATGATTCTGAGAAGTTCCTCTAAGGAAACTTCAAGCGACCCTCATTCCCTACCATTGAGAATTACCTTTGTAGATAATTAACAAATGGAGCAAGCTCCTGGCATTCGGTGGGGAGATTATACGGAACATGGGTGCTAATTTTTCAAAGTTTTGTCCAGACAGTTTGAGTCCAGACATGGCATTGTGAGCACGTTGGGTGTTAAGAGCACCTTGGGTGTTAGAACATGGGTGTATCGATCCTGGTCCTGATGGTGCTCACTGCAACCATTGTAGCAGGGATTCCTGCTGCCACCGCTGATGCTAAGAATGTCCTTCTCAAATGAATTTTGAACAACTGGAGAGTTTCCTTGTTAGATGTTTTCACATTTTATCTGTGTTTATTGATGAGTGCATGAATTGAGCTATCCAAATTTATTTCCTCCTTCCATTTTAGTGGGTCTGGGCTTTTCGTTGTTTTCCAAAGCCATGCTCACTCTTGCTTCTGTACCTTTGCATCTTGCTGTTGTCCTTCTTATTGACACTGTTTCTCCCACAGTGGAGCCTGGGTTATGGAAGGTGATGGAAGGAACCAGGCGTAAATCTACTCTTTCTCCTTTGCCACATCAGAGTCAGGAAGAACTATGTACTTGTTTGTAGATTGGGGGTCTATTTGTATGTTTATAGTTTGTGTTGTAATGTAGCCAAGAATCATTGAGTCTTTACTATGTATCAGGTACTATGAATATGCATTAGTTCATTTAATCCTCCAAACAACCCTGTGGGGTAGGTACCATCACTATTTCTTTTATAGATAAGCACATGGAAGCACAGGGAGGGAAGGCAAATTGCTCAAGATGGCACAGGTGGTTGATGGGTGAGTTGGGATTTGAACCTGGACCTGTGCTAGATGATAGTGCTCTGCAGGCTCCGCGAGGCTCTCACCCCAGGTGGTGGCTTGGGGCAGAGTGTGGGTGGGTGGAGTGTGGGTTACATTGTGTAGGGTTACAATGCATTCTCTCACGTACCTTTACCTACCCCCGTCAGTAAGTACGATGTTTTCTAATAAGGCATTGGCTATCAGTTGGCCCACATTCCCTCCAGAGAAGACCACCTTGATCAACCTCATCCTGCAAGACAGTAGCAACCCTTCCCTGAGAACTGCTCCTGTAGCCTAGTCACAGCACAGTCCACAGAGTGCTGGTTCTGCCCCAATATTCATTCTTCCCTTCTTAAATAGAAACAGAGGTTCTAGCTGTACACATGGCTGGTGAAATCCATACTTCCCAGCTTCCCTTGCAGCTTGGTATGGCCAAGTGACTACTTTCTGGTCAACTGGATATGAGAGGAAGTGAAGTGTGCAATATCTGGGTCACCTCTCTAAAGGGAAGAGCGTACCCTCTCTTACCCTTTCCTTCTGTTTAGACAAAATGGTGGCTGCTGGTAGTGGAAACCGAGAACTGAAGCCTGGACTCCTGGCACCTTTGAGGAGCTTGGATTTTTATGAGAAAGAAAAAGAAACTTTGAGCTATATAAAACACTTTTGTTTCGGTCTCTATGTTGTATCACCTAAGTCTAACTAAGGCACTAAGGGTTATTCAGGTTTTGGTAAATCACATCATTCATCTTACTTTCCTTATGAAAGTAAGGCCCTTCCATGTTCCTCTTATTAGTTGCTCTTCCTTCCCTCCAGGCCAGCCAAAGAGTACCTCTGCCCTTGGTTGTCCCCAAAGAGAATGTCCTTCTTCTAGTTCTCCATATCACTCAGTTCCCAGAGCCCCACTCCCTCAGGACCTCTAGCTGAGGCTGAGCCCATATACCTAAGAGATGAGGCATAAGCTGGGATTCAGGCAGTCTGGAGATGATGAGGCTAATAGCAAGACAAGGGATAAGATAAAAGCCAAACACCAGGTGAAGCAGTGAATCAAATATTTGTTTGCAGGGAGGAGTCAGGGAATAGGAAGAAATGGAGGTCAATACAAAATTGAGCTCAGAAGTCAGGCAGTTAAGTAAGAACAGAGAACAGAGACATTGGAAATTACAATGAAGCAGTGGGTGAAAGTCAGCTGTAGACTTGGGAGAGTTAAAATAGACACACCCGAACATAGGCAAGGAACCTTTGGAACTTAGGGGAAAGTGTCGCGGATAGGAAGTGTCTTAGAGCTTGCCTGTTGGGCAGGAACTCATGGCGGTCTGAGGCTGAGATCCACCTTGAGCCTGCCTTAAATGTCCACAGGTCTTGACTAGCCTCCCGGCCTTGCTCACTAGAGAGCTCAAGGCACGCATCGGCGTTTTTCCTCAAGTAGACTCTATTGTAACATGGCAGATCCTGTGGACCGGCTCAGTCAGTCTTCATTCCTGCCTCTAGTTGCTTCCTCCCCATTAGCATCAGGAGAGGCAAAGGTGTCCTTGAAGGCTGGTTCCGGATACAGCCTGAGTTCTGCGGAGCCGATGCTGCCCCATGCTACTGGGAAGGAGGATGTGCTGCCTGCAGTGAGCCCAGCTCTCCTTGCAAGCATGGTGGCCCAGGTATATTTCCCTTGGCATCGCAAGCAGTTTGCACTCTCTGGTCCCTGGTGTCTCTGGTGCCTAGTGACAGGCGATTGTACCACTGATTTCCACCCTCACAGCCCTGGAGTGGTTGATTACTTTGCCTGGCTGTTGCCTAGCATCCAGTCCTGGTTTACTTACTGGTCCTTTAAGAGATTCTGTAAGCTACCTACTAAATTTCTTTTTGTTTGAAATAGTAAGAGTGGCTATATTGTTTGTAGGTAAAATGTTCTGAGTGCCACATGCATCGTGTTTTACATTGTCTTTAAAGCTTTTGTAACTATTGCTAGATCTTGCCTCCTACAGCTATGACATAAGAAACCTGTAGATAGAAAAAAACATTTGATTCTTGTTTTGAATCACTTTTTGTCCCTTCCACGGCGCTGAGTACACAGTAGGAGCGCAAAAGTACTTGTTTTATTGAAATGTCCTTTTGGAGAAAGGAAATAGGAAGCAGATCATTGATCCCTCTGGAAGGTGTATAAAGTGATCAGCTTTAGTGTAGGAAGAAAATATTACAAAGTTTATATAAGTAGACACTCTGATTTTCATCTAAACATAATTTTTATGAAGTTTTACTGATGTTTAATATAGCTTGATAGATAGTACATATATACTGAGAAATAAATCCATGTGGGTCTGCATGATTAGAAAGTTATTAAGTACAGATGTGAGAAATTTTTAAAAATATCTGGAGGTCACTGGGCTTAGTGATGTCTCATGGTGCTTTCCAGTGTTTTTTTTTTTTTTTTTTTTTTTTGAAGCAGTCAGAAATGTCTCATCAGAGTCAGATCGGCAGAGAGCACTGAAGAGTGCCATCTGGTGGTGATTCCTTCAACCTGCAGCGTTGAGCCCGTTTTTCCTCCCACGGGGAGCCGGTAGGGTGGGTCTCTCCTTCAGGCTAAGGGTGCATTTCTGGGGAGACAAAACTAAGCCCCTGTGCAGCAGTGGCTGAGAGAGAGAGTGAAACCCATCTGGCCCAAAGGAAACAAAGGGGTGGAGGAGGCAGAGAGGCACAGGTGGGACAACAGGAGAGTGACACAGGTGGCAACAGAGGGAGACTGTATTAACAATCTGTGCTTAAAGGGCCAGTGCAACTAAGACGGGGAACCTATAGCAAAAGGGATCATGCCCCCTGGGTTCTACAGTTCTACATCCCCGAAGGCCAGGATGGAGGGTGGCTGGCGCACTCTTCTCGCTCCCTGAAGCCGGGTGTCATCACAGAGCAATGATACCTTGAGGTAAACTTGCCCTCCCTGAGAAAGAAATCAAAACCTAAAACTTGGTCCCTAACCGGAGAGCGCAGAGCCTGAAATCCTCTTCTCTCTCAGATGAGTGACGTGATTGTGCTCCTTGCTGCTTTCCCTCCTATTCATCCTTGACCAACTACTCCTCTGGGGGGGTTCTGGTGGTGACTGTTAGTACCGACGCAGCATTTTTCTTGAGCTCAAGGTCACTCGCTGTAACGTCAGGAGGCTGCTCCTTGGGAGAATGGAACCGAACAGTGACAGTTATGCATGTGTCCTTAATCCGCCCGCTGCAGAGTGAAACAGCAAAGAAGACGTTTTAATAGTCCGAGGATGAGGTGTCAGGACTGTCCCGTGTGGATCAGGTTGCGCTGAGGAACAGGGAGCTGATCGCTTTCACTAGCTGTCTCCCCCTCCCCTTTAAAACCCAGAAGGATAAAGTCAAGAGGTGCAGGCAAAGAAAAGCAGGCAGGGAAAGGGAAGTGATGTTCGAGAGAGGGTGGTGGGGAATGGGGTGAGAGGAGGGAGGGAAGGGGAGAGGGACCACACAGCGGGAGTTCCGGTTCTCAGAGAATTTCATCAGAATAGTAAGTAGGGGTGGGGGGAGAGGGAAGGGCTGGAGGGAGGGCCCTGCAGAAACAGCCGCCTTCAGAACAAAGGGAGAACCAAGCTCTCGGAATCCTGAGGCTTCTGTGACAGCCCTGTGGGAGTTTGTAGGAGAGCAGAGGCAGCGGGTTGGCAGTTCGGTTTAAAAAAGGAGAAGGAAATAAAATAAAATAAAATAAAAATAAAAAAGGAGAAGGAGCTGGGGATGAGCAGAGGCTGGGTGTATCCTCCCCAGAGTGTCACAGGGAAGACTCCTCCTCCGGGACTTGCCCTCTGGGAGTGGCTGAAGGAGCTAGGGTAAATTTGCAACAGAACCTGCTGCCTGCCGGGGCCGGAGGGTCACTGGCTGTGCTTAGTGTGGGTGGGAGGCAGGACACGGTGGAGGGGACCTGAAAGGTGCACTTGCTGAGCCTTACCATGGGCGTCATCAGTGGGAGACAGCGGTGTGGTTTGGGGACTGCGTCACCTTTCATTAGGTTTATAACCCTGTGTGTGTCTCGTAACGTCTCTAGCCTCCTTTCTTTATCTGCAGCGTGGGGGTTCTAGTCCTTGTTTAATTACGCACTCCTGATCTGTTTACTGCACCACAGCCAAACGCTTGGCACTCTGATCCTTGCCGGGACTGCAAAATGAATCCCCCCTGCCCTGTATCCAGAGCTCACCCAGCACCCAGCACTTTAAATACATCAACTCCCTTCTACAGCCCTCAGAGGTCAATGGTCTCATTATCTCCATTTAACAAGCGGAGAAGCTGAGCACAGACTCATTCTGTACTGCGTCAAGGGCACACACAGCAGCTAGTAACTGGACGGTCTGAATTCGAACCCAGGCAGCCGGCACCAGAGTCCAAGCTCCCATCCTCCTCTCTGCTTCCAGGGAATCACGGGCTTGTCATTTTGTCTGGAAAATGGAGGTGCTTGACCACAGATTCTCTGAGATTGCTTCCATCCCCAAGGTTTAAGGCATCCACCGTGGGGTATCTTGGGTTTAGGAAGATCTGCCTGCAGCGCCGGGGTCCACGCTGTGTTTGGGCATGCCATGCCAAGGTCGGAGCAGAGACATTCTCCCTAATTCCCTGTAACTCCCCGGTCTCTCAGCCCCTGTCCCCTTCTGTTGGTGGCCAGAAGTGGGTTGTTGTAGCTCTTCTGAGAGGGAAGGAGAGAACACTAGGGTTTGCTGTGCTGAGGAGAAATCTAGCATACTCTTTTTTTTTTTAATTTGCTCAATTTTATCTCATTTATTAAAACTGTTTATTAATGTAAACTGTAAATAATGTAATATTTGTAAAACTGTAATAAATAGCCCATTTATTAAAGGGCTAACAAAACTCTAGGTACCCTGAAATCAATGACAACAGATGACCACTTGAGGCAAAAACAATAAAGTCCAGTCTGCTCAATGTTTCTTTTCCTTTTTTTTCAGAGCTAAACGCATTTTAAAAAGAAGACGTTTTTCTTCTATCCTAACACCATGGGTCTCCTGGTCTCAGTGTATGCATCTCAGAGCGTCCAGGAATGAGGTCAGAGTTTAGGGTGGGTGATGAAGGAGTCTTCAGACAAAACAAAAAACAAGAATGTATGGCCTAAGTGGTGCTTTTTCCCCCTCATGATAGCATTTTGGAAGGAGGGAAAAGTTTGTGTGGTTGAAAACAAACAGCCAACAGTGCCCCACCTCAAGAAGCGACTGTAGGTTTCACTATTTTTAGAGCATTAAGGAGAGACCATCAGGACTTCTGAGGGGAAGATGATGGTTGCCTTTCATGTGTATATCTACCTACACGCATTTCCACATTTTTACTACAAATCCCCCTGCAGAGGGATGTGAGGGGAAGGCTCTATGACTGGGGAGTGGGCACCCTAATCAGGGAAACTAGTGACGTGGGGGGAAATCTTAGCCAGCTGTTAATGGCACTTTCACAAAATGGATTTTTCTTAGGCAAGGAGAGGCTGAATAGGTCTGTGAGAGGTCCAGCAAGGGGAGCAGGGACCACGCAGTGTTAGAGGTCAAGGGGACCACAGCAAGGACACAACCGGAGCAAAGCCAGACAGACTCCCCTTGGGGAGAGCCCGGAGGATGGGCGCCAAGTTGGGAAGACCAGTGGCTCCCAACATTTGCACCCAAAAGTCAAAGAGCATGCGTGTGAGGCCAGCAGAGAAATGGTTCCACCACTCTGGGGAACGACAGTCTGCCCTGAGGGGATGGAAACCCAGAGTCGACCTGCTGGGTGACTCTTCACTCTTCACCCGCCTGGCAAGACCTCGACCAGCCTGACAGGGGGAAATGACCACGCGCTGCGTCTGCCACAGGCTGCTCAAGGCTCTGACCCCTGACCTGGGAGTGGGCTTGTGATCTCCATCCGCCCCCACCAGAATCCCTGCACCCCACAAGTGTAAATGCCGCTAGCAGGATTAAAGCAGCTCAGGACAAGAGCTCAGTGACAGGATATGCTGGAGAACAAATCGGGGCCTGGGGTAGTCTTCAATAAAGAAACTTCCCCTATTTTTGCCCTTGGAAATCCATAGAAGCAAAGAGCAAGACCCCTGTCTGGGAAACACCTTCGGTCTGATGGCCGGGGCTGTTCTGGGCTTGGGGTGAGGCTTGAAATCAAGTTGGAAGTAAAAGAAGGACAGGATGGAGAAAGCCTTTAAGTCAAACCCTACAGCTAAATTAACGCATGGATGCTTCTGGCAATGCTAACGATGTTCTGAAATCAAGCTGAGGAGACTCTGTGCCAACATTTTGGATGGGGGAAAGGGAAGGGAGGGATAATCACACCAGAGGCTGTGCCTGAGAAGGGCTTGGGGGTGGGTGGTGGCAGAGTGGGGCAGGGAACACGGGGTGAGCGCTGCTTTGAGTCTTGGCTGCAGGCACCTCGTTTGCCTCACCCGGGACAGAACCTACACCTTGTGCCTGAACGGAACCTAAACAGGCGCAGACAGTGCCTTTCTGAGGTGCTGTGCCATTTGGAGATGAGCATTGCCCTCCCTGCCCAGGCCTTGGTCCTAAACTTCCAGAAGATCTGTCTTCCAAAACACACATGGGGGAAGTCCATGAGTCTGCACACTCCCCGCAACACCCTCCTCCTCTCTGCCGCTCCGAATGCAGCATGTGGTGGCATCGATGAAGTGGTGACCGTGACTCCTTTTCTCCCTCTCTCTGAGAGACTACACACACACGCACACAGCCCCCCTCAGGCTCGAGTGCCTCACTGTATCCTCAGTCACGCTCTTCATGACCCGGTCCTGACAACAGTGAGGAACTGCAGCTTCAGGAACTTGAAAAGCACGGAATTCAGTGACACATCCCAAAAGCCTGCCCCCCACAGGACCCTCAGCTCAAGGTGGACACCTGATTAACAAATCCCATGGGCCTCAGCCCGAGGTTGTGGGTTTTCTGTAAGGCCCTGTGTTTTGCTGGCGCCAAGGAGAGTGCGGGCGCTCTCTGCCTGGGCCTCGGGCCTCGGCCTCTCCAGTCTGACCAGACGGCTCCCTGTAGGGGCTGTTCCGAGCACGCGCCTTCAATTTCCAGCCCACCAAATGCAGGAATAGGTAACTCCAGACAACCCCTATGTGAGCTCTTAGATCTCTTTTAGATCCTTTTGTTGATAATGATAATCGCTAACTTTTTGGAACACTTAATGCCTACGGGATCCTAGATGAATTTACCCTCACAATCGTATCGCCATCTTGCAAATGAGGAAACACAGGCACAGAGAAGTGTGTGGAGATCACACAGATGAGTCACGGAGCAGGGCAAGTCTGAACAGCCATATTGTAGAGCCCAGGCCCCAGCATTGCCCTTGGCCGCCTTCCCGAGCCATGTACAGAGCCTGGATGCTGGTGTTGCCACATCAGACACGTGGCCTTCAACGGAGGGACCCAGCAGATTCTGTAATTAGTGCTTGGATTTCTTTGTGAGTCACTACTTTAGCTTGCAGCCACGCTTACCGCCACAGGTTGTTCACTTTACAAGATCGGCTCCCTGCACAAGGTTTGCTACTATAGGAAAAGGCATTTTAAAGTATTTTTTATTCTTCAGTTTTCTCATATCCAAAATGTGGATAGCACATTAGTCCCAATTTTCCCCCATTGATAATAAGTTCTGTACAGAAAAATTTAATGAATCTTTGGGTTGTGGAAAGACCTCCTATTAAATAAAGACCCGAGGCTACTTTTTTCCCCATTCGTTGGAAAGTTGTATTCCTGAGGTTTGAAATCACACTGGTTTGGAAGCCAAAAAGAATCGGGATTGCATCTGGCTCTTGCTCTCAGCAGCTGTCTGACCTGGACAGACACTTAACGTTTCTGGATTCCAGTTTCCTTATCTATACAACGAAGGAATTTAACCAGATGAATTTCAAGCCCCCTGCTAGCTGGACTATTAGGTGTTGGTGGGTTGTGAGAGCAAAGACATTAAAAAAAAAAAAATAGCACAATGATCGGAAGGTGTCATTAATATCATTCATGTGATTCTGTACCACGTGCTCTATGTTTTAGATACGGACAAATTAAGCTCATTGTTACCTAGACCCCTATGTGAAGCTGACTGGCTGGCTTGGGATCCTCAGTAAGGGTGTCAGGGTAAAAGTGAAAGTCCCTGTCTCTAGTCTCTGAGCAGTTCATATGAACACAATGAAATTGGGACACACTTTCCAGTCCCTCAGACTGAAACACCGATGTGCACGTGGCCACGTGTGTTCTTCTATCGTATACAGTAGAAACCCACAGTATATAATATAGGTAACACGTGGTACTTGAAAAGGAGTTTTCTCCTTTTTCTTTTTTAAAGATTTTTTTTTTAATTTTTTTAAATTTTTTAAAATTTTTATTTATTTGAGACAGAGAGAATGAGAGACAGAGAGCATGAGAGGGAGGAGGGTCAGAAGGAGAAGCAGACTCCCTGCCAAGCAGGGAGCCGGATGTGGGACTCGATCCCGGGACTCCAGGATCATGACCTGAGCCGAAGGCAGTCGCTTAACCAACTGAGCCACCCAGGCGCCCGTTTTCTCCTTTTTCTTAACTGAGTCCCTTGAAAAGCAGCAGAGCCCAGGGTCCGAAATGTGTGGCTGTTCATGATTGGCGTTTATAGAATACTCACACGAGAAGTCAGGACCAGTTTCTCCCACAACCACTAATGAATAGAGTCAGGCCAGGGTTGAAGCGAGGAACAGGAGGACATTTGGGTCTGGGGCCTCCTGTAGACCACGTACTAAACAACTCTATTTTCCTGATCTCCATGTGATCAGCTTTTATAAGGATTATTTTTAGAAGTCAAGTTAGCTCAACTTCGGTGACTGGAAGCAGAGAATACATCTTTTTTTTCCCCGGTGCAGGAATAGGAGGCATTAAAATCAAACAATAACCTGTGGCTGGAAGTTGGGAAAATAAGTCAAGAAAATCAGCCAGGCATCCAGTGTAGATGGGTCCAGGAGAGGGAGGTATCACTGATGGTTTTCATTTGCCAACAATAGAATCCAGCTCTGGCTTGATTAAGCAGAGGATTCTCAGAATCCTGGCAAGGGTTTGAAAACCCAGGCTTTGAGTCTGTGCTGCCAGGAACTGGCCATGCCCAGCATGGATTAATCCTCCTGCTTTCCCACTGTCAGATTCAAGTTCTCACGTTGGTGCACCCCATCTGTGGAGCCCAGGTAGGATGCCTCACCCTAGTTGCAAGAGCAGCTGGGAAAGTGAGCACTGGGCTTCTACAAAGAAAGCTGTCTCTGCCCCCTAAGGGGTGGAGGTGGGTGATTCTTCAAACCAAATGTTTTAGTTAAGTTCTTGGTCATCTCAACTGATTCAGGAGTTTAATGAGAGACTAATTGTAAAGGTGTGGACAGCAAGAGGGGAAACCAACAAGTTCCCCAGGGCCAACAAAAGTGGGAGGCCATGACCACCCTCTGACCTGAAAAGATTGGGAGTATTAATGAAATGTGGTGAGACTGGTAGCTGTAAGAGTTGTGGTCTCAAGCAGAGGAAGACAGCCACGATCAGCATGTGTCTCAGCACTGGGGAAGCTGGGAGCATAAATACCCTGGTTCCTTTCTCTTCCCACTTTTTCAGTCTCCTGCTGGAGCCTCCCATTGACTGAGCACAGTCAGAAGCCAGTGGTCCAGGGAGCCCATGATGCAGTCCCTGGGGGTGAGGCTTTCAAGTACAAAGCAAGGTAAGGAAAGGTAGAGATTGGACATGGAGGGGCAAATGCAGACCATCTAACACTTGGGAAGGGTGATCAAAGGTGAAGACGGTCTAACCATCAAAAGAAAAAAGAAAAGAGAAGAAAAGGAAAGGAAAGGAAAAAGAAAAGAAAGAGAAGAGAAAAGGAAAGAAAAGAACAGGAAAGGAGAGGAGAGGAAAGGAGAGGAAAAGAAAGAAAGAGAGAAGAGGAGAGGAGAGGCAAGGGGAAGGGAGGGGAAAGGAGAGGAGTGGAGAGAAAAAATGTATCCTACCCAGTCTCAGGAAAGGGACGCAAATAGAAGCACACACAGCGCTGCGGCCGCCGCATCCTCTTGGACGCTCCCACACCCGTTGTCTCTTCTGTTGGCACGTCTTCCCTTTCCTCTTCTTCTCTTATCCTGGGTTCACAAAAATTGTTTTAACAGTTTTGCCTGTTCTTCTCTTAGTAATTTTTTCCCTCTTCTACATTTTCCCTGTGTCCCTTCCCCCACTCACTCACATTGTCTTCTCCATTTCAATTTTATTAAAAGGAAAAGTGCCCTGGAACGGCAGTCATGTGTCCCACGTTCTCGTCCTGGCCCAGCCTCCCTATGCTACTCATTATGTTATGGGAAGGGGCTAATGGCCTCTCCGCTCGATGCTCTGGACTACTGTTTCTTCTTTTGTCTAGCAAGGGGCTTTATTGCATTTCTTTTTTCAGTCATTCAAGAAATTTCCTGAGGACCCATTCCGTGCCTCACAAGGTGCTTCATGTACAAAGTACAACAGTACAAAATAAAGTGAGGACACAATGACCCAGCCTTCCAGAATCTTTCAGCTTACTGAGGAAGATGGATACTGTGACATGATTAAATCTGTAAGCGTGCTTAGCAGTGATAGGTACTGCTGAGAAGTCAGGGTGCTGTGACAGCACACAATAGGGGGAAACAGACCTTGTGTGTGTATATGTTGGGGGAAACCAAGAAAGACTTCCTGGAGGAAGCGTGTGAGCCCCATGGGGGCAGGGATCTTGGTGTGCTTTGTTTCCTGCTCTAACCCCAGGGCCTAGGAGACTTCCTGGCACATAGTAGGCACCAAATGAATACTATGGAAGGAACAAGTGGATGCAGTGAAGTGTAGGCTGAGACCTGAGGGATGGATAATGAGCTGTTTAGCAAAACAGCAAGGAGAACAGTAGGAAAGGAATAGGCAGCACAATGAAAGTCCTGAGGCAAGAGAGACAAGGCTGGAGTGGGACAGGGAGAGGACAGTGTGGCCCGGGACGATGCCAGGGAAGACGCAGGTGTTAGGCTATATTGAGAATTTGATGGTATTCTTAGAGAATGGGGAGCCATTGAAGGATTTAAGGAAGAGAGGGACAGAATATAGTAGAGTTGGTTTGGGTAATCATTAAAACATAGTCTCTGTCCTCTGTAAGCTAACAAGGATTTGTGGAGGTCTATAGTTGGCATGATGCTGGCGCCAGTAACCTGAGTGCCATGATAGGAATCACAAGTTACGATCGGCAAGAAGATACCCCAACATGGTGGCAATGGCTCCAGGGCAGAAGGTGGACATAGGAAGGGAAAAGGAAGGGATTCCTTCTTTTTTAACAGGCAACATTTGCAGAGATCTTAGGAAAAGGGAAATTTCAGCAGGGGAAAAGGAGAGCCTTTCAAGGGGCGCCTGGGTGGCCTTTGGATCCCATGATCCCAGAGTCCTGGGATGGAGTCCCGCGTTGGGCTCCTTGCTCAGCGGGGAGTCTGCTTCTCCCTTTGCCTGCCGCTCCCTCTGCTTGTGCTCTCTCTCTCTCTCTCTCTGTCAAATAAATAAATAAATAAATCTTAACAAAAGAAAAAGGAGAGCCTTCCAGATGAAAGCAGGAACAAAGGCCTGCATAAAGGACAATAGCGAGACACACTTGGAGGAGGAGGAATCCACAGTCGTGGAGGGCTGGGACAAAGGGGAGAACATTAAGTGAGTTCAGGCTCCAAATGGCATTTTTTTTTCCTTTTCCGAGTTTATTGAGGAATAATTGACAAATATGATTGTATATATTTACAGCATACAAACCCAATGATTTGATAGACACATACATTGTAGAATGATTGCCAAGATCAAGATAATAAACACACCTGTCACCTCACATAGTTAACTGCGTGTGTGAGGGGGGAGGGTGGTAGAAACACTTAAGATCTATCCTCAGCAGCTTTCAAGAATATAATACTGTCTGTACTGTTAACTATAGTCACCACTGCTGTACATGAGACCCTCAGAACTCACTCATCTTGTAACTGGAAGCATGTCCCTTTGACCCCCATCTTCCCATTTCCCCACCTCCTAGCCCCTGGCAACCACCATTCTATTCTCTGTTTCTATGAGTTTGACTTTCAATTTTTAAAAAATTCTATGTGTAAATGATACCAAACAGTATTTGTCTTTCTCTGTCTGGCTTATTTCAACTTAGCATGATGCCCTACTTTTTTTTATGACTGAATAATATTTCATTGTGTATCTCCATTCATCGGTCTAAGGGCATTTTGGTTATTTCTATATCTTGGCTACTGGGAATAATGCTGCAATGAACACAGGAAGGGAGATATCTCTTAGAGATACCGATTTCATTTCCTTTGGATACATTGCCAGGAGTGAGATGGCCGGATCATATAATTGTCCTATTTTTAATTTTCTGAGAAACCGCCATACTGTTTTCCGTGGTAGCTATGCCGATTTACATTCCAGCTAACAGTGCACATCCTGAACAACTTTTGATATCCTTTGTCTTTCTGATAATAACAGTCCTAACAGGAGTGAGGTGATACCTCCTTGTGGTTTTGATTTGTATTTTCTGATTATTAGTGATGTTGAACACACATTTTCATGTACCTACTGGTCATTTGTATGTCTTCTTTCGTAGAATTTCTCCTTGGGTCCTCTGCTGAATTTTTAATTGGATTATTTGCTGTTTTGCTATTGAGTTGTATGAGTTCTTTATATGTTTTGGATATTAACCCCTTATCAGATACATGGTTTGAAAATATTTTCTCTCATTCTGAAAAGGTTGCCTTTTCAATTTTTTGGTGATTTCTTTTGCTGTGCAGAAGGTTTTTGTTGTTGTTTTTAGTTTGATGTAATGCCACTTGTTTATTTTAGCTTTTGTTGCCTGTGTTTTTGGTGTCTTATCCAAAAACATCATTGCCCAGACCAAAGTCAATAAGCCTTTTCCCTATGTTTGCTTCTAGAAGTTTAATGGTTTTGCTCTTACATTTAAGTCTTTAATCCATTTTGAGTTAATTTTTGTGAGTGATGTAAAATAGGAATCCCCTTTCATTATTTTTCCTTCTGGATATCCAGTTTTCTCAATACCATTTACTGAAGTGACTATCCTTTCCCTATTGTGTGTTTTTGGCATCCTTGCCAAAGATTGGTTGACTGTATATGCATGGGTTCATTTCTGGGTTCTGTGTTCTATTCTGCTGGTGTATGTGCTTGTCTTTATGCTATTACTTTACTGTTTTGATTAATGTAGATTTGTAATATACTTTGAAATCAGGAAATGTGATGCCTCCAGCTTTTTTTGTGTGTTTTTTTAAGAGTGCTTTGACTATCCAGGGTCTTTTGTGGCTCCACACAAATTTTAGGATTGTTTTTCTATTTCTGTGAAAAATGACATTGAAGTTTTGTTTTTTTTTTTTTTTTAGTTTCAAGTTTTTATTTAAATTCTAGCTAACTAACATACAGTGTACTATTATTTTCAGGTGTACAATTTTGGTAGGGATTGCCTGAGAACGTAGATCACCTTGGGTAGTATGAGCATTTTAACAATACTAATTATTCCATTCTCTAACACAGATGTCTTCCCATTTAGTTGTGTCTTCTTCAACTCTTTAATCAACATCTTATAATTTTCAGTGTACAGATCTTTTACCTCCTTGGTTAAATTTATTCCTAAGTATTTTATTGTCTTTGATGCTATTATAAATGAGATTGCTTTCTTAATTTCTCTTTTGGATAATTCACTGTTAACGTATAGATAGAAACACAACTGTGTTTTATATGTTAATTTTGTATCCTGCAATTTTACTGAATTCATGTATTCTAACAGTTTTAAGTAGGGTCTTTAGGGTTTTATATATATATGTATATATAAGTTCATGTTATCTGTAAATAGAAATATTTTTACTCATTCCCTTCCAATTTGGATGCCTTTTATTTGTTTTTATTGTCTAATTTCTGTGGCTAGGACTTCCAGTACTATGCTGAGTAGATGTGGACAGAGTGGGCATCCTTGTCTTGTTCTTGATTTTAAAGGAAAGGCTATTAACTTTTCACCAACAAGTATGGTATTAACTGCAAGCTTTTTACATAGGACCTTTCTATGTTGAGGTATACTCCTTCTATACCTCATTTGTTAAGAGTTTTTATTATAAAAGGATAGTGAATTTTGTCAAATGTTGTTTATGCATCTATTAAAATGATTATATGATTTTTATCCTTCATTCTATTAATGTGGTATCATTTAGTGATTTGCACATGTTAAACCATCCTTGTATCCTAGGGCTAAATATCACTTGATCAGGGAGTATGATCCTTTTAATGTGCTTTTGAATTCAGTTTGTTAGTATTTTTTTTTTTCTTTTTTGGAAAGATACTCCTTCAGGGTGCCTGGATGGCTCTGTGGGTTAAGTGTCTGGCTCTTGGTTTTGGCTCAGGTCATGATCTTGTGGTCATGGGATCCAGCCCCCTGTAGGTGTCTGTGCTTGGCGCATACTTAAGAGTCTCTCTCTTCTCCCTCTGCCCCTCCCCCATCTCTCTCTCAAATAAATAAATAAATCTTTAAAAAAATAAAGATACTCTTTTTTTTTTTTTTTAAAGGTAGGCTCCATGCCAATGCGGGGCTTGAACTCACAACCCTGAGATCAAGAGTCAGTCACTTAACTGACTGAGCCACCGAGGCACCCCGGTTTCTTAGTATTTTGTTGAGGAATTTTGCATGTATGTTCATTAGGGATGTTGGCCTGTAATTTTCTTTTCTTGTAGTGTCCTTGTCTGGGTGCAGTATCAGGGTAATGCTTATCTCATTAAACTGAGTTTGCAAGTGTTCCTTTCTCTTCAGTTTTTCTGAGAAGAGTTTGGAAAGTATTGGTATTAATTCTTCTTTAAATATTTAGTAGAATTCACCAGTGAAGCCATCTGGTCCTCGGATTTTACTTGTTGGGAAATTTTTGATTACATATTCAACCTCCTTGCTCATTATTGGTCTGTTTAGATTTTTTTTTTTAAGAGAGAGAGAGAGCATGCGAGAATGGGGCAGGGGCAGAGGGAGAAGGAGACAGAGAATCTTAAGCAGACTTTATGCTCAGCATGGAGCCCAATATGGGGCTCGGTCTCATGACCCTGAGGTTCATGACCTGAGGTGAAATTAAGAGTCAGATGCTTAACCAACTGAGCCACCCAGGCGCCTGTAGATTTTTTATTTTCTATTGGTTTGTTCAGTCTTGTACTTCATGATTCAGTCTTGATATGTTGTGTGTTTTTTTCAGGAATGTATCCATTTTTGGGGCGCCTGGGTGACTCAGTCATTAGGCATCTGCCTTCGGCTCAGGTCATGATCCCAGGGTCCTGGGATCGAGCCCCGCATCAGGCTCCCTGCTCTGTGGGGAGCCTGTTTCTCCCTCTCCCACTCCCCCTGCTTGTGTTCCCTCTCTCGCTGCGTCTCTCTCTGTCAAATAAATAAAATCTTTAAAAAAAAAAAGGAATTTATCCATTTCTTTCTAAGTTATCGAATTTGTTGGTATATAACTGTTCACAGTGGTCTCTTACGATCTTTTCTGTTTCTATAGTATTAGTATCTTTCATGTAGTACGTCTTGTCTTTCATTTAAAGTTTTATTTATTTGAGTCTCTCTTTTCTTCTTAATCTAGATAAAGGTTTGTCAATTTTGTTAATCTTTCCAAAACCGAAGTCAATTTCATTGACCTTTGTTATTGTTTTTCT
This sequence comes from Neomonachus schauinslandi, assembly GCF_002201575.2. Classification (NCBI taxonomy): domain Eukaryota; kingdom Metazoa; phylum Chordata; class Mammalia; order Carnivora; family Phocidae; genus Neomonachus; species Neomonachus schauinslandi. Next base: position 41,363,227 of record NC_058409.1, on the reverse strand, counting down.
CGTCTCTATTTAGTTTATTTCTGCTCTGATCTTTGCTATTTCTTTCCACTAACTTTAGTTTGTTCTTCTTTTCCTAGTTTGTTAAGGTTGTTCAGGTTTATTTGAGAAGAATGGGACAAGCATGTCTTTGGGGGTCATTATTCTGCCTACCATGTCGTACTTTCCCTTTGACACTTTGCGGTCTCCTGCAGTTGCTTTCCAATGGACAAATTCAACCAGCAGCAGAGGACAAGGAAGCCTGAGGATGCAATTCATGGAAGTCACCATTTGGGGCATATGGAGTCATGAAGAAGGACAGAGAATGGAATCAGGGTGGGGCTTTGGAGACTAAATACTTAAAAGAGCTAGTTGTGTAATGAAATGTATAATGGTATATAGTGATGTGTGATATCATTTAAACAAATTGGAAAACCTATAGAATGCTTAGAGCAATGTTGTATGTTGTCAATGGCTAAGATGGTTATAACATTTTTAAGATAATCTTTTTATGGTAGAATAAATTTAGATTTACAGAAAAATTATGAGAACAGTAGAGGTAATTCCCATATACCTATACCCAGTTTCCCCTATTATTAACATCTTACATAGTATGGTACATTTTTCACAAATAATGAATAGATATTGATGCACTATTAACTAAAGTCCACAGTATTGAGATTTCTTTCTTATTCCCTAATTTCCTTTCTTCTGCTTCAGGCTCCATCTAAGATATCCTATTACATTTAGTCTTCATGTGTCCTTAGGTTCCTCTTTGCTATGATAGTATGTCAGACTTACCTTGTTCTTGATCAATAAGAATATTTTAAAAGTGCAAGGAAATCACAAATACCAGATCCAGGGCCTTGGTTACCTCTAGGGAGGTTTTGAGGGCCAGGGAGTCAGGGGAGGAACACGCAGGTGCTCCAGATACATCTGTAGTGTCTTATCTCTTTAAAGAGATGTGAAGCGGGTGTCGTAAATATTGAGAATGGCGAGCATTGGGTGGAGGGTAAGTTCGTTGTATTATTTTCTGCTACATATATTTTTTTACTTGTTTGAAGTACCTCCGAGTCAAAGGATTTGGGAGGGAGAAGGAGGAAATGCCATGTAGAGGGAGGAATGGGAACAAAAGAAGAGGGAAGGTGGCTGCAGGCTAAGGAGGACGGGGTTGGGGACAGATGGAGCTGGAACACAGGGTTGGCAAAAGCTGTTTGAGGGCCGGAAGTGCAGACCGTGGCTCTGTCGTGGATCCTGCTGATGGAGGACAAATCAAGCCTCTTCCGCAGCTGAGGGCCACGGACGCCGTCGGAGCCGTGGAGTGGGATTCACAGGCTTAGTCTCTGGGATGTGTGCAAGTTTGCTGGTGGCACTGGAGGACTAAGGAGGCACCTCAGCTGGGAGGATGGGGCAGAGGTAGAGGTATGTCCCTATAAGGCCCCACACTTCAAAGGCGGCAAACGCTGTGCACTCTCCGAGTGCTCTGTTACCTAATGTAACCCTGTCGCAACGAGCCACTGCGGTAAGAATGATCGTTACCGCCTTTCTTTTGTAGCTGAGGAAAAGGAGCCGCAGAGCGGTTAAATAACTTCCATGCGGTCCTAAATCGGGGAGCCGGGGGCTCTGGATGGGCAGGCAGCCAGGCTCGCTGCAACTGGCACGCACCTAACATTCTTGCTCCCTGCAGGTCCTAGGCTGATAGCAGTGGAGGCCATGGTGAGAACCAGGCATGAGGGATAAGGCACAGGTAGGTCCAGGGCAAGGACTGGCTTCAAGCCTGGGCGGCTAGAAGATACTGTTACCGTGGAGAGACATTTCTTAAATCAGCCAGGAGAGCGGGATGGAGGAGCTAGCTCAGAAAAGTTGGCTTAAGGAGCTGAGGAAAGGTGGAGCAAGCAGCTGTCAGCCTGGGCACGGACTGTCTTCCAGCGGCAGAGGGAAAGCCACGAGCGTGAGCCAGAAGTGTTCGCTTTACGGAGGAAAGGAAGGGAGAGCAGCAAAAGGCAGGAAGCAATCAGAACTGTAAAGATAGAAAGGGTTTTGTAATCTTGGTTCATTAAATATTTAGTAGGCTTTTTACTTAAGTATGCTATTTCCTCCCACCTTGGTTTGGGCGAGCCTGATGAGAGGTAGTTTGTCCTTAACTTTTACAACTCCATCCGCTGCTGGAAGGGGTTCTTGGCTTGCTGTGGTTTCTAGAAGGACGAAGTAGCATTCTTTTGCCTCAGTGTCTGTCCTTATTATTTATATCGTTCTTTCTAATTTGACCCAGCACTTTTTATTTCAATTTAAAGAGAACGATATTTTTTTCAATGTCTTTAGTTTGTGCAATCTATACCTATTGTGAGGGGAGATACCAACAGGAGTTGAAATAAACAGTTTTAAAATGTAGGATGTTATGCATAGAACATTACTGACTTTTGATTTTTTTAAATCCACCTTTGATTTCGAAGTGAAATTAAGATTTTGTATGCTTATTTCTTTTGTCCCCATAAGGAGACATTGGGGAAGGGACTAAAAAGCTTCTTTCTTTGTCTTACGATGGTTCAAAGTTGAGTCCTCACTGAGATCAATTTTAAAACACACTGAGGAATAAGCATCTTTTTAAATGATTGACTGCAAAGTGGAGAATCTATGGATGTCATCGTATGTCAGACTATTATGAGACATGCACTTTCTGCTCAAGTATGTTCTAAAGATGCATTTACTGTAAAACTACATTAGGGGGCTATCAAATGCAAGTCAGATTCAGATAGGAGTCTTTTTTCCCCCAATCATTTCTGAAGAAATCTAAAAAGAAGAAAAGTTAGGGGAGAAAAGTATTGATACAAAGCTTGACTTTTATTGTTCTCATGGAAATGAAAATTTATAGAATGTCAGTTATTAGTCAAATCATTTTAACATATATCGAATTGCATAAGATAAGAGAGTAGAAACCATTAGCTGAAAGAACATTGGACCTGGGGTCAGGAGACTTGGTTCCTTCCCTAACTTTCTACAATCCCAGGCAAACCAGGATCATCAGCTCTTGCCATCGAAGATGCCATTATCATTGATCTGGGGTTTAGACTCACTAGGTTCTAAAATTCTTCCCATGTGGTTCTACTGAACATCTGGTGTTGAGAGCCATTGCACAGAACAACAGTTTGGTATCATCTACCCACTACTGCTTGATGGAAGAGGAAGGTGAAGCAGCCAGTGCTTCTGATGGGAGAGATTGAGGCAGAGTCAGAGGCGGAATGTAGTGGACATTACAATTGACTCTCAACATCTCTTTCCCTCTAGATGCTTAGTCTAAGCTAACTACAAGACCCTCACACTCCTGGCCAGTCATGGGGTCAGGGTAGAGCATATGACTTAAGAAGTCTGCTGCTGCTGGTTGGAGGTTGGGGTATCATTCTGGGAAGGGTCTCTCTTACCTGAGAGAAGGTGCCAGAAGGAGATATTGGTGTTTTGTTTTGTTTTTTTCTTCATGATATTTGGTGTGAATGCGATCCATGGAAGCTATCTGGCTGCCTGCCTGTGGCTGAAGTAAACATCAAAGCTCAGAACGTCCTGGGTGTGGATGACATTGTTAAGCCACTATTATAGTAACCTGCTCTGGAGCAATCCTACCTCTGAGACTTTTATGTTGGAATTTTACAAAATTGATATTTAAAGCCATTTTGAGTTAGATTTTTATTTTCAGCCAAAAATACCCTAGATGGTATTAGTGGGAGATATTTCATTCCTGGCATAAGGTCAAAGGAGAGTTTTCTAATGCAGTCTTCTCTGGGACAATGCCAGAGTCTTCTTGTGGTGAAGGCCGAGTCTGGAGCCTGGAATCACAGAGTGGTAGACTTAGTAGAAAGCCATGCGATTCAAACTCCCTATTATTCTTTTAGTGGGATTTGATTGACATACAACATTGTATTAGTTTCATATGTCCAACATACTGATTTGATATTTGTATGTCAAATTTGTATATATTAGTGAAATGATGACTGACGTAGGTCTACAAACTCCCTATTGTTGATGAGTAGGTAAGAACCAGAGAAGTAATAGGACCTTCCTAAGATCACACAGCAAATTGGTGACATGGCCATGTGTAGAGAACCCAAGAGATATTGTCTGGTACAACTCAATTAGAAGGACTACATTGCACTATATTTTTAATATATAGCAAGTTCTTTAAGTTCTTTTCTGTCTTCCTTCTACGTGTACAGTGATGCCATGTCTCCAGTATACACAGTGTACCAAGAATGTTTCTCACCAAACTCAGTCTAAAATACAGTGTTCAAGTGTTCAAGCTATTATTGGGTCTTGCTGTATCTGAAGGACTTTATTCTGAATAAAGAATAAAGAGAAATTAAATCCAATCAAGAGAAATTAGATAAGCTGCCTAAATTCCTTTTGGTTCATATTAGAAGCCACCAGAGCTTGGCTGAACACATGCTTCACCCAGGAGCAAAGTGGAGGTCAGCATCCTTCCTATGATTTTACAGAGATGTAAACAATTCACCTGCCCTTCAGGATGCCTCCCCATCATTGATATTGTACCCTGCAGTTAGATTTATTCTAAGGCTGGGTCTGTTATTAAAATTTGAATAGCTCTGGGGGCGATAGTATGTAAATCCATGCTTCTTATGGTGAGGTAATTGTACCCCTGGGTAACCTCCTAGGGAAAAACATAGCACAACTTCCTGGAGAACAGACTTAACGTGATGGGAACCAAGAAAACGATGTAGGAGAACATCCAATTTCATGCCGGGAGCCTCAGTTCATTTCCTTGTGGGCTAACTTGGGCTTCCTGTGCTCACACACGTGTCCCTGAAAGATGGACCCAGCAGAAGCTGTACCCTTTTTGGATGACCCAGCCTTGGAAGTCAGTTAGCCTCACTTCTGCCATATTCTATTGAGTGGAACAGTCAAAAGCCTGCCTAGGATCAAGGGGAGGGGACATAGAAACCACCTCTTGGGTAAATGACAAAGTCCCGGAGAAGCAAGCAGGACTGGAAATACTACTGTGGTCATTTTCAGAAAATAAGGTCTGCTGCAGCTAGCTTACTGCGGTCAAAGGGAATTCATCTTTTTTTTGAGTCTGCTATGGCTACAGAGAAATCCCTCAGTATGTCTGTGTCTCATTCAGGGGAAAGGTTGTTTTAACAAAAACCTGGGAAGAATATGGATGGGTCAGTCTAAACTTATTTCCAATGCTTGAAAAGGAATTCCACCTGCAGCTGTTCCAGGAACATCTTTAAAAATAATAAAAAATACATTAAATCTGCCTCCAAAAAATATTGTTGTCAAGGCAATTAACCACTAGGTGTTTGGAAGTGAGGGGGATGCTGATGTTGTCCCAGACCTTCTGGGTCTAAATTTCCTCACCTGAAAGCTAAGGCCTGCCTCTGTCTACCTTGGAAGTTATCAAGATAGTGTGATAGAAAGATTGGGAGTTAGAGTCTGGAATCAAACCTTTACTCACTTCTGAATCTAATCTTGAACAACCACATCATTTTTTAAAGCCTTTGTTCCTCACCAGAGTTTAGAATAACAATCCCAGGTAATAGAACCTACCTCCTAGAGGATACAAGAGAGTGACTGTAAGTAAGTGATGCAAGTAGGTTCCTAATGGGATGGTCAATGGGAAAATGCAGGTTAGGTTCCTTTGCACCATGTAAACTCGGTGGAGAATTTGGTATTGTTGTTATCATTATACCCAATTTGCTAGCTCTCCCCTAGTTCAGCAGTTCTGAAATCTAGGGTTCATGGAGATTCAAATAAAAGAGTTAAACATATAGATTCTTGATATCCAGTTTGGGAGATTCTAGTCAGTAGGTCTGAGATTGGATCTGGGAATGTGTAATTGTAACATGCCCACCCGTGATTCTGGACACATTCACGGGTGGGCATTTGGGACCCACTGAAAAGATCCCTAGAGGATCTGACCCCTTGGGCAGTAAGGCCCACAAAATGTAGCTCTGCTTCATAACGGGCAGTTAGGGCAGCTCCCCCTGAAAAGTCTGCAGGCACCAGAGGATGTCAGAATGTTTGCACACCTGGGGGGGGTCTTGGCAAGAGGAAGAGCAGACCCCCTAATGGAAGGTCTGTCTTCATGGCCACCTACGAGACTGTTATCAGTGCCCTGAGTTGAGAAAGAGTGAGGATTTGTCTAAGGTATCAACAACGGAAGGTCATTCTCAGTTCATAAAGTAGAATGATTACCCAGGACTTAATTTTTCCTTGAAAGATCAAGTAATTAAGGAACAAAACACACTTTGCATAGGACCAATTTACATGTCAGGCATCATTAGAATGAGCCTCTTTAATGATGGGTTTGGTGTTTCTGAAAGAGCTGTAGCATTAAGCTGGCTTTTGATACATCTACCCCACAGTCCTCCCTGCCTTTCTGGAGGAAATGTACACAGAACGTCAAGTGGTTGCCACTGAGCGAGACACTGACAAGAAGTAGGGAGTGATTTATTTTCTTTGGCAGGCATGTTCCCTGCACCCCGGGGCAGTGTTGGATAACTCAGGAATGGTTATATTTAAGGAGTCGTTTTCACTCTGACATAGTTTTGCCTCCCTCTCTTCCTTCAGTATAGTCTTGCTTCTGTGATTTAAAAAATCTTAACTTTTTTTTTTCCTGGGAAACATTTTGCCACTTGTACTGTTTAACATAAGCAATTGTATAATTTTTTTTCATTTTTCTATTTCTTCTATTTGCCCCTACATCATATTCTAGAATAAGCTTAAGGATATTGCTGATTACTTTTTGAACTTTAAAAATCCTTATAATGACTTTATATTTTTCCTATCAAACTTTCCTGCTTTAATAATTTATAGAATGTAAAATACTATTCAGTTTATTATTGTCCACATATTTAGTTTTTGTGTTATTATTTATTCTCTTTTTGAGTGTGTTATAGATGCTCAAGATTTAAAGATTTGTGAGTGGTAGTTAAAGTTAAATTATGCACTCATGGGGCACCTGGGTGGCTCAGTCGGTTAAGTGTCTGACTTCGGCTCACTCAGGTCATGAACCGGGGTCCTGGGATGGAGAGCCATGTCGGGCTCCCTGCTCAGCAGTGAATCTACTTCTCCCTCTGCCTCTACCCCCCCTAAAGTAAATAAATAAAATCTTAAAAAAAAATAAAGTATGCACTTGCCTCACAATCTAGTTTCCCTTATCAAAAAATGGCACAGAAGACGACATAGTAATTCTTACTCTGCCCCCTAGTGGAGGTAATTGAGTGCAACTGGTTCCTTTCTACTCTTGTCTACTTTGTAGCGTATACATAATAATCTGTAACACATACTGAGCATCACCTGAGCCCTGTAGCAGACATTGTATCATTTAAGTCACACAATAATTGGAGATGCTATTTTAAGGAAACCGAAGGCCATAGAAGTCAGAACCTAGTATCTAGAAGCAAGACTCAAATCTAAGGATGTCCAAATGCAAAGCCTCTGTTCATTCTGTTATGCCATGCTGCCTCCAATCCAATATCTTGGACAAAGAACAGTCGAACAAAACTATGCATTGGATCTCTGATTCCTATGTGCTGGGAAGAGTACAGGATTTGGTGTCAGGAAGACGTGGCTGTGAACCCTATCCCTGCCACTTACAGTCTCTGTTACCTTGGACAAGTTAATTAATGTCTCAAAGTTTCTCATCTCCTACTATCTATGAGGATAGCAGTGGCCATGTTTCAGACATCTTCGGTGAGAACTGAATGAGGTAATTCATGAAAATACAAGATAAGCAACCATTGCATGGTAAGTCTGATGACCATAATCTGTTGAAAAATATTGTGCATGCTCCAAACTCAAATTTATTAGGCACACTTTTTTGTTGTTGTTCTTGTCTTTTATATAACTTCCCCATATAATCTTCCCCCAGTAGAAAGGTACTTACAGTCCTTTGGCATCTCATAGAGTTGACCCTGGGAACTGAATTTTTTCCTCAGTGGGTCTAGTTTATGAGAGAGTTGCCTTTGTTTTTATTAAATAACAAAGGGCAGATACCTAGCCTCAAATGAGAATCTGTTCATTCGACTTTTGTTGCTTTTATATTATTCTATTCAAAGTCATTTAGAAATTTATCTCCTAATAAAAAAATTTTATGAATTTGCGAATTCAATGGTTTATCGGAGATTTGGTCACTATTTGGTGCTAAAACCTGCCAACCAAAAGGCCTTAGCATGCTTGAAAATGGAGTTACCGCCAAACGAACATGTTTTCAATGAAGGAAACAAAATGGTATGGAGCAGTTGTAGGGATGGTAAAACTCTTAAAATTCCTCAGAAACTCATGAAAAATAAATGGTACAACTTAAAAAAATTCCACAATGCTTACAAGAATGTGGTGAGACAGGAATTCTTATATCATGTAAATGAGTCCGTAGATTGGCCTGATGTTTTTGGAAAGCAATTGGTAATTTGTAATATGACCTTTAACAATGTTCAGACATGTTGAACTTTTACTTTGAAAAAAATCTGCCCTGAAGAGAGAAGCTAGTAAAGCTTTAGCTAAAAAGATGCTCATCAAAGCATTACTGATGACCAACAAGTTAGAAATGAGCCAACTATCAATAACAGAGAATTGCTTATACAAATTATAGTATTCATATGAAAATGAACTATAAATAGACATTAAAATTATTGTATGGGCTATAACCTGGGAAAATACAATTCTATAAACTCTCATTCATCTATCTCAAAATTATGTACATAAACATTGTGTTATAAATACACGATTTCCTTCCAGTGTCAATTTCCTTCTTCAAGATCTACCAGAATGTTCTGTGTCACTCCAGAACTCTTTCTTGCTTCCAGTTGTTGTTTTAATCAAGACTGGATTGTAGTTAATTAAAGCATTTCCACTCCTGTTAGAAAGAAATTGTTCTGTTCATATTTTCTTTTTAGCATATCAGGAGACTTAGGCTGAATAAGGAAAAGATCTTGACAACCAACGGTGATAGGAATCCAACAACCATGGCTGGCTCTTTATTTTGAATATGGGGTTGATATAACAACATCATGATTTCCTGGAATTCTTTTTGGGGCGGGGGGAGGGGGTCTGAATGACCAAAAATCCAGTTCTACACATGGCTTTAATCTGCACATTGGTCATCTTAAAAAGAGTCAAATTTCCATTCAGTAATAAATCATAGTATTTTAGTTCTATTTTGCATCTTTTACTTTTTTGGTTTTATTGAGTTATAACTGAGAAATAATAAACTGCACAAATTTAAAGTGTATAATGTGATAAATTTGACATATGTGTATACCTGTTGCATTAGTTATCTCTTGTTATGTAACAAATTATCCCCCAAATTAGAGGCTTAAAACAGCAAGTGCTTATCATCACAGTTTCTGTGGATCAGGAATTGGGGAGCAGCTTATCTGGGTGGCCCAGGCCCAGGACCTCCCCTATGGTGCCAGCCAGGATGTTAAAAGAACTGCAGACACCTGACGGTTTGACTGAGGCCAGAGCATCTGTTTCGAAGATGGCTGACTCTCATGGCTGTTGACCGGATGTCTTACGTTAACTTCAGTGTCCTTGCAGAGGCAAGTGACTTCCCTCAGAGTGTGTGATCCAAGAGAGAGCAAGAAAGAGGAAACTGCAGTGTGTTATGACCTAGTCCCTGAAGTCTGTCATCACTTCCTCTCTTTCCTGTTTGTTAGAAGCAGGTCGCTAAGTGCAGCTCACACTCCAGGGAAGGGGAATTAGGTTCCATTCCTTAAAAGGAAGAGTATCAGAGAACCTGTGAGCACATTTTAAAATCCCTGCAGCCACGAAATCAGCAACATGGTCAAGATAAAGAATAATACCCCATATTAATCAAATTCTAAGCCTAATTAAATGTTGCTCTCTCTAAGATTTGAATTCTGGTGAAGTGATTACATTGCACAAAGTATTTTTCCAAATTCCACTGCTACCTTGTATTCACAGAGCACCTTTCAGTCTGAATTATTTTTAAAGCGTTTTCAAAATTGTACTGAGAGCAGTTGGCACATCTTTTATGCCTGAAGCCAATGAACATCCAGTGATATCTGACCAGAAATATAAAAATTCCTTATTTGGGGGGAAAAAGAAAGGAGAAAGGATGCAGCAGAGGATAAATAAGAATATGCACATAATTTATAATTCCTTATGTCAGGCCTTTGACCCCTTCTCAGCCTCACTGGAAAATTATGTGGACCTTCTAAAGAATGTTTTTTTTTTTTTTTAAAGATTTTATTTATTTATTTAACAGAGAGAGAGAGAGAGAGAGAGCACAGCAGGGGGAGCTGCAGATGGAGAGGGAGAAGCAGGCTCTCCCCTGAGCAGGGGAGCCAGACGTGGGGCTCGATCCCAGGACCCCAGGATCATGACCTGAGCCGAAGGCAGCCGCTTAACAGACTAAGCCACCCAGGTACCCCAAGAATGTTTTTTTCCTGATCCACACTGAAAACATGTCCTTAGTCCTAGCATGCTCACCCTGCATCTCTTCAACGAGCACAGAGAGAACACATTTTCTGGCTCCTGAGGTTTTCTGAGAGCAAAGGGTTTTCTCTGTTGTTGTTGCTGTCACAAGCACTTAGGTGAGGACCACAGAAACACAGCGCGAATACCACCCCGACACAGTAGACACTGTGTGGCTATCGGGCTCTGTGCAAACCGTTGCACACAGGTTAGCTCCTTTAATTCTTACAATAGCCCTATAAAATAGGGGTTACCATCCTTGTTTTCATTTTTTTTCTAATAAGAAAATCAGTAAAATTAAGGCAATTGTCCTTGATCACCTATTCAGTCATTTGTTCACATTTTTAAAAGGTCATATATATCCTTTTATTTTTAAATTTTTTTTAGTTTAGTTTAGTTTTTTATTTAAGTTTTAGGTAGTTAACATACAGTGCAATATTGGTTTCTGGAGTAGAATTCAGTGATTCCTCACTTACGTACAATGAACACCCATTGTTCATCATAACAACTGCCTTCCTTAATACCCTTCACCCATCTAGCCTGTCCCCTCCATCAACCCTGTTTTCAAGAAACATGTTTTGACCAGCAACTACGTGCCAGGTGCTGTTTAGGTGCTGGGGATCCTGAAGGAACAAAACAGTTAACATTTTCAAAAGAGTTGAGATTTAAATACAGATTGCTCAAAGTCTGCATTCCTAACCACCATATCAGTGGTTCTAGAACATTTATGAGAATAAATACCATTTGAGAAGCTTATTAGGACGGCACATTTACTCCCCGGAGATTCTAATTTAGATGGCCCAGGAATCTGCAATTTAATCAGCCATCCTAGGTAATTCCAAAAAAGTGGTCCGGGAACCACACTTTGAGAAACACTGCTCCAGTACCCTGCTCCAGCTACCAAAGAGAAGGCCAACACTTCTTTTCCCCGTTGTGGCCAATCATATTGTATGCTCAGTATTTTCTCCCCCTATTTACATGGGCCAGTCTCCTTGAATCCAAGGCTAATATGTCCCAAATTCATAACAAATAATTCCAGAATTTAGCAGCTTAAAACAACAAGCATTATTTTAGTTTCTGTATGTCAGGAATCGGGGAGTGGCTTAGCCGAGTATGTTGGGCACAGGTTCTTAACAAAGATGCAATCGAGAAGTTGGCTGCACCTGCAGATCTTTCAAGGCTTTACTCAGGTAGATGTACTTCCAAAGTCATTCATTTGGCTGTTCCCAGTTCTAAGAAGATCTGCTTCTGCTTCCAAGCTAAATCCCACGGACCTCTTCATTGTATGTTTGCCTCGCAACATGGCAAGCGGAATGCCCAGAGCAAGGGATGGAGAGAGAGAGAGTGCCCCAATTGGAATTTGCATTCTTTTTATAATTAGTCTTGGAAGTGACATCTCATAACCTCTGTTGCATTGTACTTGCTAAATCCATTCCATAGTTAAGGGGAGTGAGTTAGGTAAAGGCATATGCTAGGTATCGTAAGGGCTTCTTCTAAAGATACTCACTCCGTAATCCCTGGGACCTGTGGGTATGTTACATTACATGGCAAAAGGGAGTTTGCAAATGTAATTAAGGTTATGGACCTTAAGGTGTGGTGATGATTCTGGAATCTCCAGGTGGGTCCAATGAAATCACATGAGCCCTTAAAAACAGAAGCAGCAGCCTGAAGAGGGAAGTGCAGAGGAAGGGCAAAAGGAAAGTCAAAGATTTTTAATGGTGAAAGGTATTTGATGTGCGCTTGCCAGCTCTGAGGCACGAAGTACAGTGACTAGAGAGAGGCTTCTAGGGCTTCTTCTAAAGCATAAGGATGTATGCGGACTGGCTGTAGGAGTAAAGATTGGTTCCTGAGTGATAGCGAAGTACTGAAGATCTCAGTCCTACAACCACGAAACTGAACTCGTCCGAGAACGTGAAAGCGCTTAGGAACAGATTCATACCCAGAGCCTCCGGTAAGGAACACGTCCCCGCCAACACATTAATTTTAGCCCCGTGGTACTAGTGGGACTTCTGCCTACTGAGTCGCAAGATAAAATGGGGGTGGTGTTTTAAGCTAAGCCTACTGTAATTTGTTACAGCTGTACTATGAAGTGAATAGAAGCATGAAAACCAGGATATGGGATCATTAGGGGCTATTTACCACACCGAGTCTGTGCCGGGTGAATGAGTGTCTCCTAGAGTGTAGAGCACCTTCTGCTGCTCTTGGGTTTACCTGTAAATGAAGAGCTCTCTCTGCCAGTGCCACGAATGGGGAAAGTTACTCTAACGTCCCTGCGCTGTTGAAAGTGGAGTGGGCAAATTCATTTTCATGGGCCGCCACCAGAAATTAGAAATTGCCTGAAAAGGAGACAAAGGGGGAAGTCTTTCGGGGATCATTCACTGTTAGTGCGTTTGTTTGGGGAGTTGTTTTTTCCACGATGTTGCCATGGCTTAAGTTGCTCTGCCCAGGGCTGCATTTGCACGCTCAGATGTCGAGCCTAATGGAAGTAAAGCAGCTGTTACTCTTGGACTTGATAAGTCCTGGTTGGTGAAGAATAGGGGACAGGTGGAAGAGCATGTGTAAGGACTCTTGAATAGGTGTAGAACCCTTGAGGGGAAAACACTCTAATTTGCTCTGTATTGGGGAAAGCTGTACCAAATTGTGCTATTGTCTATCTCCTATTGGGATTTGTGTGTGTGTGTGTGTGCGTGCATGCTTCACAAAACTGGATCACATGAAAAGCACTTGAGAAACTTAAAAAATTTTTTTTATTCTGGGCTTCATCACCATATGCTCTGATTAGTCAAGGTGGAGATAGTGAACTTGGAAAACTTTTCTCTCTGGAATCTTTCCTGCAGAATTTGTTTCGGCTGGGTCATTTTCGTCACTATGGTGATCGGGCTGACAGCTGGCTAACTGGCTGTTTTCATGGAAAAGAATCCCGGAGTGTAATGAAGAATTCAACTTACGTGCCTGATAGATAAAGGCTCTAAAATAAAAGAATGAGTAGATGAATAAAATGATGTACCTTGAGGCCCTAGAGGAAAAGATAGGAGATACCATAAACCTGTACTTGTTTTAAGATTTTATTTATGTATTTGAAAGAAGGTGAATGAGAGCGAGCATGAGCAGGGGAAGGGGCAGAGGGAGAGGGAGAAGCGGGCTCCCCCTGAGCAAGGAGACTGACACGGGGCTCGATCCCACAACGCTGGGATCATGACCTGAGCTGAAGGCAGATGCTCAACTGACTGAGCCACCCAGGTGCCCCCCCCCCGTACTTGGTTTTAATGATGAGATCATAGAGTGATTTTTTTAGGGTAGTCTTAATACTAAATGACCTTTAAAATACAGGGGTTGGCTCTTTTAGATGAAAATCATTGCATTGACAGGGAAGGCCTGGGGATCAAATGATTATTTTAAAGCTTCTGGAAAGTTATTTGGTTTTTAAAATATAATACTGCCCTTTGAAGCATTTTCTCTTTTCTACTGATAGTACAAGGAAAAGGTTCTAGAGCTCTACCATCTAAAAGGAGACTGGTGTGTAAGCGAAATAATGAAATGGCCTTTTCTTTTTTTTCTTGATAATAGCTGACCCAAGCATCAGCCAATGTGTAGTATGCCTTAAGAGTGACTGTATTTTCCAGAAAAGGCAGAAAAGAGATTGTGTAGATGTCTTCAGATTTCATTCGATTTTTGATAATACATAAAAATCTTGTGGTGTTGACCAAACACTGTTTTCAGCTCAAGGTTTGGAATTCTTGACACCTGAGAATCTTTCAAGACTTTTTAAAACCAGATACTGATTTCTTGCTCATACCATCAAATCTCTAAGAAATACCCTCCCCCCCCCCCACCATGTACCTCACAAAACCTGACTTCCCCTTTAGCTCAAGTGTCAACACATGCTCTCTAGTGAAGGCCATTTTCTTCCTTGCTAAGCCTATGGTTATGTGTCGGTTTCCAGGATTTCCATTAGCAATACCACTCCTCCCTCTCAAGTTCTATTTTTAAATGTCCTTTGAATTTTGGCTGGATCTCCATTAGCTGACCTGTCTTTTGACTTCTCTGCTCTATGAATAGAGGCAAGGGCAGAAAGATGCCAAGAGATACATTAATTTACACTTGCTCTGGAGTGATGTTGACCACAGGAAATGGATTACACCAGGTGCATACTGATGAGATGGGGAAAAAGGGTAAAGAAGCAGCTGCCAACTTTTCAGAAACAGGATAGCCTTTACTTGTCTGGGGAATGGTTTTGTGATCTGGTGAAAACCACACTTTAAAACCCTAGCTCAGTTAGGCTTGTCACCCACTTGTTGGCTGACTTCTGGCCTTGATTACATTAACTGTGTATTCATCACTGTTATAATGAGCTAGTGCATTTCTTGGTTAGTTGGAAAATAAAGGTCTATTGCAGTGTAGACATCAGAAATAGCATTGTTGATTTCATCGCAAATAGTTGTTGGAAGCTCCTGTGTCCTAGAAATGAGCAATATTTAGGAAAGGACAAAAATCAATATGACTATAGCAAATTAATTGAAAGTTAAAGTGTAGGGTGGGAGTAGAGGAGATAGGAACGGGAATAGAAGTGAGAGTCTATTCCCTGGATGGAAAGGATATCAATTTTTGCTTTTATCTTCAAACTCGATGGGTGTTCTTAATATATAATGATAAATAAGGTTCTGATTTTGGTGGAGGGGCTGGGAAATAAGTCCTTCTTAGACGGTCATCATTCAATTACTCTCTCTTGGGCTTTCTTTCAAAGTACCCATCGGCATAGAATCCTGTGTTCACCGCCATCGTTCATGCTCCATTCAGGGCTGTGTGTCTCTCCATTGTTCCTCTAAAACTGCTCTTGTTAAGGTGATTGGAAAGCTTTGTTTTTTCTTCATATCATTCGACATTGTGTGGTGCATCATTCCTTCCATCTCAACTTGCTCCTTTCTTGGTTCCTTGTACCCCACTCTTGTGCCATTCTCTGTCCTTCTCTTTGGCCACCCCTTTTCAAGTCTCCTTTGTGAGGCTGCCTTCCTCAGTTGCCTGCAGATGTGCTGAATCCTAGTTCCCAGTTCACTCCTGGCTCATGCGAAAGAATTGTTTGCTCCATTTCCAGAATTTTGATTATCATCGGTTTTATGTCAAAATATTCAATAAAAAATGTATGAATTTCAGATGTATAGCACTTTGCTTTGATACATTGATGTACTGTAATATGAACACAGTTGTAGCAATACTTACCACCTTACCTAACTCTAGTACAATACTGATATTACACTGTATGTTAGTTCTCTGTGGCTTATTCACTACTTGCTGCACATTTGTACCTTTTAAACAACATGAATTGTATTCCTCCATCCCACCCATTCCCTAGTAACTACCATTTTACTCTGGCTTGTTTTGTTTTTGCAAGTTGCATTCTTTGAGATTTCACATATAAGGGGTATTCAGCAGTACTTTGTCTTTCTGACTTGTCTCACTTGGTATAATGTGTTCAAGGTCCATTCATGTTGTCAACAACAACAAAGGGCAGGATAACCAGCTTGTTCCTGGCTAAAGAAGAATCCATTGTGTATAAATGCCACATCTTTTTTTATCCATTCATATGTTGATGGACATTTAGGTGCCCCTATCTTGTCTGTCGTGAATAACGCTGCGATAAACAAGTATGTCCCTAGCTCTCTGGAAAATCCTGTTTTCATTTCCTCTTTCCTTTGTGGGATGGGGGGAACTGTCCCTGAGTTACTTGCCTGTCCGTGTCCTTTACTGTGCACAATAAACACTTCTAATTACCAAATGTGTGGAGGGCTTTTCCCATACTCAGCACTTCTCTATGACTACAGTTGATCCTGTAGTTTAACTCCATTCTAACATTGTCTACCTGCATAGTGTTAGATCCCCCAGGTTAAGGGCTCAGTCCCACAAAACTCATATACCACCACACCATTTGCAAGGTATAGATCAGAGATTCCAGTAATCCCTTCCTAGGGTTCTACTAATTGGATTGGAGTGGCTGACAGAACTGAAACATTGTATTTACTTACAGTGGTTAATTATAAAAACAAACCATGCTAAAGGATACAGTTGGACATACTCATGGAAGAAATGAGTAAGGCAAGGGAGAAATGCAGAGTGCTTCCATGCCCTCTGGAAGTGTCACACTCCTTGCATCTCAAGGTGTTCACTAGCCTGGAAGTTCTCCAAACCCCTTCCTATAGGATTTTCATAGAGGCTCCTTCACATAGGCATGACCAATTATACTCCTTTCCAGTTCTTCCGCTCTCTGAAAGCTGAAGGGGAGGGCTGAAAATTCCAAGTTTCTAATCATGGCTTGATCTTTGTTTACCAGTCCCCATTCAGGAGCCAACCAAGAACCCACTCATTGACTTCAATAGAACAAAGGATGGATCTATTGCTCTTAACACTTAGAGAATTACAAGAGTTTTAGGAGCTCTGTGTGAAGAACTGGACAGTTTTTGTTTTGTTTTTGCATTGAGCTAACAGTCCACCCGTTGGTCTCTGGCTACACACTTCTTAAAGCAAAATGATAGAGAAGTCAAAAGACTAGACTACTGACACCTTAGTGGAATCCCATGCAGTGATTAATAATCTTTCCAGACCATCATTACCGTATGAAAAGCAAAAAGCTAAAAAAAAAAAAACCTTAATTATAGAGAACAAACTGGTGGTTACTAGAGGGGAAAGGTGGGTGGGAGGATGGGTGAAATAGGTGAAGGGGATTAAGACTACTCTTGATGAGTGCTGAATAATGTATAGGATTATTGAATGACTATATTGTACACCTGAACCCTAACACTATTATACTGGAATTTAAAAACTAAAAAATTAACTCCTGTATATGACCACTTAAATACATGAATCGATTATTTAAGTAGTGATCAGTAACCCATAAATATTAATAACCTAAAAAAAAAAAAAATCCCCCAAGGCAAGGCCACTCAGTTTTGTAGGCTTCCATTCAGTATTCTGGCTCCAAAAGCAGGAGTGGTGTCCATAAACATTGGAGTTCACTCTTTGAAGCCTATATATGTATATAAAGCTGAGTTAAGATACAACATTCTATTGCTCTGATCCTCTTTTGAGGTGTTAAAATAATACTGGTTTTCCTTAATTATAGGTCTCATTTATTCATTACTCCACCATTAAGCTACTGGTCCTCCTCCTGTCTGTTTATATCCAAATTCTCCTTCGGAAGGGATATTGGTTTTGGCCACCATGCTGATCTGAATTGCAGGCAGCAAAACTAGTGTAGTAAGTGCCTCCCTCTTACTCCCTTCCTTTTCATGTAGGGTAAGGTTACATGGAGAATGAGTGAGCTATTTTGACCATCAGGAAATATAGCTGCATTTACTGTTACTCCCAATTTTGTCAGATAAGGTAAAGGCACATCTTTCCCCATCAGGCCCTAAGGAATTCTGACCTGGAGGTTTAAAATACAGTTAGTTGCTTTGAAATCATCCCTACTTCCAGCCATTGTAGTTAAAGCCCTGGTCGTATGACCCTTGCATCAGGTAAGGAAAGGGGGGAAAAAATGAAGCACTTTAGGAAAGACACTACCAGTGTCCTTCCCTACCCCCTCTTCTCCAGATCTACCAGAACAATTAAGGCATCTATCCAATAAGGACACTCCTTTGATTCCGCTCCTGTCGAGTGTCAGCACACACTCATGAAGGTGTGTACACAAGCCCTTCAGGTCTTTATTTTCCTCCATTTTAGGCAACCAATGTTCTAAGTGTCAAAGCTCTTAATACAGGAGCTTTCCAAACAGGATGTTGCCCATTCGTCATGGAACTGCCATCCCCAATCCGGGTAGCTCTTTGGTCACTTGAGAGCTGTTGATAGGACACTGTCCAGGTGATAATAGAATCCTGTAGGTCCTCACACTGTTTGAGTCAGTTCTAGGGGAAAAGAGGATCCCAGCTTGTATCTCCTCCTCGGATTCCCCAGGAGGTAGCATGATCCTGAAAAAAACATTTCTATTTTATCATGTAACTTTTCTGGACACTGCCATACCCCCATTAGAGCATTCCTCAGATAACATTCTAGACATTTTGGATATTCTAGGTTTAAAGATCACTTTGTGTTCTATAGTCATCAGGTGAGCATCAATGTTAGTAGGATAGTGAATATCCCTGAAATGGAGATTCTCTAGTCCAAAGTCCTACTAACCCTTGCTGGGAAGTTCCCACAGGCTTTTGCCATAGCCCCAGTCTAGGTTGCACACGGAGTACTGCACAGAGAATTTGTACTGTCATTCTAGCTTCTGTTTGACGCTGTGGGTTCCCCCGATCTTACTGGTTTCCATTTAGTATGCTATAACATGACTTGAAAAGCAGATTTACATGCCTTCTATTTTACGATACTGGGGATGTGAAACACAGTCAAGTCACATACGGTGTTCATCCCCATAATACAGTCAGCAGAGGCACAACCATTTCATGTGAGTCCTGTTGAAACAAACCAGTTTCCCTACACACTTGTACCTTAATTCCATAAACCCTTCTGCTCTTAACTGTAGCTTCTATTAAGGATTTTATCAACAGATTTTGATTTATAACACTAGGTAGGGGAACTGTTACCCAGCCAGACATGCTATTTATTCCCATGAAACATTGAGGTAAAGGAGACACAGCTTCTTTACCTAAAGCCTGTTTGAACATGGCAACTTTCATAATCTTAGCAGCTCTCACATTTTTATCCTCTTTCAATCTAATTGTAGTCCCACCAAGACTTCATGAATGGGTTTGGTAGTATAGTTTGGGGACCTCCTTTATCAAGGAGTCCTGGAAACTTCTGTTTTTAATCCCCGTGATCATTTTACCCACTCCTGTACAGAAGGCTTTGCATCCCCAGTGAGGGGATGATTAATTAACACATAGTATAGTATTAGTTTCAGATATAGAGTTTAGTGATTCATCAGTTGAATATAACACCCAGTTCTCATTACATCAAGTGCCCTCCTTCATACCCATCACCTTGTTATGCCATGTCCTTACTCCCTTCCCCTCCAGCAACCCTCCGTTTGTTTCCTGTAGTTAAGAGTCTCTATGGTTTGTCTCCCTCTCTGATTTCATCTTATTTTTCCTTCCTTTCCCGTGTTCATCTGTTTTCTTAGATTCCACATATGAGTGAAATCGTATGATACTTGTCTTTCTCTGTCTTATTTCACTTAGCATAATACCCTTTAGTTCCATCTACGTCATTGCAAATGGCAAGATTTCATTCTTATGGCTGAGTAATATTCCATTGTGTGTGTGTGTGTTTGTACATGTATATACATATACGTAACACATCTTCTTTATCCATTCATCCGTCGATGGACATCTGGGCTCTCACCATATTTTGGCTATTATAGATATTGGTGCTATAAACATTGGGGTACGTGTGCCCCTTTGAATCACTATGTTTGTATCCTTTGGATAAATACCTAGTAGTGCAATTGCTGGGTCATAGGGTAGCTCTATTTTTAACTTTTTGAGGAACCTCCATAGTGTTTTCCAGAGTAGTTGCACCAGCTTGCATTCCCACCAACAGTGTAAGAGGGTTCCTATGAGTGTACTCTTAATTCCCTTTTCCTATTTCACCCACCCCCGGGTGGGTGAAATTCCCTTTTCCTATTTCTGCCTCCCCTCTGTAACCATCTGTTTTCTATATTTAAAAGTCTGATTTTTGTCTTTTTTTCTTGGTCTGTTTCATTTCTTAAATTCCAGTATGAGTGAAGTCATGGTATTTGTCTTTCTCTGACCAACTTATTTCACTTAGCATTATACTTTCTAAAACTATCCATGTTGTTGCAAATGGCAAGATCTTATTCTTTTATTGTGACTTATATCACCTCTTCTTATCCATTCATCTATCAATGGACACTTGGGCTGCTTCCATAATTTGGCTACTGTAAATAATGTAATAAACATGGGGGTGCATATATTTTTTCACGTTAGTGTTTTCATATTTCCTGGGTAAATACCTGGCAGTGGAAATACTGGATCATACTATCTAATTCTATCTTTAGCTTTTTGAGGAGACTACCATACTGTTTACTGCATTGGCTGCACAAGCTTCCATTCCCACCAACAGTTCAAGAGGGTTCCCGTTTCTCCACATCCTTGCTAATACTTACTTTTTGTGTTGTTCATTTTAGCCATTCTGACAGGAGGGAGGTCATATTTAGTTGTAATTTTGATTTGCATTTCCCGGATGATGAGTGATGTTGAGCATCTTTTCATCTGTCTTTTGGCCATCTGTCTTTTATGAAAAATGTCTTTTCAGGGCCTCTGCCCTTTTTTAAATTGGATTATCCATTTTTGGGGGGGTGTTGAGTTTTAGAAATTCTTTATATATTTTGGATACTAACCCTTTATCATATACATCATTTGCAAATATCTTCTCCTATGCCACAGGTTGCCTTTTAGTTTTATTGATTGCTTCTCTGTCCAGGAGCTTTTTATTTTAATGTAGTCCCAATAGTTTATTTTTGCTTTTGTTTACCTTGCCTCAGGAGACCTATATAGAAAGAAGTTGCTAGGGCATATGTCAAAGACATTACTTTGTATTCTTAGGATTTTAATAGTTTCAGGTCTCACATTTAAGTCTTTAGTGCATTTTGAATTTATTTTTGAGTATGGTGTAAGAAAGTGACCCAGTTTCATTCTTCTGCATGTTGCTGTCCAGTTTTCCCAACTCTATTTGTTGAAGAAATGGTCTTTTTCCCATTGGATATTCTTTCCTGCTTTGTTGAAGATTAGTTGACCATAGAATTGTGGGTTCATTTCTGGGTTTTCTGTTCTGTTCCGTTGATCAGTGTGTCCATTTTGGTGCCAGTACCATACTGTTTTGATCACTAGAGCTTTGTAACATAACTTGAAGTCCTGAATCATGATGCTTCCAGCGTTGCGTTTCTTTTTCAAGATTGCTTTGGCTATTCAGGGTCTTCTGTGGTAATAATTTAACGATTATTTGTTCTAGCTCTGTGAAAATCCTTAAATTAAGGATTATTTGTTCTAGCTCTGTGAAAAATGCTGGTGGTATTTTGATAGGGATTGCTTTGAATGTGTAGATTGCTTTGCAGAGTATGGACATTTTAGCAATATTCTTCTAATCCATAAGCATGGAATGTGTTTCCATTTCTTTGTGTCATGTTCAGTTTCTTTCATCACCATTTTATAGTTTTCAGAGTACAGGTCTATTACCTCTTTGGTTAGGTTTATTCCTAGGTACTTCATTATTTTTATAATTGTAAATGAGATGGATTCCTTGATTTCTCTTTCTGCTGCTTCATTATTGGTGTATAGAAATGCAATAGGTTTCTGTACTTGGATTTTTGTATCCTCTGACTTTACTGAATTCATTTATCAGTTCTAGCAGTTTTTTAGTGGAGTCTTCGGGTTTTCTGTAGAAAATACCATGTCATGTGGAAATAGAAGTTTTACTTCTTTCTTGCCAACTTGGATGTCTTTTCTTCCTTTTTGTGGTCTTACTGCTGTGGCTAAGACTTCCAGTACTATGTAGAATAAAAATGGTGAGAGTGGACATCCCTGTCTTGTTCCTGAACAGGAAAAGCTCTCAGTTTTTCCCCATTGAGGATGATAATAGCCGTGGATTTTTTCATAGATGGCCTTATGTTGAGGTATGTTCCCTGTAAATCTAGTTTGTTGAGAGTTTTTATCATGAATGATGTTGTCTTTTGTCAGATGGTTTTTCTGCATCTATTGAAATGATCATATGGTTCTTTTATTAATGTGATATATCACATTGATTGATTTACAAATATTGAACCCTTGCAACCAAGAATAAATCCCACTTGATCGTAGTGAATGATTTTTTTAATGTATTGTTGAATTTGGTTTGCTGGTATTGTTGAAAATTTTTGCACCCATGTTCATCAGAGGTATTGGCCTATAGTTCTTTTTTTTTTTTTTTTTTTTTTTTTTTTTTTTTTTTTTTTTTTTTTTTAGTGGTGTCTTCATCTGGTTTTGTTATCATTTGTTACCAATGTTGGCCTCCTACATGAATTTAGAAGTTTTCCTTCCTTTTTCTTGGACTAGTTTGAGAAGAATAGGTATAATATATATTTTGAAAATATTTATTTATTTATTTTAGAGCATGAACAGGAGGAGCAGAGGGAGAAGGAGAGAGAATCCCAAGCAGACTCAGCACTGTGCATGGAGCCTGATGTGGGGCTTGATTTCATGATCGTGAGACCCCAACCTGAGCTGAAACTAAGTGTCGGACACTCGATGAACTGCTCCACCCAGGCACCCCATTAACTGTTCTTAAAATGTTTGGTAGAATTCACCTGTGAAGCCATCTGATCCTGGACTTTTGTTTGTTGGGAGTTTTGTGATTACTGATTCAGTTTCTTTGCTGCTTATCAGTCTGTTCAAATTTTCTATTTCTATTGTTCTCTATTCTTGTTTCAGTTTTTATGTTTCTAGGAATTTATCCACTTCTTCTAGGTTGTCTGATTTGTTGACCTATAGTTTTCCATAATACTCTCTTATAATTGTTTTTCTGTGGTGGTATTTCTCTTCTGTCATTTGTTATTTTATTTGCATTCTTTATCTTCTTTTTGATAAGTCTGGCTATAGATTTATCAATTGTATTTTTTTTTTTTTCCAAAGAACCAGCTTCTGGTTTCATTGATCTTTCTTTTTCTCTTTCTTTCCATAATTCTTTTTCTGTTTTGTTCAGCTTCATTAGCTTCCATTACTTTGTCTTCTAGAACACTAATTCATTCCTCTGTCCAGCATGCTGTATATTGCATCAAGACTATTTCCAATCTTGTCTATTGCATTCTTCAGCTCTGATTGATTCTTTAATTCTTTTATCTCTGTGACAAGGGCCTCCTTGATGTCTTCTATTCTTTTCTCAAGCCCAGTGAATATCCTTATGATTGTTGCTTTAAATTCTCTGTTAGGCATGTTACTTATATCTGATTGGCTTAGATTTCTGGCCATGGCCTTATCTTGTTCTTTCATTTGGGATAAATTAGTTTGCCTGGGTATTTTGTGTAAGTCTCGGCCTTCTCTGTGTTAGAAAAGTCCATTATGTTTCCTGCTCCTGAAAAGAATGTCTTCGTGAAGAAGAGGTCATGTAGTGCCCAGGGCCTGGCACTTGAGGGAGTGTCTCTGGTGTGTGCTGTGTGCATTCTGCTGTTGTGTTTTGGTTGCTCGATACCTCAGGCCAGTCATCATTGTGCTGTGGGCAGTGTTTGGTCCTTGGCCTGAATGTAGCGAGTTTTAACTAGATGTGCTCTGAGCTGCTTGTGAACTGAGGCTCTGCAGAACTCTGTGTTAGGCAGAGGTGGTGTGAGCCAGGGTTTGTGCTGCTTTTCTGGGCGGGGGGCCGGGGGAGGGGAGAAGGGAGGGACTCACTGTGCTGGGACTGAGGCAAACTGACTGAGAAGGGCAGTCCTGCAAGAGCACAGCAGGGTGGGGCTTGGTGTAAGCAAGGTAGGCAGCCAGTGTCTGCTTTGTGCTGCTTCCTGCAGGTGGCCCTGTGTTTATGCTGAAGGGTGAGGGAGGGAAATGGCACCTGCCAGCTCCTTTGTTCCCAGAGAAGCATGTCCATGAATGCTGCCTCTCAGGGAGGGGGTCCAAGAAGAGTGAATAACCTCCCCACTCTGTGCCCCAGGCATTCTTCAGAGAGGTGTTTCTGCACTGTCTGTCCCTGGGTTGTTGGCCTGCCTTCTGTTCAGAAGCTGCACAGAAGCTCAGGGCTATCCCAGCCAAGCCCACTGACCTTTAAAACTCCAGGCTTTAAGCCCTGTTGGTTGCAAGGACTTGCAAAATTCAACTCTTCTTGTTTTCCAAGCCAGGAGTTCTGGGGTGCTCCATGCAAAGGATGCCCTGGCAAGTTGTCTGGAGCTGAAATAGTGTGGGCCTAGAGTATATCAGAGGGCTTTGTGCTTGTGTCACCTTGGTGAGATGCCTGGATCTATAGTGAGCACTAACCTGTGGTGTCCCAGTGGCATGGCACTGAGACTTCCCTTGATGGAGGGCTTGGGCTGGTGTGGTCTAGAGGCCCAGGCGGGGCTCATTGAGGCCATAAGTCAGCTAACGTGTCCAGACCCTGCTCTTGTGTGCATTGTCAAGGTGGAAAGGGAGTATAAACAGTGGTGCTCACCAGCCCCTCCAACCCAGAATGTTCCAGTAGCTCCCCCACCTTTTGGCAACATTCTACGATAGGATCTTTTATATATATATATTTTTTAAGATTTTATTTATTTATTTGACAGAGAGACGGCAAGAGAGGGAACACAAGCAGGGGGAGTGAGAGAGGGAGAAGCAGGCTTCTAGCTGAGCAGGGAGCCCGATATGGGGCTCGATCCCAGGACCCTGGGATCATAACCTGAGCTGAAGGCAGACGCTTAATGACTGAGCCACCCAGGTGCCCCGGATCTTTTATATTCTAGTTGCTCTTGTAAACACAGGTTTTTTCCCATGTCCCAGGGCAGATGAATCTGCTCAGAGTCCCTCATTACTATTTCTTCCCACTGCAGTTCACAGCATTGGGGGTGGGTGTTCCTTAGTTACTGTGTCTTGCTGTTCTCTATGTGGTCTTTCTTTCTTTTGTTAGGCCGAAGCTATTAAGTCAGTTCCTCAGTTTGTCTTCAGGAGGAATTGCTCTATATATAGATGTAGATTTGGTCTGTCCTTGAAGGAAATGATTTCATGTTCTTCCTCCATTGTCATCTTGAACTAGAAGTCCCTGTAGTATATTTTTAATTTCAGTTAGTGCATTCTTTAGCTCTGACTCATTCTTATATATATATAATCTCTTTTTTGAAGTTTTCCGTGAGTTCATGGACTTTTCTCTAGAGCCTTGTGAGTATCTTTATGACCGTTACTTTGAAGTCCTTATCAAATAGATTGCGTATCTCCATTTCCTTTGGTTTTTCTTTATCTGGGGTTTTGTCTTGTTTCTTCATTTGGATCATATTCCTCTAATTTTATCTGATTCCTGTATGTGTTACTGTGTATTAGCTTGGTCATCTACATCTGGTCTTGAAAGTAGTGGCCTTCTATAGAAGGTGTTCTGTGGTGCCCAGTAGTGCAATCCCTCCCCAACTCTGTCACCAGAACCGGGTACTCCAGATGTGTTCCCTGTGTGGGCTGTGTATGTCTTCCAGCTGTGGTGAGGCCGTGACTGCTACAGGTGCTCCTGTGAATGGGGCCAGTCCTCAGCCTGGCTGTATGCAATGACTGGCTTTGAGTGCTATGGAGGGCACTAATGGGCACCACTGATTGAGGCTGGGCTACAGCCACTGCTGCTGTGGATGGCAGGTGGGGCTAGCTTACCCCTGTTCCCCAGGATGGAGTCACTCTGGAGGGGCACTTGTCCCAGTCAGGATTGCTAGCTAGTGTGGCAGGCTGGGCATCACT
Source organism: Neomonachus schauinslandi (assembly GCF_002201575.2). Lineage (NCBI taxonomy): Eukaryota > Metazoa > Chordata > Mammalia > Carnivora > Phocidae > Neomonachus > Neomonachus schauinslandi. The sequence continues at coordinate 41,337,422 of NC_058409.1, read as the reverse complement.
CTAGAGGGGTACAGGTTCCTACTGAGGCTGCCTACTATGTGTGGCTGTGTGGGAGCTGCTCTGGGAGTACACTTGCTAAAGCTGGTGGATTGAGTGGGGCAGGTCCTTCAGGAGCACCTGGGCAGGGCAGGCAGTGCTACCAAGGTAGATGAAGAGTATCAGAACTGGTTCCACAAGTGTTGGGCTAGCTAGGCTGAAGGTATTAAAAAAAAAAATGGTGCCTACTGGCACCTCTGTTCCGAGAAAGCTCTTGAAGATCCCTGCCTCTCTGGCACATGCTCTAAAATTAGTAAATCTTCTCAATCTGCTTCTGTGCTGGGTCTTCTGCAAAGTGCTCTAGCATGCTGGCCCTTTGAGAGCAGAGACTTGGTTTGCTGAAACCCTCCACCTCTCTCTGAGGTAAGCCCTACTGATTTTCAAAGCTCCCAGGGTTAAGGCCAGACATTATAAAGGCTCATCTTTTCAGTACAGGTCTTCATGATCAGGTGTAGGTTTAATCCCCTGGTCCTTAGGGCATGCCTCCATGTCTGTGATATTCTTCTACCTTGTGGGTCACTGCTGAGCCAGTGGTTTCCCCTTCTACCCTTCTTCATGTGGCCTTCTCCTTCTGCTTTAGCTATGGAAGGTGTGCCAGCCACATGTCATTTTCAGAGTGCATTGCATTGCATGTAGTTGTTGCCTAAGTGTATCCATGGGAGGAAGTGAGCCCAGGATCCTCCCACTCTACCATCTTCCACTTTCTAGTAATCTTGTGTCTTTTTGGTATCTCTAAAACCCATAAGGGGAAGCTGAGCCAGCAAATTCAGAAAGGTATTCTGAAATGCCCTTTGGTTTTGCAACAATGTTATATGGGGTGTCCATAAGAAAGGGCCCCCCTTAACCACAGCATTTACCATGAATGACTAATGGGCCTAGTGGGTGAATATCCTGATCATCATGAAGCCAGTCCCACATGGCTTGCATGTGAGGCATATCAGCTGTTTGCTCTAGGGTCTTCAATTTGGCATTTGTAGGTGGATGATGGACAATCCTGCTTCTCAGTGTAAACAGACCTTATTGTGGTTTTTATCCAGTGCCCAAGGCGTGCTGTTCCCTCAGGGGTAACTTCTTGTGTGCCTAGATCACATCTGTGATTGTTCCATAATGAGCTGAGTCCTGTTTCAACCCAAACATGCTCTTCCATTCTGCAGCATTCAGAGCCATAGACATACCCCTTAAATTAGACATGCTCACAATCCATTTCAGTAAAAGTTCTTCTAGAACTGATCCCGATGTATATAAAAGGAAACAATGCTTTCACACAATACCCTCTGGTTTCAGTGGCTTCTTGGTTTTGTCCTTTCTGTTTGCTGACTACGTTCTTGATAACCAGACTGCCTTCGGCTCAGGTTATGATCCTGGAGTCCTGGGGCTCCCTGCTCAGCGGGGAGTCTGCTTCTCCCTCTGATCCTCCTCCCTCTCATGCTCTCTCTATCTCATTCTCTCTCTCTCAAATAAATCTTTAAAAAAAATAAAAAGAAATCTGAGTTTGATCAAGCATCGATGCCCAACTCTGCATTCTTTTTTACTTTTAGATTAGCTATTAGAATTTTGTTGTATTATACAATAATCAATGGATTATGCATTTTGTCTTTTTCTTATTGGCATTTCCTTATACATTGAGTGAAACAATTCTTCGGGAGTTGAATCCACCCCTGAATTCCACTGGTAACTTTTATCTTTAGTAACTGATTACAGCCCAATTGCTTCTCTAACCGTGGATAATCCTGTGACCACCCAGGAATCAAAAGTTCCTCATTTGCCACTCTTTGATCCTTTCTTTACCCAAACCACATACTTTCATGGGCTAGGCCATTTTAGCAAAATCCCACTTCATTGACAACAGCAGTAATACAGGAAAAATTCAGCTTTTTCCTTTCTCTGTATGAAAAACCCAGTTCTTCTCTACTATTTTATTCCCTGTGAGTCTCCTTAACATCTTTTTTTTTTTTTTTAAGATTTTATTTATTTATTTGAGAGAGAAAACAAGCAGGGGGGAGAGGCAGAGGGAGAGGGAGAAGCAGACTCCCCACTGAGCAGGGAACCTGATGTGGGTCTTGATCCCAGGACCTGGAGACTATGATCTGAGCTGAAGGCAGACACTTAACCATCTGAGCCACACAGGCGCCCCTGAGTCTCTTTAACATCTTAGACAAAGCTCTTCACTCTGAAATGTCTGGTCACTAAATGTGTGGAGGTTTTTATGATGCCATCTGTGTATACTATAATTGAACCTAATTCAAACATTGTCTACCCGAATAGTATTAGATCCTACAGGTTACAGGCTCAATCCCACCCACCCCTGACTTGAGATACCTGTTTCAAGATCAGGTTTTCACATAGGCTTTTTTTTTTTCTTTTTAAATGTTAATCACCATACTTACATCATTAGTTTTTGATGTAGTGTTCCATGATTCATTGTGTATAACCCAGTGCTCCATGCAGAATGTGCCCTCTTTAATACCCATCACCAGGCTAACCCATCCTCCCACCCACCTCCCCTCTAGAACCCTCAGTTTGTTTTTCAGGGTCCATCATCTCTCATGGTTCATCTCCCCCTCCAATTTCCCCCCCTTCATTCTTCCCCTCCTGCCATCTTTTTTTTTTTTTTTAACATATAATGTATTATTTGTTTCAGAGGTACAGCTCTCTGATTCAACAGTCTTACACAATTCACAGCGCTCACCATAGCACATACCCTCCCCAATGTCTATCACCCAGGCACCCCATCCCTCCCACCCCCCACCACTCCAGCAACCCTCAGTTTGTTTCCTGAGATTAAGAATTCCTCATATCAGTGAGGTCATATGATACATGTCTTTCTCTGATTGACTTATTTCGCTCAGCATAACACCCTTCAGTTCCATCCACATCGTTGCAAATGGCAAGATTTCATTCCTTTTGATGGCTGCATGATATTCCATTGTATATATGTACCACATCATCTTTATCCATTCATCTGTCGATGGACATCTTGGCTCTTTCCATAGTTTGGCTATTGTGGACATTGCTGCTATAAACATTGGGGTGCATGTACCCCTTCGGATCCTTACACTTGTATCTTTGGGGTAAATACCCAGTAGTGCAATTGCTGGGTCATATGGTGGCTCTATTTTCAACTTTTTGAGGAACCTCCATACTGTTTTCCATACTGCACCATCTTGCATTCCCACCAACAGTGTAGGAGGGTTCCCCTTTCTCTGCATCCCTGCCAACATCTGTCATTTCCTGACTTGTTAATTTTAGCCATTCTGACTGGTGTGAGGTGGTATCTCATTGAGGTTTTGATTTGGATTTCCCTGATGCCGAGTGATGATGAACACTTTTTCATGTGTCTGTTGGCTATTTAGATGTCTTCTTTGGAGAAATGTTTGTTCATGTCTTCTGCCCATTTCTTGATTGGATTCTTTGTTCTTTGGGTGTTGAATTTGGTAAGTTCTTTATAGATTTTGGATACTGGCCCTTTATCTGATATGTCATTTGCAAATATCTTCTCCCATTCTGTCAGTTGTCTTTTGGTTCTGTTGACTGTTTCTTTTGCTGTGCAAAAGCTTTTTATCTTGATGAAGTCCCAATAGTTCATTTTTGCCCTTGCTTCCCTTGCCTTTGGCGATGTTTCTAGGAAGAAGTTGCTGTGGCTGAGGTCGAAGAGGTTGCTGCCTGTGTTCTCCTTTAGGATTTTGATGGACTCCTGTCTCACATTTAGGTCTTTCAACCATTTGGAGTCTATTTTTGTGTGTGGTGTAAGGAAATGGTCCAGTTTCATTCTTCTGCATGTGGCTGTCTGATTTTCCCAACACCATTTGTTGAAGAGACTGTCTTTTTTCCACTGGACATTCTTTCCTGCTCTGTAGAAGATTAGTTGACCATAGAGTTGAGGGTCCATTTGTGGGCTCTCTATTCTGTTCCATTGATTGATGTGTCTGTTTTTGTGCCAGTACCATACTGTCTTGATGATGACAGCTTTGTAATAGACCTTGAAGTCTGGAATTGTGATGCCGCCAGCTTTGCTTTTCTTTGTCAACATTCCTCTGGCTATGCGGGGTCTTTTCTGGTTCCATACAAATTTTAGGATTATTTGTTCCATTTCTTTGAAAAAAGTGGATGGTATTTTGATGGGGATTGCATTGAACGTGTAGATTGCTCTAGGTAGCATTGACATCTTCACAATATTTGTTCTTCCAATCCATGAGCATGGAACATTTTTCCATTTCTTTGTGTCTTCCTCAATTTCTTTCATGAGTATTTTATAGTTTTCTGAGTAGAGATTCTTTGCCTCTTTGGTTAGATTTCTTCCTAGATATCTTATGGTTTTGGGTGCAATTGTAAATGGGATCGACTCCTTAATTTTTGTTTCTTCTGTCTTGTTGTGTATAGGAATGCCACTGATTTCTGTGCATTGATTTTATATCCTGCCACTTGACTGAATTCCTGTATGAGTTCTAGCAGTTTTGGGGTGGAGTCTTTGGGGTTTTCCACATAAAGTATCATATCATCTGCAAACAGTGAGAGTTTGACTACTTCTTTGCCGATTTGGATGCCTTTGATTTCTTTTTGTTGTCTGATTGCTGTGGCTAGGACTTCTAATACTGTGTTGAATAGCAGTGGTGATAGTGGACATCCCTGCCACGTTCCTGACCTTAGGGGGAAAGCTCTCAGTTTTTCCCCATTGAGAATGATACTCACTGTGGGTTTTTCATAGATGGCTTTTATGATATTGAGGTATGTACCCTCTATCCCTCTACTCTGAAGAGTTTTGATCAAGAAAGGATGCTGTACTTTGTCAAATGCTTTTTCTGCATCTATTGAGAGGATCATATGGTTCTTGTTCTTTCTTTTATTAATATATAGTATCACATTGATTGATTTGTGGATGTTGAACCAACCTTGCAGCCCAGGGATAAATCCCACTTAGTTGTGGTGAATAATCCTTTGAATGTACTGTGGGATCCTATTGGCTAGTATTTTGGTGAGAATTTTTGCATCCATATTCATCAAGGATATTGGTCTGTAATTCTCCTTTTTGATGGGGTCTTTGTCTGGTTTGGGGATCAAGGTAATGGTGGCCTCATAAAATGAGTTTGGAAGTTTTCCTTCCATTTCTATTTTTTGCAACAGTTTCAGAAGAATAGGTATTAATTCTTCTTGAAATGTTTGGTAGAATTTCCCTGGGAAGCCATCTGGCCCTGGGCTTTTGTTTGTTGGGAGATTTTTGATGACTGCTTCAATTTCCTTAGTGGTTATGGGTCTGTTCAGGTTTTCTATTTCTTCCTGGTTCAGTTTTGGTAGTTGATACATCTCTAGGAATGCATCAATTTCTTCCAGGTTATCTAATTTACTGGCATAGAGTTGCTCATAATATGTTCTTATAATTGTTTGTATTTCTTTGGTGTTGGTTGTGATCTCTCCTCTTTCATTCATGATTTTGTTGATTTGGGTCCTTTCTCTTTTCTTTTTGATAAGTCTGGCCAGGGGTTTATCAATCTTGTTAATGCTTTCAAAGAACCAGCTCCTAGTTTCGTTGACCTGTTCTGTTCTTTTGGTTTCTATTTCATTGATTTCTGCTCTGATCTTTATTATTTCTCTTCTCCTGCTGGGTTTAGGCTTTATTTGCTGTTCTTTCTCCAGCTCCTTTAGGGGTAGGGTTAGGTTGTGTATTTGAGATCTTTCTTGTTTCTTGAGAAAGGCTTGTATTGCTATATACTTTCCTCTTAGGACTGCCTTTGCTGCATCCCAAAGATTTTGAACAGTTGTGTTTTCATTTTCATTGGTTTCCATGAATTTTTAAAATTCTTCTTTAATTTCCTGGTTGACCATTCTTTAGTAGGATGCTCTTTAGCCTCCATGTATTTGAGTTCTTTCCGACTTTTCTCTTGTGACTGAGTTCTAGTTTCAAAGCATTGTGGTCTGGAAATACGCAGGGAATGATCCCAATCTTTTGGAACCAGTTGAGACCTCATTTGTGACCTAGGATGTGAACTATTCTGGAGAATGTTCCATGAGCACTAGAGAAGAATGTGTATTCTGTTGCTTTGGGATGGAATGTTCTGAATATATCTGTGAAGTCCATTTGGTCCAATGTGTCATTTAAAGTCTTTATTTCCTTGTTGATCTTCTGCTTAGATGATCTGTCCATTTCAGTGAGGGGCATGTTAAAGTCCCCTAATATTATTGTATTGTTGTCTATGTGTTTCTTTGCTTTTGTTATTAATTGCCTTATATAATTGGCTGCTCCCATGTTAGGGGCATAGATATTTACAATTGTTAGATCTTCTTGTTGGATAGACCCCTTAAGTAGGATATAGTGTCCTTCCTCATCTCTTATTATAGTCTTTGGTTTAAAATCTAATTTGTCTGATAGAAGGATTGCCACCCCAGCTTTCTTTTGGTGTCTGTTAGCATGGTAAACAGTTTTCCATCACATAGGCTTTTGACCAACCAGCTTTAGATGAGATACTCCAACAACCTCTTCCTCAGTTTTAATTAATTTGCTACAGTGGCTCACAGAACTCAAACATTTTATTTATTTTGCTGACTTGTTGTAAAGGGATATGCCAAAGGGGTACAGTGTAACAACCAGATGGAAGAGGTGAAGAGAGTGACGTATGTGGGAAGAACACAGAACTTCCATACCCTATCAGTCCACGTTCCCAGCACCTCTACATGTTCACCAACTTGGATGCTTTCTCAACCCCATACTTCTGGGATTTTACTGAGGCATCATCATTTATTCACTCCATTTCCAGCCCTGCTTCTCTCTCTGGAGGATGAAGGGTGAAACTGAAAATTCCAACTCCTTGTGATGGCTTGGTCTTTTCTGATCACCACCCTCCATCTAGGAGCCAACTCAGAGTTACTTTCAAAGAACAAAATATCCTCCTAGTGCTCTTATTATAAGATTTTAGGAGCTCTGTGTCAGGAACCACGGTCGGATATATTATAGCTAGATCTAGATATATATTTCTTATTATATTACACAATATATACCCAGAAGTGGAATTGCTGGAGCATTTGGTAGTTCTTTTTTAAATTAAATTAAGTTAAATTTTATTTATTTGAGAGAGAGAGAGAGAGAGAGAGAGAGAAAGTACAGGGGGGAGGGGCAGAGGGAGAGGGAGAAGCAGACTCCCCACCGAGCAGGGAGCCTGATGTGGGACTCGATCCCAGGACCCTGGGACCGTGACCCAAGCTGAAGACAGATGCCTAACTGACTGAGCCACCCAGGCACCTCCTTTTTAAATTTTTTGAAGAACCTTCATATTGTGTTTTTAGTAGTTAGATCAATTCACATTCCTACCACCAGTGTATGAAGATTCCATTTTCACCATATCCTTGCCAGTACCTATTGTCTCTCTTCTTCTTGATAATAGACATTGTTATAGATGTAAGGTGTATCTCATTGTTGTTTTGATTTGCATTTCCCTGATGATTAGCATCTTTCATGCACTCATTGGCCATTTTGATGTGTTCTTTGGGAAAAGGTCTCTTTAGTTCCATTTTTTAAATTGGATTTTTAGTCATGATATTTGTGTAATATTTTAGATGTTAGCCACTTATCCAATATATGGTATGCAACAGTGTTCTCCCATTCTGTAGGTTCTTTCCATTTTCTATCTTTTTTGGTGCAGAAGCTTTTGAATTTGTAGCCCCATTTGTTGATTTTTGCTTTTACTATTAGTGCTTTTGGCATCATGTCAAAACAGTAATTGTTAAGAGCAGTATTGAGGAAGTTTTTCCCTATGTTTTCTTCTAGAAGTTTTATACTATCTGATCTTTAAGTCTTTCATCCACTTTGAGTTATTTTTTTTGTGAGTGATGTGAAAAGTGGTTCAATTTCATTGTTCTGCATATGTTTCTCCACTTTTCCCAGCACCATTTGTTGAACAGACTATCCTTTGTACATTGGGTGGTGTTGGCTTCCTTGACGAACACTAGTTAATCACATATGTCAGAAAGCAGTTCTGGGCCCTCTATTCTGTTCCATTGTTCTATGTATCTATTTTTGTGGCAGTACTACACGGTTGATATTACCATGATTTTGTAGTGTAGTTTGAAATCAGAAAACGTGATACTTGCGACTTGGCTCTTTTTTCAGAGGATTGCTTTGGCTATTCACCTCTTACGTGGTTCCACACAAGTTTTAGGATTGTTTCTTTTTTCTGTGAAGAATGCTTTTAGTATTTTGATGGGGACTGCACTGAATCTGTAGATGGTTTTGGGAAGTTGGGATATTTTAACAATATCAATTATTCCAATCCGTGAACAGGGGATATGTTTTTTTTGTGTGTGTCGTCTTAGATTACTTTCAGCAAAGTCTTGTAGTTTGTTTGGTATAGATTTTTCACATTCTTGGTTAAATTTATTCCTAAGTATTGTTTTTGATGCTACTGTAAGTTTTAATTCTTTTTCAAATGTTTCATTATTATTTTAAAGGAATATGTGTGACTTCTGTATGTTAATTTTGTATCCTGAAACTTCACTGAAATTGTTGATTAGTTCCAACAGATTTGGTTGACTCTGGGAGTTTCTATATGTCAAATCATATCCTCAGCAAAAAGCAAGAATTATACTTGTACATTTTTAATTTTCTTTGTCTTATCTAATTACTCAAGCTTGGAATTTCAGTACTCTATTAAATAGGAGTAGTAATACTGGGCATCCTTGTCTTGCTCCTCATCTTAGAGGAAATGCTTTCAATTTTTCTCCGTTGAGTATATTGTTAGTTGTGGGTTTGTCACATATAGCCTTTATTATTTTGAGTTATGTTCCTACTATACCCACTTTGTTGAAAGTTTTTTTTTTTAAATCATGAATGGATGTTGAATTTTGTCAAATGTATTGAACTTTATCAAATGCTTTTTCTGCATGTATTGAGGTGATCATTGATTTTTATCCTTTTAGTTTATATGTATATCATGTTGATTGTTTTGTGCATTTTGGATCATCTTTGTATTCCCAAAATAAATCCCACTAGATCCTAGTGTAGAATTCTCTTACTGTAGTGTTGAATTTGGTTTGCTAATATTTTGTAGAAGATTTAAAAATCTATATTCTTCAGGGATATTGGACTGCAGTTGTATGTGTGTTGTATTTGGTATTGGTATTGAGGTAAGTTTGGACTTGTGGAATAAATTTTAGAAGCATTCCTTCCTCTTTTAATTTTTGTAAAGTCTAGGTATTCTTTTTAGATGTTTGGTAGAATTCACCTGTGAAGCCATCTGGCCCTAGACCTTAGTTCATTGGGGGAGTTTTTGGTTACTAAATCAATTACATTACTAGTAAATGATCTGTTAAGATTTTCTGTTTCTTCTTGATTCAGTCTCAAATGATTGTATATTTCTAGGTATTTATCCTTTTCTTCTAGGTTGTCCCATTTTTTGCCATATAAGTGTCTGTAGTAGTCTTCTATAATCCTTTGTATTTCTGTGGTATCATTTGTAACTTGTCCTTTTTCATTTCATATGTGGACCATGTGTCTTTTTTCTTTATGAGTCTGGCTGGAGTGTTATCAATTTTGTTTATCTTTTCAAAGATCCAGCTTTTTGCTTGATCTTTTTAAATTATTTTATATTTTGGGTTCTATTTATTTCTGCTCCAATCTTTATTCTTTATTTCCTTCTGTTACTTTGGGCTTTTTTTTTTTTTTCCTTTAGGTGTAAGTTTAGAGATTTTTCTTTCGTCAGGTAGGCTTAGATTTAGGGAGATGATTGACATGTAAGGACTTGCTCCTGCCATTTTATCTTTTGCTTTCTGGTTGTTTTGTGTTTCCATTGTTTCTAGTACCTTCTGGTTCTGTCTGCCTTTGTGACTTGAGGATTTTCTATGGTGATTGGTTTAGTACCCCTTTTTTTAATGTTTTAGGTCTCTGCTCTAGACTTTTGCTTTGTGGTTACCTTGAGGTTTATGTACAACATCTCTTTACTCCTACCCTTCCTTTTATATTCTTTTTTTTTTTTTTTTTTAATTTTATTTTTTTTATTTGAGCCAGAGAGAATGAGAGAGAGAGAGCAGGAGAGGGAGGAGGGCCAGAGGGAGAAGCAGACTCCCTGCTGAGCAGGGAGCCCGATGCGGGACTCGATCCCGGGACTCCAGGATCATGACCTGAGCCGAAGGCAGTCGCTTAACCAACTGAGCCACCCAGGCGCCCTTCCTTTTATATTCTTGATGTCACAATTTACCTCTTCTTATGTAATGAATTGATTACAGAATTGTTGTAGCTATATTTTTGGTGCTTTTTTCCCTTAAATGCTGAATTACAGCATAATGGCTAAATGCTGTATTCTAAAATAGAGTTACAATTTTCTAATTCTGGCTATTTTTCACCTTAAACAGAGTTTTTGGTGCTTTTTTTTTTTTTTTTTTTAAGATTGAAGAGCTGCTTGCATACGTGTGTGTGTGTGTGTGTGTGTGTGTGTGTGTGTGTGTGTGTGTGTGTGTGAGCCAGATCTAGACTCCCTCAGCGTGTGTGTGTCTGGGAAATCCTTTATTTCACCAACATGTCTAAAGGATAACTTTACTACCTAGAGTATTTTTGGTTAGCAACTTTTCTTTCAATACTTTGAGTATGTACTACCACTCTATCCTGGCCTGTCCAGTTTCTTCTGAAAAGTCTACTGATACCCTAATGGAGTTTTCTTTGTAGGTTACTGTCCCCTTTTCCTTATCTTTACAATTCTTTATCCTAGATTTTGACTGTTTCATTATAATGTATCTTGGAGAGGGTCTTCTTGCCCTGAGGTGATTAGGTGTTCTTAATTAGCTTTTTTTTTTTTTTAAGATTTTATTTATTCATTTGAGACACAGAGATAGACACAGAGAGAGCATGAGCAGGGGGAGAGGCAGAGGGAGAAGGACAAGCAGACTCCCCACTGAGTCAGGGGCCTGATGTGGGGCTCAATCCCAGGACCCTGGAATCATGACCTGAGCTGAAGGCAGACATTTAGCCATCTGAGCCACCCAGGCGTCCCTCTTAATTAGCTTCTTATGTCAAGTTTCTCCCCCAGGTTTGTGATGTTTTCAGCTATTACTGCTTTAAGTAAATTGTGCCCAATTCTCCTACTCTTCCCCTTCTGGTATATCATTATTCTTGTTTTTCTAATGGAGTCTGATAACTCTCATAGGGTTTCTCGACTTTAAAAAACAAAAACAAAAACTTAGTTCTCTCTCCTCTGACCTGAATAACTTCTAAGTTCCTATCTTCCATATTTCTTATTCTCTCTTCCCCCTGATCTTCTGTATTTCCAGTGCTTTCTCAAGTATTCTTCCTCTCACTTACTGATTGCTTTAGCTCTAGAATTTCTGTGACATTCTTTTTTAGAATTTCAATTTCTTTAGTAAAGAATTTGTTTATTAATTTTATTCCTGAGTTCATTAAGTAGCCTTCTTGAATTTTCTTGTAGCTTGTTGAATTTCTTCATAACAGCTATTTTGAAATCTTTATCAGTTAGATTCTAATGTTCCCTATCTTTCAGTTCACTTGCTGGAGAATTGTCATTTTGTTTTTGTGGTACCATTTTACCGTAATTTTTCAGAGTGCTTGATGAGATGAGTCTATGCTGCCATGCTGGAAGCAGGGAACACCTTTTTTTAGGTAAGGTCTGGTTTACTTTGAATTCTAACAGTTGACCAGCTTGGCAGTTAGAAGTCTGTCTTTCGCTTTCCAGAAGGTGGCAATATAACACAAGTTTTTGTTTGTCTCACTGGCACTGACTCACTGGTAAAGTTGAGAGCGGGCATGTTTATAAAAAAAAAAAAGTTAGGAAAAAAATTGGAAACAGAATTGGAGAAAGTGTGGGACTTTCCATGTGCCTCTGGTCCAGTAGGGGGATTCTTGAATGGGGAAGTTCCAGAGGGACTGACCATGGATGTCTTGCTAAAACCCAGGACCTGGGGTACCTGGGTGCCTCAGTTGGTTAAGTTTGTGCCTTCCACTCAGGTCATGATCTGAGGGTCCTGGGATGGAGCGCTGGGTTGAGGAGGAGCCTCAACCTGTCCCCCACTCATGAACTCTCTCTCTCAAATAAATAAAAATCTTCAAAATAAATACATAAATAAAACCCTGGGTCCAGTTATAAAAAACATGTTCTCCCTGTTCTGGTCTGCCACCTTCTCATTATTTTCCCTCCTCCAAATCATTAAGGTCTTTCCTGAAAGATGGGAGTGTTGCTGAAGAGCAGCAGGGCTCTCCAACTCGAGCCTGTGTCACCCTTCAGAATTTCACTCTCTACTTGGATTTTTCACCTCCTCCACTGAAGGCATGACTAGTGCCCCAGCCACCCAAGATCAAATGTATTTGTCTTGCTCTAACTTATTTCACTTAATGTAATGTCCTCAAGGTCTGTCCATGTTGTAAATGGCAATGGCAGGCTTTGCTTTTTTTAATGGCTGAATAATTTTCCATCACACTCACACACACACACACACACACACACACACACACACACACACACACACAC